>NC_091123.1:118263126-118599626 GCF_040183065.1 Periplaneta americana
ATAATAATAATAATAATAATAATAATAATATAATATTATAATAATAATAATAGTTTATTTAACCTGGCAGAGTTAAGGTCATACGGCCTTCTCTAACACTCAACCTGGAGTAAAATTGCGATACAAAAAACACTATACAAATTTACAAAGTAAAGTACACTACAATTTTACACACAAAACTGAAGAATATAGGCCTAATCATAATATAATGTAAACAACAAGTCTGTAGAAATCAGACATATAACATATAGAAAGAAAAAATGCATAATAAAATGTGAATAGTAGGTCAAAATAAATGAGACATACAAAGTATAAAAATATAAGGCAATGATAATATTTATAATAGAGAAGGAGTATGCTGTGCTATAAATCCTACGAAGTATTCTCTAAAAACTCTTGCCCTCCCCATGTAAACTGAAATGTTGCCCCTGTTATAATACCTATGTGAAAGTTACGACGAAGATAAAACTTCCTTTTCTTGCCCTGTAGTCGGTGATGCGCGCATCGTTAGCCAGACTGCCTAAATGTCAGATTTTCATATCTTAGAACTTATACGAAGGATCAAGACTCAGGGGATTCAATTAGAATGTGTGTCGGGTAAAGATGACGTTGGGACGCGATTGCCCGAGGTTCTTGAATTTCCTGTCATAATACCACTAATTAGCCCCCACCACTACCATCATAAATAAATTTGAGACAAGGAGAAAAGTCTGTAGGTTGCAGTGAACATTACGTCATCAGATGTGACTTAGCAGTAGGCTCTTTGGACCAAGTCCACGAATATCTTTCAGGCAGGGGCGGACGTAGGATTTTTTTTCGGGGAGGAATTTGAGGAGATAGTAAAAATGGAGTAATGAGAAATAAGTTTATATACTTACAATTTGTTTCCGAGTCACAAACATTTACAAGTTGGCCTGAGTAGCTTAGTCGGTATAGCCTTCTGTGCTCGAAGTTGCGGGTTCTACCCCAACCCAGCTCGATGGCATTTAAGTGTGTTTAAATGCGACAGGCTTCATATCAGTCGATTTACTGGCATGTAAAAGAAGTCCTGAGGGAAAAAATTGCGGCACATCGGCGACGCTGATATAACCTCGGCAATTACGAGCGTTGTTAAATAAACCATAATTTTTTAATTTTAACATTTACAATGACTGCAATACAAAAAGAATGACAGAATGACATTTGCAGAAGAAGGCGACGAGGCTTCTTAGACATTTGATCCAGTACTTCATGAGCTTTTACTTCTACATTTTTAAATGTATACATCAAGGCCAGTCCATTTAATCTGTCTGCTCCCATCGTGCTCCTCAAGTAAGTCTTCAAATACCGCAATGTTGAGAACGACTGTTCTGGTGTTGCTGTAGTTACAGGCAACGTGCAGAAAAGTTTCAGCGCCTTGTGAGTGCAGGGAAAAACAATTTCATTGCACCTGTTCAAAGATGATATAAAATCAGTAGGTATTAGGTGAAGATTTTTCTGATCAAGGAAATTTATTCTCCACATCTTCAATTCATTGAAGAAAGACTCTGGTGATGCATCAACATCATTGGGCCACTGATCACTAGAACCTCAACAGCAGTTTCTAAATCTTCATCTGATGCTCGCACTATGTTTTTAGGCAGCAAAGTTTGTATGGACTTTAGGATTCCCTTATGATTTAAAAACCTGTCCTTGAGCTGACTAATGAAATAGTCTAAGAAGAGAAGGAAAATTAAAAGCCTAAAATACTCTTCATGACTCTCTGTCTTTAAGTAAGAATGCTGTGTTTGTCTCCCTGCAGTTCTTGGAATTTAAAACTTTAGCAGAGAGAATTTACGTGGAAAACTCTCTAATTCCTATGTACATTCACGAATTAAAATTAATATTATTTTTGTTTCTTGTTTCGTATTTTTTTTTCTTCAAAATTTCGGGAGGGGATATATCCCTTTAATCCCCCCTTGCATCCGCCCCTGCTTTCAGGGATAGGTAATTCGCTGTGTCTGACGTCGTCCATCAGAGCCTTGAGTACAAGGCAGTGACAGCATTTTACCCGAATATAATGCAGTAATAATAATAATAATAATAATAATAATAATAATAATAATAATTTACATCCTATTTTAGTTGGATATTTAATTATTGTATCACAACTGCTGGGCTATTTAATGTCGATGGGATTGGTGGTATTTTGGCGGATAAGGCCATGGATTTTACATGACATTCGCCTTACAGTTTGATAAAACCTCGGAAAAACTCAATCAGATAATCAGCTCAAGCGGGAATCGAACCCACGCCCGAGCACAGCCCCGGATCAGCAAGCAAACGTGATAGCGGCTGAGGTATATCTGTTCCTATGTTATTTTTATGAGTTGTACTGAATAAAGAAATGGCGAAATTATGACGGTAGGAACTGGAGTATCCTGAGAAAACTTATCACCACAAATTTCATTTGTAGTCGCCAAGATTTTAAATCATGTCTTTGGCTTGAAAATCCGACGCTCCAAACGCTAACCAGTAAGGAAACTTATACTAAAAAATAGGTTCTACGATAAATCTCGTTAAAGTGAAAATATTGACGTAAATAGGCTTACTAAGATATTCTGTCATTTTTATTAATGGTAACGGTAGATTAAATAATAAGGCCTATAGGCTTAATATGTTTTGTTCAGTATCTACTGTTGCAGCTAAACGTAATTAAGATTGCGTAATAAAGTACATATATGACGTAAGATATTAACAAACACACATGTCTGAAAAACAACTCTCCTGTTGTAGCAAAGTGCAAAATGTACGAACTTCGAGAGGAGGTGTTAGTGATAATTTGATCTGCATTTATTATAAATACACTTAATGGAATTTTATGTGCATAATAAAATGCTGATCTTATAAAAAGTCTTCATAATGACTCCCATTGAAACTACAGTACGGCCAAGGTCCTTTGTTTGTATGTGTACCGCACATAAGAGGAACCAGTCCATGAGTTTGTATGTCTATTCGTTTCCTCGTCCAGATTTCCTCTGCATACTGCAGCGGTTTTAGTGCTCTAGTTAGGTTTTGAATTTTATTAACACCTCTACAATAATGTGAAAACTTAGAAACGGAGCTGTGGTGGATATCATAGTATTCGTAGACACTGAAATAAGTTGTGGCACAAATGAAAGGTTTTCAAGTTTGATAGTTTTATTATTACTTACTCTTTCTGTTTTCATATAGTTCATATATTTCCCGTTGAGGTCAGCACTGTGCAATATTGTAATCAAAATGTACTTTCACAATGCTATCAAAATGTTGTTCCTATTTGCTCAGTGTTTGTGTTGGTATGTTTTCATTTCCGAAAAAAAATATTTTTGTGACTATTCCTCAATATTATGATCTTCTGATTTTTCCTTCCTAGAAGGTTCGGTGTTCAACCACAGACGACGTAATAAAACTTTGAAAAATATTGTATAGTCTTATAGTTTAATTGTATGCTGTAAGTTGGGGGTAGATGAACTACCGGGGCATTGGAGCCATGTTCTTAAACGTGTACAAGTTTTACTGTGCACACGGGGAACTTTACTTCCTCGTGTTGAATATACTTATCCATTCCAAGGCCAGAAACAACTAAAAAATGATCTCCTATTCTCCATATGATTATTTAATGACTATGGCTACTCTTCTAACACCTCTCACTTCCAGCACTACTAAATAAAGAAACAATAATTCTGAAATTATGTATTAATTGGTAAATTAACAATATTAATCTGTGGCTCAATTGTCTAGACAAAGAACCAAGTTCAGTTACCTCAAAATTGTGATGAACTGAACCTCCGGATATTGGAAAGAAAAAAGTGAAAGGGTAATTAGTAGACCTCGGACTTTTAGGTCCTAAAAACCTTAAATTAGGTACCTAAAATAGGTTCTATCACAATTCAAAATAGGTCCTAAAATTACAAAAATAGGTGAACAAAAAATGACATTATTTCATTTCCCATTACAAATTAGCCGAAATATTTGACATTATTTCATTGTACATGTCCATAATTAGAGCCAGAGTAAACAACTAACACCTTTCTAAGTTTTCCATTGAGAAACTGCATCGCTTCTCAGATAACACCATCTTATATGCCGAAAATGAGCGTTCCACATCAACTGATGACACCAGAGCATATTTAAATGTTGGTATTAGATGCAAGGGAACAGCACATGCATGTTCAGATGTTTTGCCAGCCAAGATGTCAGCAACTGTGCGGAGAACTGTCAGTCCTGGGTTTTTTTGAAGCACTGATTTGAGTTTTTCAGAAACTTTCTCACCAACGTAACCAGGAACCAAGTTGATTTTTTCTGTCACCTCTTCTATCAATCCCAGTTGCGTGTAGACCGGTTTGCCTGAAGACTCTAGAGCATTAATAATGGGGACCAGAAATACATAATGTGATTTGATGAATGCAATATCCCGGGCAATTGTTGGGTCCTGCAGAAGTTTTTAGCTGAAGTAATGCTCATTGCATCCTCCCCCAGTTTCAAAACAAAGTTCTTAATGTCCTTCAAATGCTTGCTGTAGGCTAATATTCCACGGCCTGTAATCATGTTCCCCATCGGGTAAGAATAGGTTCTGGTGGAAGTGGCACATTGGGAAGTTGCTCTCGAAATAATTGAATCCTCGTAGGTGCTTTAATAAAAACCTTTTTAATTGTGGAAACCAGCTTATTCCCTTGTGGGTATTCAAGCCGTATCGTCTCAGCTACGCGATTCATGGCATGGGCAAGTAAAGTAATATGGAGCAAGGTAGGGTAAAATACTTTAAGTAATTTAACGGCAGCAATCATGTACGGGGCTGCATCAGTGTAGATTACTAGCTGCGATTGTTATCAAGGCACGACTGGCATACAGAATTACACAGCGTTTCCATATTACCAACTGTAGAAATTGGAAAATGTAAAATTAGGTAAAAATAGTTTCTAACGTGAAATTAGGTATTTTTAGGTTGTATAGGACCGCCATTTTCGAACATATATTTCCATAATTCGTATATATACAACTTCTCTTTTGTATATATCATGAGGAACAAAATAGGTTTTTACCTAAAATCCGAAATTAGTGTTGTGATTTTGAATGGAGAAGAGTTTAATTTGTAAAAGTATTTGCTGAAGTTAACTATACTAGACAATATTAAAATCGTTCCACTTAAGATAAATTGCATGTATATGGTTTGTGTCTGCAAGTGTGAATTTACTAAATATCATTATTATTTTTTTAATTGTTAACATTAATTGCAAGTGTGAAACTATGGGCAACTTAACGCAACCTGTCTTATTTTCATGTTGGTGCTACTGAAATTAAGAATTCAACAGGCCTATTAGCATAGAAGTGATCAAGGGTAACCTAACTGACCTGCCTCTATTATGTGCATTTCAAACTGGCGGATCAAGGTCACGTACAAACGTAGGCCTACAAATGTACAAACCACGCACGTGTCACTGAACTGAAAACTGTGAACTGAAACACTTAATTCCAGCTGTCCCAGCTGACTTTAGTTCAGGAGAATGGTCGAGAATTGGGGTAAGCACATGACAAATGCAGTCCTTTGTTTGACCTTGAGCCGCCAGTTCGAAATGCACATCCCAACACAGTTATGATAAGAGACATGATACTAAGAAGGGAAAAACAACTAACAAGGGAACCTCCCCAACTGGGAAGCGAAGCGGGACACGATTATGGTGCGGGCAAGAATGTACAATCGCATAAACAAAAAATCCCTACGAATGACCGTTACCACGCCATTTATGGGCCCAAAATTAGGTTGTCAATTTTTTATTACAATCGGACGTTCCCTTGTAAGAGGTGTGTGAGCCGTCCTTGAAAGGATTTAAAGGGACTGCGAAAAATAATTTATGGGAGCTCTAAGCCAGTAGGTTACTTGTCTCACTCTATCTCGCCGTTCTTCTGAAGGAACCTAGTAAAATTTTGAAGGGAAAAGCAAAAAAAAAAAAAAAAAAAAATGGACGTAACCTATTAAGTACCACTGTAACATGAGGAGAGGGGAACGTCACAGTATACTATCCGAAGAGGCCGTGCGAGTGAAGCCGAAATTAGCTCGTCCATAAATTCTTAAGGCCATATTCATAGACATTCTTAGCGCGGGCTTCCGGTGGATGATCAGCGAACTAACGTTTTTCGTATTCATAAACCAGTGTTAGCGATATGATATGATATGAATCCTGTACAAGTAATCAGTCGATAGCCGGGGCTAGTTTAGCACGCTCGTAGCGCGAGCTAGCGAAATGTCTATGCATAGCACCCTAAGACACGATCAGATTTGCGAAAACTTAATTTTGGAGAAATGCCGAAATAAATTATGGGAGAGCTATGCAAGTCCATGGCTCATTTTTAGAGTCATCCCTACATTGTCTTAGCGTCTTAGGAAAATCACAGGCAAGATGAGTTGTCACAATTTAGAAGACTAGCTAATTGGCTATATAGTAACCCTCGTAAAACTCTGCCATCATAATACGTGTATATATTCTTATCCTCTTAGTGTCGATGTCCAGAAAACATGAGAGTTCATTTCCATGTACACCTCAATGGCATAGCCACGCACGCCTTTACCTTATAGATATCATAAGAATTGCATATATTTGCTATACAAATATTTTAAATCGGAAACTAGTTCTCTGAAGAATCGTATTTGCATCGACCTAAAGAAACTTCAGTTAAGTAGTCTTCTAACCAATGGATAACGGAATTCTGTACATTTAGAAGACTAGCTAGACTAGCAGCTGAAAACCTGTACTCCAACAGGTTTAGAGGCACAGAATGCTAGGAATTTCACATCATATCCTTAACACTTCCAAACCAGATCTTCCAGGATTTAACAGTAATTTATTTTAACATACTATTTACAAAAACCAGGAAGTAATGGAACCATTCTGCACTTGATGCGTAGGTATGTTTATATCGCCCTAAGAGCACAGTTTCCTTCATTAACAATTTACTTCAATAAGGGGGCGGGAGCCAAGTTAAGCTCTAAGTCCTGAAATATGAAATTTAATCTGTAAATACATAAGCGGGGCCTATTGTTGTTTAATGAACGTGCTAAAGAACAAGATAGGTTGAAGTAAATCCAAATTACACATACAAGATCCCAACCCTTTCTACCCTTATTTATGCATCTGAGACTTCGACTTTAACAAAACGTGAAAAATCTAAAGTAAAAATTCGTGAAAGGAAGATGAGGAAAATATTTGGACCACTTCAGTGTAATGGTAGCCGAGAATGGAGAATCAGAAAAACAAAAATTACAATTTACGAGTATATAAGCACCCAGATATAATTGCAAAAACAAAAGTAAGACAATTTAAATGGATAACTTAAGTTATGTGATGAGAGCTCCACTAGAAAGGGAAATTAGAAAAGTCACAGAAGAAAAATCACTAGGTAGATTGCGTGTGAGATCGCAGAGTGGCAATTACGCTTAAGTCAAAATTTTACCTGCCAGAAACCCATCAACTGCGCGCGGCGGTCAGTTGGGATATCAGTGGGTATATATTATGAACTACGCGTGGCAATCAATTCTGGGTATCCTATATCAACTGCGCGCAGGGGTCAGTTTTTGCATTTTCCTTCCTATTTTTCAAAGATTTAGCACTCTATATCACCTACTTGCTGGAGACAAAGAAACGTTAGGCCGAATACCCAGAGCAACCATCTGCTGATTTAACTATTAATGTTCTTATACTCACAAGCAAACATTCTGATGGAGGCAGATAAAAAAGTTAAATTTTTTTTCTTCCACCAAGTTAATAATGTTAAAAGAGTGCTTATACAAATTTTGGCCACTCGACCGCAATTACGAGGGCCGTAAAAAAATAAGTTCGTCAGGGGCCGTTAACAGGAAAACAAAAACACAATTTTATTGGACAAATTTATTGGAACGGACACAGCAATTGTTGAGCTATTTTTCAACATATTTTCCATCGGAATTGAGACATTTCTCATATCATGGGATCGACAGAGAGAGGTGCAGACGCAGTCAATAGCTGCTTCCGATCTGAGGCGCCTGACTTCTACGACACAAAAATTGATCCTATGGTATGACAAATGTCTCAAT
Source organism: Periplaneta americana (assembly GCF_040183065.1). Taxonomy (NCBI): domain Eukaryota; kingdom Metazoa; phylum Arthropoda; class Insecta; order Blattodea; family Blattidae; genus Periplaneta; species Periplaneta americana. Next base: position 118,271,195 of record NC_091123.1, read on the forward strand.
TCCAGTGGGGGATTTGTTGACAAATAGCGCAACAATTGCTGTATCTGTTTCAATAAATATTTCTATGTAATAGTGTTTTTTTTTTCTATAAACGGCCCCAGGGAAAATCACTTTCTGTCACTTTCTGGACGGCCTCGTAATTGCGATCGAATGGCCAAAATTTGTATAAGCACTTCTTTTGACATTATTAACTTGGTGGAAGAAAACAATTTAACTTGTTTATCTGCCCCCATCAGAACGTTTACTTGTCAGCTGAAAGGCCCAAATCTTGAATTTTTTTCCACCATGCCTGTGTTATATGAAATCTACAACCTATGATAGATGAAGTAGGCCACGCATGCTTCACAGCTCTTTGAGAATTTATTGTTGATAGTTGAAGCTTAATGTTAATATTATCACAAACAATGACAAGCTTACTGAACATGTTATAATACATTTCTGCTGATTTGTTGGGAAGTAAACAAAATAGGCCTACTAAGGGTAACCATATTTTCATTCCTCATATAGTTAAAATAGTCATTCGCCGTAAAGCAGAATGTACAAATATTGACAAACGCGAGCAGTGTTACCAGCCATTATTTTACTTTGTATATTATTATTATTATTATTATTATTATTATTATTGTTATTATTATTGTTATTATTATTTTATTATTATTATTATTATTATTATTTTAACATTCCACTTTGTATAAAATTGTATATAAAATTGCTAGGGTGCACTGACGCTCGCAGTTGATGTGTTTACAGTATAACTGTTCTCTCTCAGTTGATGTGTTTACAATATAGCTGTCCGCGCGCAGTTGATGTATTTACAATATAGCTGTCCGCGCGCAGTTGATGAGATTTTGACCTTTTCGCCCGTAATCGATACCCACTCTCTGAGATATTTAGACTTTATGGGGGAACATTTTTAAGCAATAGGCATAATGGATTAATAGTACATTATGCAACGAGCCTATAATGGTAGTAATTAAGACGCGAGGATGTTTATGAAACGAGCGCAAGCGAGTTTCATAATTTTCATACGAGCGTCTTAATTACCATTATAGGCAAGTTTCATACGATTTTTTGTGCTCGACCATATTTCTTACTTGAAATTATTCATAAGTATTCACGTTATTGTTATGTGAGTTCAATAGCCTACCTCATAAATTGTGAGATGTGCGCAGACGCGAAAGTATTGATTTTTTCCTGCAAACGAATGTCGACGACCTTGATATAATCTAGATAATAAGATAAGCATTAATCTTGATATAACCTTGAAATTGAATTCGACATTGAAAAACGAGATGACAAATTGAATTTATTTGAATATTATTTACAATTAACGCTAATTATTATAGTAACAGAACATAACCTTCTGGGACAGTATTGGATTTCCAGCCTCCGTGACGTTTCACTAATTGTCTTTCGATTGCATATCCGAGAATAATCGAAAACCTGAACTTTAATGAATAGGTGTACTTTATTGACATGCATTAAAGGGCTGCAACCAGGTGTATTGAATCGGTCGGAGCTAAAAGAAATTGTCACTTTTGACAACTTTTCAGAAGCAAAAATATTCCACTAATAACACAAATATTAAATTTTTATGTTATAGAAGACAAAAGAATACTTAAAAGTCTTAGTTCCTTCTTCCGCCGTTCAATGCGCATGACATCAGTTGTTCAAATTGTTGCATAACCCAAAACTTCATATTTTGACTTAATTCCTTTCAGCTCCGACCGATTCAATTACTACATTTCGACATGGTCGAACATAAAAAATATTTGGATAAAGTAATATGGCACAATTTTGTTTTACTCCGTAGAGGAAGGCTTTGACGACTTGTACAGCTAATATAATAATAATAATAATAATAATGATAATATTATTATTATTATTATTATTATCTCTGATTGAGATTCTGGCTGATATGTACTGATACGGAAATAAAATTTGGAGCTCTATTATTTAAGTTTCGCTTACAATGTACGCATGTACGGTAAATAAGAGCCCCTGTATATATGCTACTTGTGGATAGTCATGTGAAATTGTTGCCTATATACACGTGGACTACCATCAAGAATCGCTCCAAATTTTAATTCTGTATCTGTACCTACATTTACTAACAGGCAGAACATCTAATTTGACGATATGTGTCAGAGGGATAAAATTGTTTGTGTACATCTTAAGACTGATCAGTGAAATATGTGACAATTACCGTGCCTGACCGTGAAACTAGCGGACCCGGGTTCAAATCCTGGTTGAGAGTGATAGGACAAGTTACCTGGTTGATATTTTTCCTGTGTTTTCCTTCAACCCATATAGAGCAAATGCTGGTTAACTTTCGGCGCTGGACCCTGGACTTATTTCGCTGGCATTATCACCTTCATGTAATTCAGACGCTAGATGACTACAGCAGTTGATACAGCGTCGTAAAATAAATCACTAAAAATATATTTTATATATATATATATGTGTGTGTGTGTGTGTGTGTGTGTGTGTGTGTGTGTGTGTGTGTGTGTGTGTGTTACTAGTTAGCGATGTATGCAATGGGAGGGGTAAAAAAAACTGGTCATCCTAACCCATTATCTTCTGGCTTAGTTGCCTCACGAGTGATGCCTTATTGCTGTAACTTGGTTTCAACCTGTCTTCGGACAGTTGGCTAAACAGCAATAATAATATATAAACGGAATCAACTTTTTAGTTATAGTGGCTGTTCAGAGATTACGAGAAGATATGGCGAACATGGAAGAAGTTTAGAAGGCGTAGTAGGAGTATAAGGGAATCGGAAATTCTGGAAGGAAAATCTTCCTCCAGCCTCTTTTTCATGTTATGTCTCAGAGAATTTGTCTACAATCAAAGTAGACATGTCACTACATTATTTATTTATTTATTTATTTATCGATTTATTTTTTTTTTATTTATCCATATATTATTTGTCTATCTGTCTGTTCGTTTATTCGTCCGTTTGTTTGTTTGTTTATTGCAAATTCCAGAAAATAATGGTTTTTATGGATAGACAGAAAAAGAAATAAAGATGTGTTGGAAAGAGTAGATGAAATAATGATGCTGAAACTGATCAGAAAGAGAAAAAGGAATTGGTTGGGTCACTGGCCGAGAAGAAACTGCCTACTGAAGGATGCACTGAAAGGAATGATGAACGGGAGAAAAGTTCGGGGCAGAAGAAGATATCAGATGATAGACGACATATGGATCATATGCGGGATATAAGAGGAAAGCAGAAAATTGGAAATATTGGAGAATCCTGGGTTTGCAGTGAAAGACCTCCCTTGGGCAGAACATTTTGTATGTCTATGTACCCTGCAAATATGAATTGGCCTTATTTAGTGTCACTATGAATATAATAGAGATTGTTCCAGCGTACTGAGAAGATTCAGAAATCTAAGGGTCGTATTTGTAAACGAGTCTTTGGATCAAAGTTGACTTTGGAAAGTACAAAGTCGCCGTTTTCCTATTCATAGTCGACACTTTGACGAAAGTAAACTTCAATCGTGACTTTACTCCAAAGTTGCCCGGAATCTAGACTTTAACTTCGACTTTTATTCGTTGTCATAAGGAAAATGGTTGATATTTGGGAAATTGTTGAATTTGCAGAAAATATTGATAACATCAAAGAAATTATTGAAGCTACTCATGTTCCTTGGTGTATTATTAGATTCGCAAAACCCTATTGAATTTTATAGGGATAATGAATTCAAATCAAGATAAGAAATTTAATAAATAGACCGTATTAGATACCTATCCTTGTCATGTTTCAACATACACTGATGAATAATAAAATAATAATATAACTTATTTAATTTCGATAAGTAAGGGTTAATGGCGTACTATTGATTTTGTATATAGATCTGTGCTTTATACGTCTTCACCAATTCTCGTAATATGTCTCTTTCATAGTCATTTTACAATGAAATAATTATATAACATTGCCAGAATGGCTAACAATTGCTTAACGTGTACTCTACCAATGTTCAATTGTTTCATTGATCTGCCACTCAAAAGGTGGCTTTGATTCTGGAAATATCTACTATATTTCAACTATCCATTAATTTAATTCGTTTCGAAAGCAGTGATTGTAATTGCCAACATTAGAACAAGATCGTCAAATCTCGACTTACCAAAGTCAAAGTCGAAGTCTCGTTTATGAATAGGACTTTCAACAAAGTTAAACCACAGTCTAGTATTTACAGTCACGAAGCTCAATACGTAGTAAATATGCATTCATAGATAGTTGCTAACCACTAGGATCGCTAATATCGCCTCATTACAGACTATGCATAATAGTACCGGCACAGTCTATTGTTCCTAGCATCCTCACAATTCAAGCTTCGTGGCTGTATATACTAGACTGTGGTTAAACTCTACTACGAAAGTCGACTTTGGAAAGTCCTCATCCACAGTCTCGCTTATGAAATGGATTGAGATATGGACCTGCAATTTGTTGTCATTGTACAACCTTGTCAAACAAATGAGACCGGTTCCGTGGCAGAAAAAAAAGCGCGTGGTGTACCGAAGTACAAGCAGAAGAAGCAAGACCTGTCCTGCGACCTTATCATGCCATCAATAAGTATGGTGGGGGAAGATGGGTTTTAGTCTGAGATGAACTTCCGTGTCTGTAGATTCGCATAATATTACCCATCATGAAATAAACTCTTTCTGATAACTCATTCGTTTCCCTATCGCATAGCTCACATACCAGATCTCGCCCCCTCATCTGTATACCTACGTAGAAAGTGATTTGAATGCTATGATTTTTACAAGAAATCCAAGATATTAGACAGAATTTAGAATGTGAAACCTGGATTTTGAATTAAGTTGCGAGGCGGCAGCAGATGGACTGCTCAACCGTGTGGCGTATTCTCAGAAATTGGTTGACAACTGGTTAAACCCCACTCTTCTATGAATTAAACTGTATTATTTTTCTATAAACTTACTTCTTAACAAAGAGGCTTTCAAATCTTTCGTGACTTTTGAATAATTCTACAGGTCAGTATCACTACAATCTGGTATGTAACTTACTGTCGAACGCTTGTTAGAATTTTCCACTCTCTCCACCGGTATAAACCAAATATTATATAGAAATTTCGACTTCCTATATAATTTATATCAGAATTTTGGTCCACAGGCCTAGCTAATGACAAAGTGAAGGACCACTGACAGCCGTGTTAAACATTTGTGTTCCAACAGTCTGACGTAAAGCTTTCCAAATGCACTAATACCTCAATCAAGTCGGTGCACACTGCCCCTTAACTCATCGCTCCATTTTTGCCGGCTGAGGCAGTAATGTTTTGGCCCTATATGAAGAGACAGGAATGTAAGCATTGCTCAGTGACGGATTGTATAAGGTAGGTATCATAGCTTTTACGAACGTTCTGCTGTCGCTGATCGCCTGAAATCTACCACCGATGCACAATGTCTTACTATACGTTTGTTTATAAGGTAATATAAACGAAAAGAACATGGCCCCCTTTTTGCGTTCCTTTTCACTTCCCCGTTGTGACCAGGGTTGTTTTAAACTATTCCTGAAAGTTATTATTTATACCTTTCAATCCTTATTGGCAGCAATTTTTGTTTATTTTATATATCTTATCACCATTTATGAGCTACCACAAAGGACAAAGAGTACTTCAAGCACAAATATATAATTAGAAATTCATTGAACTATTGATTTAGTTTTGAAAAATGAAACTCCTACAAATACGGAGCTGCAAATACATTTTTAGATTAATAGAAATATACCAGTTTTAGAGCGAGATAAGTATTACGAAAAGTAAAACAGCTAATGAATTTAGTTTCATTTCGAGTATAAGTGATTCTTTAGTAGAGCAATCGATCGTTTCAAAGCATCTAAGATTACATTCGGAATAATAGATGTAGGCATTCTAAGCCTCTTAAACATATCCTTCATGAAGAGGATAACGGTACCTCTTGCTCCAATCAAAAGTTCGATTGCTTTAGTCTCTTTTTTAAGTCGGTTATTTTACGACGCTTTATCAACTGCTATGATTATCTAGCGTCTGAATGAGATGGTGATAATGCCAGCGAAACGAGTCCAGGACCCAGCGTAGAAAGTTACCCGGCATTTGCTTTTAATAGGTTGAGAAGAAACCCCGGAAAAATTCTCAACCAGATGACTTGTCCCAACCAGGATTTGAACCCTGGCCCCTCGTTTCACGGTCAGAAGAGCTAACCGTTATTCCACAGCGTCAAGCTCTTTTAGCCGGTAGTTTTGGAAGTAATAAGGAATGGTGGGATTGTACAGTAGTTAATTTCCTTATTTATGTAGGAAGGTTCCCAAGTCTGTCAATTCCTTCAATAGAATATATGCATGAAATACAATACTGTTTCCAATGGATGCTCTGAATATTTCGCAAACTAATTCATAGAAATAACACATTTGATTAACCTCCTTAGTGCAGACGCTTGTATTTCCCTATTTTGACTATTCAGACATTTTACTGACTGACCTTTCTAGCGACAACAAAACGAAACTTCAACGTGCTCATAATTTGTATGTACGTTTTGTAAGTAATGTTCGTAAATATGATCATATTACCCCACCCATGGAAGCAGTAGGTTGGCTTAAACTAGATAAGAAAATAAATTTACATTCACTTCTCTTTCTCTTCGAAATCTTGAACTCTTCTAATCCTTCTTACCTGTCGTCTCGCTTCACTTACCTTTCTTCCCACCATAATCTGAACACATGCTCTCGCCACGAAACAATACTGACAATACCCTCCCATCGCACTACCTCATACTCATCCTCTTTCACAATAGCCCTGCCAAGACTCTGGAATTCGCTACCTGCTAGCATCAGGGACTGTCGAAATAAAATTGAATTGAAATGCAAACTTACTAGGCACTTGGTCAGTAAGAGACTCGTTCAGACATGGTTTCTTGTAAGTAGTTCTCTTAATCTCTCACAAATTTTCAATATCCGGTAATTTCATCACTATACAATTTTGTTATTCTAGGTTTAATTTGTAATTCAGTAAATACAAAATTATTCTTTGTTCTTAACTTCTATGTTAAATTGTCTAGCTTTCATTAGTCAGGTAATCTTTTCGTACTTCGATTTTTATTGTAATTGTAAATTTAATATTAATTGTAATTTTATTCTGCATATTATAGTTGTAATCCCCTGGTAGAGGTGTAGAGAAGGTCTGATGGCCTTATCTCTACCAGGTTAAATAAATAAATAAATAAGTAGTACTAAATAAATACTACTAAATATAGTAGATTATACATATACCATACTTCACACATGATTATGATATAAGATGTACGTGCGGAGGCTCGAAGTATAGTATAATATACTTGCATTTGTGTCCCAACTGTAACCTGCAGAATTTTTTCAGCATTTTTCCTCATGTCAGTGACTTTTTGTTGAATTGTAGAATTATATTGCACTTTAAAAATAAAACGAATATCTCAAGACTCAGGGGGTTAAATTTATCAGTAAATTTTAATGTTTCATTGTGCGAATATATATTATCTCCTAGCATTCATTTCCAGTTGGCGTCTTGGAAATGTGGACGATTGTACTTTGTTCTGGAATTACTCAGCGCATGAATCATGTGTTTGTAGCTGGAAAATGAAATAGCTTGCTGACTGTACACGCCAGTTCATGTCTTCGTTATGCTCTTTTAATTCACAACATTTCACAGAGCGCATAATTTCACACATATGCACTCGCCATTCGTTGAAACGTCATCATTACATCTGTAAACTTCCTCTCTATGTCTGTCATACTCTTGTCAAACACTGGCATGTAATCTAGACATAGCTGATTAGTATTAATTACCAGTTATGCTCTTCGGGCGGAAGGCTCGTTAGCAGACGTATTCTCGCTAATTAAGGATTGATTTCGAATCCCAGTAGATCAAGTTAGATTTGTGATGGGTGAAACATATACAGGGTTATTCACGAAAATCGTACAATATTCTAGGAATGATTTCTGCTATCACTGTCAAGAAAAAAATTTCGTATGACTTATACATGTGTCCGATTTTTAATAATTTAATAATTTCTAATTTAAAAAAAATTATTCCGATTTTATAAGCCTTATAAATACTTCAAACAGACGATAAAATACCAATTAATAAGCACTGGTTAACAGCCATTTTTCATCTGATATGTGATACATCAATTCATATCAATTTTTGGTTGTAGAATCCGAAACAGCCTTCGGAACTGCTATATCACGTAAGCGTTTTGACATAATTTAGATTTTATATGGTTTTTTAAATACCTGTATTTTTTGTGTTGTCATTTTTTTCAGAGACGGATTATGATGTTTTAACTTTTTATTTGGATATAGTATACGATGGAAGAAGGTGGGCTATATTTATTTGGCTACAAATTAAGAAATTGTTGAAAGATTCTACCTTTAATGCAACACAAATCTTCAGTTAATTTCTTGATCCTCTTTCAAAACCATTGTTTACGGATTTCTGGGTAACAGAAGAGACGATAAATATTTCCATAGTGACTGCTCTGCTAGATAACTACAAGAACTCAAAATTCACATTTACACTCATGCCCAGACTTTTTCCCAGCAAACTGAGGTGCTTGTAGTGACGAACAGGGTGAAAGTTTTCACCAGTACACCCTACCATGGTGAGTAGTTACTAAGGAACCGCTCAATGATGGGTGATTACTGTTGGTGTCTTTTTAGAGAGACGGTTGAAACATCGTACAAAAAGAAAGCATAGTCATCCAATGTTGCCGAAAGAAATTGATTTTAAACATTGTAAATATTAACATTTTGGATTACTGTGAGTTAGTTTAGTGATTTTGTTGGTTAGAAGATTTTTTTTATGTTATCAAGAAAACTTCAGTGGGTTCTGAGCGTTATGTGATGTTTGTATTTAAAATGAGCCATGTCTGCCAATATCGTATTACTGTCTTTGTGTGTGCGTGTGCGCGCGCGCGCTGGGTATCTAGGGTTTATGATGTGATAAAAAGAAGCTGATTTTTCCACTGATTTCAGCATCCCAAAATGAGATAAATCCACCAATTTACACACCAGATACATGAAAAACGTTTCAGTTTGTTGACTAGTGTAATAGTTGTTAACCATGTTACTTGATAGAACATACCTTGAATATGAGTTTCATCTTGTTTCATTCAATTAAAGTCACAGCAAAAACATACAACAGTAACACACAACTACTGTCACTGAGTGTGAGCGCGTGGCTAATGTGGGGTTGTTAGTCTCCTTATGTTTGCGTTGTCGTCACATCCTCCTCATGCTAAAGATCTTTTCGTGCTTGTTTTCATGATAAATGGAGAGAGTAATCAGCAGGGCGCAGATTTTGATGACACGTCATCTTTTGGAACGCCCGTAAATAAGGTAAATCCCGGATACGAGCTGCTGGTTACAGAAACGTACAGTTTTTACGTCCTTTTTGGTCATTTTTGGCGCTGTTTTTAATCTTTTAGGTCATTTTTTTATTTTGAGGGCATTTTTGGTAATCCTTAGGTAAATACTTCAATGACGAACTAAAATTTCCCAATATAGGAAAACTCGCAAAATTAGTACTGACACTACCCCATCTGAAAGGATTTTGTCGATAGTTTTTTTTATTTTAGTAGCTTATTTTGCGACGCTTTATCAACATCTTAGGTTATTTAGCGTCTGAGTGAGATGAAGGTGATAATGCCGGTGAAATGAGTCTGGGGTCCAGCACCGAAAGTTACCCAGGATTTGCTCATATTGGGTTAAGGGAAAAAACCTCAGCCAGGTAACTTCCCCGACCGGGAATCGAACCCGGGCCAACTGGTTTCACGGCCTGACGTGCCAATCGTTACTCCACAGGTGTGGACATTCCTCGATAGTAAGTGATGTCAAAAGGAAGAAGAGAAATATAATAGGAGATGAAGATCTCGGCTGAGTTATACGCTCTGCCTTCCAAACAAAGGAATTGTGTTAGAAAAAAATCCGGGATACAAAACTTTGTGCACAATCGTTTAGGTACTCTCAGGAGAAAGCTTTAAAACAGCACTGATACAAGAAGATTTAAAATGGAAAGAAGTTTTCCAGTGCACAATGGTCTCCCCGACAAACGTCGGTCGTCCACATTCCAGAATCTTCGGGTGTACACTCATCTTTTGCAATGGAGAGGAGAGTTTTTTAATTTGAAGTAGGATTTTTGCTACTTATATTTAGGATTGTTTATTTTTTCAGCATTTCAGGTAATTTTTTAAGAATTTTTTGGGTCATTTCATAGGTCATTTTCGTTTTTATCTTTTAAGTCATTAAAATCCGCGCCCTAGTAATCAACTTAATTATTTAATTTTTAGTGTCGGTCACAAACTATTTTTGGGCGCTCAGATCCCTGATTTGGAGCACTTGTGCGACGCATTGAGCGGTCTGGCCTATACCTGTTATTTTTTTTTAAAGATGGGACATGACAGAAGCTTTGCGATCGGAAAAACAACTGAATGTCACATAGCGTGATAGGCCTGTTGCTATGGTAACAACGGTGGAGTTGCCAAACCTACGGTTCCCACGTGGCGAGTGCTTAATAGCTCTCTTGGCGACATTTATTGTGCACATAATATTAGCATTGGTACGTTTCGTGTTTGATTCTCTGTCGATTTTTGTATTGTTTTCTTACCTTCACGTCAATTGTCAATGAATGTTTTAACGTCAGCCATCTTAACGTCAATTGCTAGCTTCCATCACAGCCTAATACATACAGTCGCACAACTTCAACACTTTTCTTTTTGCCAACATTCGCGACACTAGAGCGCAAGCGGCAGGTAAGGCACAGGTCGTAGGGTTGATACAGTCAGCACGTGTTTTTAAGGAATGCGAGATGTTATAATAACGTGTATATCTGAAAATCATAACTTGTTGAATGTTATATTGTATTCAAGAAGAGATCGTGGTGTTAATTTTTCAAGAATTCATGGAGTATTGTAATCCTTTTGCAAAATATTCACTTCTTGAATAAATCCAGACTTTGTCGATAAATTTCTGATGTGTTTGTATAGATTCATGTGGCAGACATATGACGTTCTCAAGAAATAAGAGAGCCTTTTTTTAATTTAATATAAAATGGCAATATTTTCTGTAATAATTCGCATGACTGTTATTGGTGCTGATTTTACAGTTCCAGTAATTATTTATTGAAAATTAAAGTACGTTTTCTAAGTTAATTGAAGTTAAAATTTTTTCAATAAAGTTGTGTGTTCATTTCTTTGTTCTCACCTACGTCACATTAACAGTAAGTACATGTAAATTACGTACTATATAGGTAGGATAAGTTAAAATTAAGCCTAGGTGTGAAATGTAATGTAAAATGCGGTAAACTTGTCATAAAAAATAAACCATATCAGCATTATTTATGACTCAAAATAATAAGAAATAGAAAAACTAATGAACTTTATAAATATATTCAGTGTCTATCATATTAAGGTTTAAATTCTCCCATTTTTTAATTTTCAAGTTTACCTCAATGGTCGAGTTTACCCCAATTTTCGGTATGGAAAATAGTTAATTTCTCAGGAAATAGGAAGAGAGTTCGCCACGCATGTACCTTACGAGATATGCCCTACAATTCTGAAGTTACTAATTTTGACTCATCTCACAGGAAATATAGAGTTCCACTGATGTATAAATAAAATATTTAGGAATGAATTGAATTAACCGTCCACGTACGAACAATTAGCCTATATTATTCCAAACCATGATTCAGTTGTAAGGAGCAGAAAGAATTACGTTTATTTCCAGCTTCTGAAACTTGTAGATTAACTGCTTGTGAAATTCTTCTAGGATTCTAAAGTAAAATTAATAAGAACCATATACACTTACTGTATCGCATAAAGATATAAAATAAATTACGCAAAACCCGTTTTCTGATGTGTTATATATTATGTAGCCTGCACACTTTTAACTTGTCTGCCGCTAGAGCGCTACTGTCGCGCCAGCTGTCTAATGTTGGCATATTTTATACGTATGAGTTTCGTGACTGTATGTATTAGACTGTGCTTCCATCAGCAGGCAGCGTGGTAGTCCATATTGGCAACATAGCACTGTAGTTCCAAGCTCGGTCGCTTAACTGTCATGTCCCATCTTAAAAAGACGGGTATAGAGACGTGCCTGCTCGCAACGTGGTTACGCAGCGAACCTTAGTGTAGTCGGTCGGTGTGGGTTTAGTTAGCGCAATAGATCTAATAAGGTGATGGATCGTAGTGGCTCTGTCCATTGAATTCAAACCTCTGTCGTTAAGATGAACGCTGAACTAAGAATTGTAATTGAACGTAAAAACCTGCTGGAAGGTCAACAAACACGACACTAAGCCCTCCAGTGTTGTGCGCGTGAGGTCCTTCAAGATTTAACTCAAGACTAATTACGTCATAAACGTTACTCGTCGAGCGTTAATCACGCGAATAATTACGGTAACTTATGTTCCTTGACGTACGTTTACACTTCTGTGTTACCTTACTTACTGGCGTAGAAAACAAGGCGTCATTAATTTCGTACCATTGTGAGGTGCTTGTTTGTATATATTATAAAGCTTGGAGCCATACATAACGATTACATTATGTACGCGTAGCAGACAGCTACGTGCTGTTGTGTTTGTTAATGGAAGACATTTCAAATAAGGTGTTGACGCCTGCTTCGTCATCTTCGAGGACTGGATAAAGACAATGTTAGTGTTACAAATTTCAGTTCGTTTCAAGGAAGCGAGTTCGTGGTTCTTGCATCCTCCATTCATTGGACTAGCGCCGAAGTCTACATTCTTCTATTTTGACATTTATTGGCCGTATTGTAGTTTTTCCAAGTTTCCAGTAAGGATTTTAACCAGTACTAAGCCAACAATAACAACAACAATAATAATAATAATAATAATAATAATAATAATAATAATAGCCCCTCAGATCACAAGCTCTGGCCACCGGCGTAGCTTGGTCGGCTAAGGCGCTTGCCTGCCAATCCGGAGTTGCGGTCGGATGCGGGTTCGATTCCCGCTTGGGATGATTATCTGGTTGGGCTATTTTCCTAGGATTCCCAAACCGTAAGGCAAATATGAGATAATCTATGGCGAATCCTCGGCCTCATCTCGCCAGATATCATCTCGCTATCACCAATTCCATCGATGCTAAATAATTTCGTAGTTGATACAGCGTCGTTAAATAACCAAGTTAAAAAAAATCACAAGCTCTGGTGCGTTTCGGCAAAGTATTCCACCTATTCTCAGTCTTCCAGAGTTTCTTTTCTCTTTTGGCTGATATAGCCTGTAATAATAATAATAATAATAATAATAATAATAATAATAATAATATCTGTCTTCGGACAGTTTACTAAATAATAATAATAATAGTAATAATAATAGTAGTAGTAATAATAATAATAATAATAATAATAATCTTCATAAAATACCATCGAACGTCATAAGAAGCACTGGCGCGTTTCGGCAAAAGTATTTCTCCGTTCTCTTAGTCTTTCTGAATTTATTTTCTATTTTGGCTGATATAGGCAATAAAAAATCATAGATCAGCAGAACTTCTGGCGAGCTCCTGCAAGATAATACACCACTTTCTAGGCAATCCAGTGTTTCTTTTTTTGGTTGATTTTATCGTTATTAATTATAATGGTAATGGCTATAATAATAAAAAAATACTATAATATATGAAAAAGGAACATAATATCAAATAAAAAATGTAAATATAGGACTTTAATGAGAGTTAAATATGATTTTATATCACAAATGATTGGCATCATAGTATTACAGAGGGTTGTTTCCGATTTCTGATAACGAATTTGAATGACGTCATGTGCGTCAGGAATCACACCGACAGCTGGATTGCGGCGACAGCTGACAGACCAGTAGTGAGTGATTTCATAATCAGAGTGCACGGTATGTTACAGTAGCAAAGCTCAAGAAAATCGAGCATTTTTGGGAGTGGTACATAACAACCCTTTCCGATGCCAAGTACAGTTACGTGAAAATTATAGGAGGCTGCAAAAAACGTGGTTTCTTTATTTCCAAGAAAGGTATCTTGTGTGCACCTAATAAGATTGGCAAAGCTCGGATGGAATTAATTCCAAAATGGAAAAAGAAAGGAAATCCACCCCTCGTCACAAGTCGCCGCACCCCACGAGATGATACAAATGAATTCCATTCGAACTTACCAATCTTATTAAGTATACAGAAGATGCCTTTCTTGGAAATAACGAAACCTCGTTTATTGCAGGCTTCTTTTATTTTCACTTAACTGTACGTGGCATCGGAAAGGGTTGTTATGTACCTCTCCCAAAAAGGCTCGATCTTCTTGGGAATTTCTGCTGTGAGTCGCCGTGCACTCCATGAGATCACTCACTACTGGTCTGTCACCTCGCGCCACAGTTCAGCTGTTGTGTGACTCCTGACGCACGTAATGACATTCAAATTCGTTATCATAAATCTGAAACAACCATGTATTGTAATGAAAGAAGTAGAAAATTAATCAAAATTAGTATTACGAAAATATTCAATCCATTTTTTGCAAAGGAGCGACCATCAATATAATACAGGAACTGCAACAAAATGTAACTTAGAAACTTGATGATGCAGTGGACCATTGGTTCAAGAAGAGAAGCTTCAGTTATCATTATGTGAGACGAGCTAATATTAATAGGCTACTGTACAAGTCACAATTATTATATAGTGTTCAAGGAGATTTAATTATTTACATTCGTGAAGACCTACATTTCTTTTTTAGATTTAATATAATGGGAAAAGTAACAGGAAGTGAACTTGTAAACACGCACGCTATGGTGCCATAGCGTAGGCAGGGTACCGTTGCTCCCAGCTGCCGAAGATACTGTTACTGTACTCAGATTGTTTGAGATCTTCAGGAAATATGTAGCCGCCCATACAAGACGCGTGGGGGAGAGAAGACATGAAGGAACGGGTTCGTAACTTGCATAATCTGTGGTTACATTCAAAAGAAGCGACGCGTGCTACAAATACTGCCTTGGTTTCGTTGACGATCTATAGCCTACAGTTAGCATGAAATTGCTATTTAAGATAGTGTACTACATAAACATAGGCCTACAGCGTATTGTAAATGAATAGTTTTAAAATCTTGTCTTCTTTTTTTCATGTTATACCGTAATGAATATCATTTATTATGCTAACAAATAAGAAAGGTCACGTGAATTAATGTGGTTTCTCTAAAAAAAGAACGGCATTTGTTAATACTGATCCTACTGCTAGAGTAATAACAATAATAATAGTAATAACAATAATAATAATAATAATAATAATAATAATAAATATTGGCAATGCCTGTTATTATTCGGTTCAGAAGCTTTTATCATCCAGTCTGCTGACAAAAAATCTGAAGGTTAGAATTTATAAAACAGTTTTATTACCGGTTGTTCTTTATGATTGTGAAACTTGGACTTTCAATTTGAGAGAGGAACATAGGTTAAGGGTGTTTGAGAATAAGAATAATAATAATAATAATAATAATAATAATAATAATGTTTTATTTTCGCTGGCAGAGTTAAGGCCATAAGCCCTTCTCTTCCACTCAACCAGCCTTAATCAATACAATACATAAATTTAAATTACAAATATTTGCACTACACTTAAAAGGTTCTCCAGCAATATTCTTCACTACACATTTATTTAAATTTAGATACATCTATAAGGTAAAGTAGTAACTTAATTTATGAGCTAATTTAATTCAATGAATTATAATTAATTTAATATTTGAGATAGCTAGTAAAATTATGAAAATTAATTTAATATAAGCTTACTAGGACTATGTTACAGGGAGAATATATATATTTCTATTTCTATAATGAGAATATTAATGTAATTGCCATTAGAGGTTTTGTAAATCTATTTAGAAAAATTAACGATAATAATAATAAGAATAGACAGATGTTAGTTTCATTATAAGTAACAAATATTAATCAGCAGTTCATCTGTTAAGTAAGAATTTATGCAATTTTGACCTAAATGAAGTTATTGTCCAACAACCCCTTATATCACTCGGAAGCGAGTTCCAATTTCTAGCAACTGAAATTGTATAGGATGAAGAATATAAAGATGTCTTGTGGTAGGGTATAATGAGTAAATTGTTATGATGAGAATAACTTACTTAGGAAGATATTTGGGGCTAAGAGGGATGAAGTTACAGGAGAATGGAGAAAGTTACACAACGCAGAACTGCACGCATTGTATTCTTCACCTGACATAATTAGGAACATTAAATCAGACGTTTGAGATGGGCAGGGCATGTAGCACGTATGGGTGAATCCAGAAATGCATATAGAGTTTTAGTTGGGAGGCCGGAGGGAAAAAAAAACCATTAGGGAGGCCGAGATGTAGATGGGAGGATAATATTAAAATGGATTTGAGGGAGGTGGGATATGATGATAGAGAATGGATTAATCTTGCTCAGGATAGGGACCAATGGCGGGCTTTTGTGAGGGCGGCAATGAACCTCCGGGTTTCTTAAAAGCCAGTAAGTAATAATAATAATAATAATAATAATAATAATAATAATAATAATAATAATAATAATAGTAAATTGACTACTTTCTGTAACAAACCCTGACCTCCTTGGCGAATGTATGTATTCGACCTACCCTAAAATGGAAGGATTTTGTGGAACAAGTGCTTAAATGGGACATGTTCATGTCAGAAGTTTTTGCCTTTTTCCCCCTTGTTACGAGGGAGGGAAGGAACATCCCACGCACTACGACCTGAGGTCAATTGTACATCCTCCTATACTGGAGGAGTTCCGTGCCCACCGACGTAACCACTTGACACCCCTTAACGACCGGTCCCTACAGCCAACAGAGTCCATGTACCACTCCTGCTTCAGCAACGCTTCCAGGTTCTAAGGTCCAAAACAAAATCTCCACAAGTACAAAAGGTCCACAAAAAATGTCCACAAACTAAATAGTCCAACATTTCAAGTCCTACATGCAATTTGTCCATGGTGTGAAAAAGCCCGACATCTATGTGGCACATCTTATTATAAAGCCCATCATACGAAAAGTCCATACAAAAAGGTCCAACATACAAAGTTGTTCAATAGCGATGAGTTACTAACTAACCTCCCGGCTCTGTTGTCAGACAGAAACTTGCTGGAGTTCATAACGAAGAAATTATCGCAAGTCTTCTACAAAGAAATGCAGTAATCGGAATGGTTTCTTATCAGTAGAAGCTAAATCGTCCTCCACTTCCTCAATCAATAAGAGAAATTGACATTGTTGAACCCTACAACAAAACATTGAGGGGACAAAATGTTATGTTCTTTGATTCAGGTGTTAATGAAGGACGAGTGTTAATGTTTGCCACCGACAGAAATGTAGAACGTTTGGCTGCCAGTGACATGATTTTCAGTGATGGTACGTTCAAGACTGTACCAAATCAATTCTTTCAGTTTTCACAGTACATGGCATTGTTGGAAGTTTTGTAGTTTGTAGTTTTAGCATATTACCTAACTGCAAATAACACTGAAAATACTTACCGCACTATATATAATGAGGTAATTTTTTTAACAATAGATGTAGCTTTTGTATTACATATGTAATATGTATAACATAATTGAAATGACAATAAATTTCTCGGCACTTTTCTTGCAATTTTCCTTGTCGGACATTTTAGGAAAAATGGACGAATTTATTTGTAGACATATTTTAACGTAGAGCATTTTTAAGAAGAGGACTTGCTGACATAGGACTTTTCAGGTAAGGACATTTTTAAGGCATGGACGAATTTTCTATGTGGACATTTGTAAACGTTGGGCATTTTCGTAGAAAGGACCTTTTGCAAAGTGGACCATATCTCACTTAACCTCAGGCTCCTTTAACGGTCCGAGGCGGAAGTCCTCCCCCGAGAAGGTCTGCCACGGGTTCCGTTGCAGAAGCTATCCCTCATCAAATGAATACAATCCACGGAGGCCGGTCGAGAGAGCCAGCAGCTTCGGAGGGCCGCCTGTAGATCGATCTGAAACTCAGAAGAAGTAACGGGATGATGAATGAAAGGATGATAGAGGAGGAAAGGAAGTGGCGAAGATGAGTGGGGTTCCAATCGCCTGATTAAGTTACCTGATATTCATTCATAGGAGTGAGGGAAAACCCTGAAAAAACCTCATCCAGGCAACTCTTCCCTACCGGGGATCGAACCCTGGCTGGGTTCGGAGTTAGACTCGCTAACCCCTCAGCCACAACGGTGGACGTCAGTAGATTTACTGGCATGTAAAAGATCTCGTACGGAACAAAATTCCGGCACACCGGCGACGCTGATATAACCTTGGCAGTTGCGAGCGTCTTTAAATAAAACTTTTTTTTTTTGTGGAACGGAAATTCGACGACATCGGTTGTCATTGAAATGCCTACGTCACATCCGATAAAATAACAGTGTGTACAAGTCCATTCCCATACACGAGGGTAGCTCGCAAATAGGTTATATTATGTTGGACTGATGTAAAAGTTCGTAGCATTTTTTCGCTGTGGCAAAAGGTTTATTTCAGATGAATACAAGACTAATTAATTAGTAATATATTCTACATTAGTTATGACTCTCTGCTAACGCTGGAGTAGTTTTCCGATTTCACATCAGAAAAAATCTGCTGGTTTGGAGTTAAGGAAGTCGTCAAGTTTGTATTGAGCATCTTCGTTCTCATAGGAGTTCCTTTGAAGATTGTTGGATAGAGAATGGAAAAGGTGGAAATCTGAGAGCGAAAGATCCGGAGAATAGCCTATGGGGGATGTGGAATCACCTCCCAGTCAAGATCCTGCACAGCTGCTTTCGTCATGTTAGCGGAGTGCGGGCGTGCATTATCGTATTGCAGCAGTCTTCTCGGTGATTTTTCTTCAGTTGCGGCCGCTAGGCGTCTGAGTTGTTGGCAATAAATGTCAGAAGTTATGGTTACATTCCTGGGAAGCAATTCGTAGCACTCGACGTCTTCTTTATCCCACCAGGCGCATATCATCACGCACATGGATGGACATTAACTTTTTTACGGGGTGTTGAAACGACAAACCATTTTCTTGCAGTAGTTTCTGCGATGATACTATTTCCGAAAACGACACAAATGTTTCGAACCACCTCCGCTGCATTCGCTCCTTTATTAACTCAAATAGAAAAATTTGTCGGTAGTGTTCGTATAACATAAAGTTTTAGTACTTATCAATATTTAATAGAACACAGAAATATTCATGAAACGTTGTTGAATGGCATGAATTCACCTACAGAATAGAAAGCGTGAGAAATTAGGTACTTCTTTAATTTGGCCCTAAATCTTATGTTTTGAGTTTCATTTAGCACTTTGCATCACTGGCACCACAATTTCATTAAGGATATCACAATACCGATCAGCATTAATAGTCTATCCAAGATTCGCATTCCTAACAATCCTTCCCATCCAATCATAGCCCAAACTGTGACTTTTCCGCATCTTAAACGTGTCTCTTCAATAACTTGAGGATTCTCTCTAGCATAATGATGACACTTGTGTCGATTAACATGTCCGTTCACATGGAAAACAGCTTCATCAGAAAAGTGTCATTTTATTAACCAATGTTCAGCGCCATCTTGACTAATTACGTAAGCTCAGCATTGTTGTGTTATGGTATTGTTATTTGAAGAATTGCCTTTCCAACAGTAATGTCATATTTCCTGTAACAATAATACTGTCAGCACACGATGCAATCAAACGATTTTCTCAAATCCTCTGTCACTCTTTATATTAGGTTTAATTTTATAATTCCTCTAACTGCAAGGTCATTTTACAACTGTCGACTGTCTAAAGTGGTACACTTGCTGTTGATACATTGAATTGCTGTCACCTATCGTCCACTTTCTTTACCCCCATGCTATCTTGTGGACATATGAGCAGACATGTTTACAATCTATAGTGGATTGCTGTTTTTCGATACATTATCTGTAGGTCTGCAGCTGAAATGGAAACCAATCCGGCATAAACACTTTAAATAGCTAGGATCTTACAAGCAAACATTCTCATGGGGGCAGATAAAAAACTTATTTCTTCCACCATGTTAATAATCTCAAAACAAGTGCTTATATAAATTTTGGCACAGGAGCGCAATTATGAGGACCCCCCAGAAAGTAAGTTTCCCTGGCTCCGTTTACAGAAAGAAAACACAAGTTCATGCAAAGATTTTTGGAACAGATACAGATATTGTTTAACTATTTTTGAACATATTCTCTACTGGAAATGAGACATTTGTCATATCGTGGGATCAACTTTTGTTTTCCCTGTGTGGTAGAATTCTGCCGCCTGGCATCGCAACCAATGTGTGACAGTCGTCTGCACCTCTCTGTTGATCCCACGGGATGAGAAATGTCTGAATTCGGGCGGGGAATATGTTGAAAAGTAGTTCAACTATTGTTGTATCTGTTCCAGTAAATCTTTCGATGAAATTGTGTTTCATTTCTGTGAACGGCCCAAGGAAACTTATTTTCTGGAGGGCCCTCGTAATTGCGCTCGGGTGGCCAAAATTTGTATATAAGCACTTGTTTTGACATTATTAACATGGTGGAAGAAAAAAATTAAATTTATCTGTTCCCGTGAGAATGTTTGCTTGTTAGTTATTTTATGATCGAGGAAACCACAATAAATTTCAATCATCATTGACTGGTCTCGGGATTTAAACCAGAAATATCCCGGATGCAATTCCAGTATTTTACCACTGAGCCACCTCGCTCGGTGGCCCCATGACCTTATGCTTGATTTACATATTTTAATCTACGGTATCTTTTTGCATTCCTGAGTGTTATGTTATAATGAAACATCAGCGAAGCATAAAATAATTGCAAGTCTATCAGTATAAATGTGTGGTTGTCTGGCTGTCGAAAGGGAAAACCAGATGACGAAGCAATAGAACAAACTATTGTTTTTATGTGTATGTTACATCAGCCAACACTATAAAAGGGATTCGTACCACAATGACAGGAAGGGGAGAAATGGAGCGGTAAACAAGAGGGAGCAGGAGTTATTGAAGGCAATTACTCGTGACAAGAATAGTATACAAGGAAGTGGGTTGAGGCTGCTTCATATACCCGCGAGGACCATGCGCGCTGAGGCATGAAAATTCCACCAAGACAAAATTAACTAATTAACTTAATTTTAAATTAGAACAATAAATTACAGCATCAATAACAGCACCTAAATTATCTCAGACTTATTTCCTGGAAGGAAAATTACACAAGATTTTCTTGCATACATCTGTTACAACCTTTCTCATGCTTCTAAATTTTTAGGGTCTATACAGAGTATTTAAAAAAAATTATCCAATATTTTAGGAGGTGATAGTATGCATCAAAACAAGAAAATAATGTATAATAAACATGAGTCCTACAACACATAGTTTCTGAGATCTGAACACTTTTTCATAGGAGGTGCTCAGTGTGACGTCCATTCATGGCAATGCATTTCTCTGCCGTACAATACAGCAGACTACCAGATAGGCCTAATCATACTGTAGTTGACACCCCTGGCGTGGAATACTGATACGTCGCCAGGAATACTGAAAACAAAAGTTTGGTTGCGGACATGAGCGGGGTTCAGTAGAGATAGTGTTGTGAATTTTCGTAATCAGCATGTGTGGGTTGATGAAAATCCCCATGCAGTTGAAGAAACAAGGCATCAGCACCCATTCTCAATCAACTTAGGGGCATGCGTTCTTGGTGATAGATTAATAGGACCATACGTGCTACCACAGAGATTAACTGGGGATCGTTATCAGGACTTTCTTATTAATGTATTAAAACAAATTTGAAAGAGTGCGTGATTCCTTATGCCGAGAAGCGTTAGTTACAAAGTGTCAACTATTTAGTAGTGAATGTTCCTATATCGTGAATAATCAACGAATAATCAGCAAGTGCAATGCCTGATGCAACTGATGCCATTGATTTAGAATTAAATCGGAGCTCACTATAAAAAGCTTTAAATCAAAATTGCTCATCAAATTATTTAGAACAGTGGCAGAGTACAGTTTTTATATCTTAAATTTTAACTATCATAAATTATTTCATTTTTATATTCTGAATAATATTCGGCATAAAAGCGTTAAATTTAACCTCAATTTATCGTCTTTCTTTGCTTGAACATTTAAAATGATTACTACACATTTATAGTTTCAATTCTGTTCCTTGTAAAGTCTCCAAACTCGTATTTATTTTTAACCTAACCGCCAGGTTTGAGAGAAGTGACAATTGAAGAGTTGCAGCAAAAAGAAGGCCGCTCCATTTTTTGTCATTTTCAAGTCATATATCATATCTCGTTCAGAAAGACAGGCTCTTTCGTTAGATGCAAAAAGACAGAAGCTACGAGTGTTAGTGTTTAGATATCTTGTTGCTTAACAGATGAAGCTGCATCCGAAGGGTGGGAGCATTGTAGGTATATTTTTTATGGCAAGCAGAAAGGTTGTTTTTCATTTCATTCATTGTATTCCACAGAACAGATGTTATGTCAACATTGAAACTTTAAGATTTGGAAGAAGTAAAGAGTTACACTTTTTTTTTTTTTTTTTTTTTTTTTTTGGTGAGATGCTATTGTGACACTACAACTTGGTGTTTTTTTTTATCTCTTACTTCATGAAAATTTTACGCCATCATTTGGTGCATAAAGGAAACACGTTCAAAAATTTAAAAATTCATTATTCTATCTTAAAGCATATTTTTACCTGTCATTAGTACTGAATGATATATTAATACATGGACATTAAGTGTGCAAAAAAGTTTGAATTCAGTTTCAATAAATAATTTTTAAGGAGAAATTTAAAATCCTTTTATCAGTGTTAGAAAAGCCATGTGAATGCCCCATTATCTCATACTATTTGGTTTAAAAATGTGATTTTTATAGGACGGTTATTCATTCATTTGGAATACATTGAACATCAATTATTTCTAAATATTAATTATAAAAAAAACCTGACTTCATTTACAAATATCTTATTTTTAAAACAAATCATCAGACATTTAATTTGTTTAAGAAAATTTAACAAAAATACGTGCACAACATTACAGTACTAGCTGAATTATGTGATCAAAAATGTCATGCAGATAAACATAATAGCTTTTGAGAAAATGGAGCATATGTTGAAAAATCACTTTTGAATAAATCGAGTTTAAAGCAAACATTTACTTAACAATAAACATTCATAAATATTCTAATGAATGAAACGTCAAATTAAGCAGAAAGACCTGTAAGTATTCAGAAACTGTAAAAAATAAAATTTCAGTATTTGTCAGCTAGGACATTTAAACTTCCTCTTAAATAGTTTTTTCCCCTTCGATAGTAAAGTAAAGTCGCATTTTACCTAATGTTATCAGTGTGT
Source organism: Periplaneta americana (assembly GCF_040183065.1). Classification (NCBI taxonomy): domain Eukaryota; kingdom Metazoa; phylum Arthropoda; class Insecta; order Blattodea; family Blattidae; genus Periplaneta; species Periplaneta americana. The sequence goes on from NC_091123.1 coordinate 118,294,530, forward strand.
AAAGTGAGCCTTTAAAACACTAGTGCGTAAAAAAGGTAAGTAACGCCTCACACACCCCACCACAGTATCGAACCTAGTTTTTTTCTATAATTTAAGTTATTTATAAATTGTTATTATTCTAATGATTACGATACCTCGCACAAGGCATACAGTGTGTTCGCTTACGTCATTTAGGACGACGAACGGCGCGCGACCGGCACAAAGGCCATGCAACGTGCGGCAAACCGCCTCCCTCACGCTCGGAATTCCAGTTCAGTCTCTCTAACATAATCAGAAGAATAACACGCAGTCTAACATCAATACAACCACTCCTACAGATGACTGAATTGGACTCTCAAGCGAGCGGGAGGCGGTTTGCAGTGTGTTGTAGCCTATGGCCGTCGTACCGGTCGCACGCCGCCGGTGTACCTATATTATGTAAGCGAACGTTTTGTACATCTGCTCTCTTTATGTATCCCTTTAGGAGGAAATTGATTTATTTTCCAATAGGCTACTGTAATATTTGTTTAAACTATATACCATACTGCTTAGGCTACATATTTGGAGTTGTACTTCAAATCTGAATAATAATGCATTTAAAGAAGAATAAAGAGCTTTGAGGGTTATATCTGTTTATTACAAGTACAGCTCACAATATATACAGTGGGTCAAAAAACGGCACAAAATTTAAATGGTTATATTTCAGCAGCTAATAATTTCACTTGAAAGTTTATTTCACAGGCAAATTTCACAGTCCTTGTACACCGGGAAAGTACTGTAATATTTAATTTTTTACCATTTATTAAGCATTATCTTTTATTTTTTGTAAGGCAGTGCAAAATGGATCGTTTATGCCGAACCAAACATTACGTAGGATGGTCTTAAGAGTTCAGCAGGCCAAGTCGTTTGTTGTGCTATCATCATTTGTCTTTTTCCGTTTTGAGTTCTCATTTTGTGAATAATGGGTCGCTTAACGAACGAAGACAAGATTTTCATTAAACATTTGCACCAATATGATAATCTATCTGCCCGTCAAATTGTAAAGAACTACACTCAGCGAGAATGGTCTGTTTCAAATGTACAACGATTGATTAGCAAGATACAGACATGATATCCCTTCTGAGATATTATTGCGTGAAAGATCGCATTTTTCAGATTCTCTGTTGGTTTCCGCCGGAGTTTCAAACGAGATCTTAATCCTATGGACTATTTTGTATGGAGTCAACTACATTACTACAAAACAAGAATTTGTAATATGAACATTTAAGACAACGCCTTCGTGAATGTTGGGACCGGCTTGATCAAAGACATATCCAGTGCTATTGGACAATGGAGAAGACGCCTACAAATGATTGTGCGGGCAAATGGCGGTCACATAGAATATCATTTTTAATTTTGATTAGGCCTATTTGAAAGATCATTAATTATTATTAATTTTACCAACATTCAGTTTCTGCATTTTGAAGTAATATTATCTTCAAAAACCACATTTTTCGCATCATTGTGTATTGACCTCCAAAAAAACATAATAAAAAGTCCTCATCTTTAAAGTCTACTCTTTCCAACAGTGTATTCTTTATAAATTAATGTTATGTATTTCCTAAAATGTCCCGCGCCGTGGCGTCGTGGTCTAAGGCATCCTGCCTGAGACTCGCGTTACGGAATGCACGCTTGTTCGAGTCCTCATGGGGGAAGAAATTTCGGCCAGTGTATGGGACCGGAGCCCTCCCAGCATCGTGATGCACTTGGGAAGCTACGATAGGTAGCGAAATCCGGTTACGAAAACCAGCCATAACGGCTGGGGGGGCTCATCGTGCTGACCACACGATACCTCCCTTCTGGTTGGATGATCGTTCACCTCTGCTTCGGCATGTGGCCGTGAGGCCAGAAGCCGGCTGGTAGGTCTTGGCCCTTCATGGGCTGTAGCCCCACGGATTATTATTATTATTATTATTATTATTATTATTATTATTATTATCCTATTATTTCCGAAAATAGAGTATTTCTAATTTTGTGCCTTTTTTTCCCCATTGTGTACATGTAAAATAATTTGAAATATTTATTTGTATAGCGAAGTGAATTTTATTCACCACAGTAACGCATGTTAACATTCATATTTACATTTTAGCCCGTATTATTCTGAAGTTACATCTATAGTACTCATATTACATTCAACTTTTCCTAACCGCTTTGTTGATTATATGGCGGTTTAGATGACCATGAAATCGTAATCATGAATAAAACACATTGTAATTCCATGGGTACTTATTTCTTAATGGTTCTAGGTTTAGACGACCGTGAAATCGTGATCTTATCTCTCCAACTTGATACATTTATTTAATGTTAATTTGTGCTAACGTAGAAAAATCACAGTATGATACACATTCGTAAAGTTATCTCGCTTCGCCTCGTTTCACAGACTTTACACTCGTGCCAAAAAGAGAAACTTACGAACTTATAACACAAATAACTATTTTGGTTCTCAGTCCAGAGAAAGATAACAGTTCATTAAATGAACTATTATAGAAATCAATCCTATAAAGTACTCATGACAACATTTTACGGATTCAATTTGTCGTAACCACGACAACACATTATTCAAGTGGCCGTCTTTATAAAATTGATATCGGAAATCCATTCTCATAAATAGAAGACCATGGCGTACAAATTGTATAAATATTGAAAATGAGATTAAATTTTAGTTTAATACATATTTTAGAAACCACATTACGGAGTGAGTACCGAACAATATTGTATCTAACAAGTACATGAAATCTTCAGCGGTCTCGTATGGTATTAGTAGCCTACTCGGCTTACGCCTCGTCCATAAACATCAATACTCGTCCATTAAATATAAGTTTCATGTACTAGTTACATAAATAACTTTATTTTTAAGATCTACAACATTTATTAAAACTGGAACTGCCTCCTTTTGCTACAATCCCTTCAATTTAGATACAATAAAACGTAGCCTATCACCGTAACAGTTCAACAAAACTTCAACTGTCGGCCTCGGTAGCGTAATTGGTAGAGCGCTGGCCTTCAGTGCTCGAGGTTGCGGGTTCTATCCCGGCCCAGATCGATGACATTTAAGTGTGTTTAAATGCGACAGGCTCATGTCAGTAGATTTATTGGCATGTAAAAGAACTCCTGCGAGACAAAATTCCGGCACACCGGCGACGCTGATATAACCTCTGCAGATGCGAGCGTCGTTAAATAAACCTTAATTTAAAAAAACTTCAACTCGGACTGAGATGAAATCCTGCAGCGTGTAAAACAAGAGATTCAGCCATTTGACTCAGAATCCTAGGGTAAAGTTACTTACTACTTACTTATAAATGACTTTTAGAGAACGCGGAGGTTCATTGCCGCATTCACATAAGTCCGCCATCGGTCTCTATCCTGAGCAAGATTAATCCAGTCCCTACCATCATATTCCATCTCCCTCAAATCCATTTTAATATTATCCTCTCATCTGCGTCTCGGCCTCCCAACTAACACTATATGCATTTCTGGATTCGCCCATACGTGCTACATGCCCTGACCATCTCAAACGTCTGGATGTAATGTTCCTAATTATGTCAGGTGAAGAATACATTGCGTACAGTTCTGCATTGTGAAACTTTCTCCATTCTCCTGTAACTTCATCCCTCTTAGCCCCAAATATTTTTCTAAGCACCTTATTCTCAAACACCCTTAACCTATGTTCCTCTCTCAAAGTGAAAGTCCAAGTTTCACAACCATACAGAACAACCGGTAATATAATTGTTTTATGAATTCTAACTTTCAGCTTTTTTTTAGAGCAGACTGGATGATAAAAGCTTCTCTACAGAATAATAACAAGCATTTCCCATATTTTTCTGCGTTTAATTAGGGTACTCAAAGTAAAAATCGCTATTCTGAAAAGATTTAAAGCCACTTATGCCACTTATGATATATAGAATTCTCGATAAAGTAGATATGAGTAACACAATGCAAGTTATATGCCCCTTCCCCTAGCTGTCCACTTCCTGACGAGCTATAGGGAAGAACATGAGTCGCATCGTCCCACTCCATTGTACAGGAAATGTTTCATTGAGGGCAGTTGGACTCTGCCACGGAGTTGAGTGGCCCCTTGTAAGTTTTTTCTTTTAAATATGAATGAATGAGTATAAATTGTAGGCTAAGTATGTGGGAGGGGAAGGGAAGGCAGATATGGTTGGACCATCTTAGATTAGCACTGGCATGCTGTGTGTGTGTTCTTTGAATGAAATCGTCGAATGAGATGACCTCAAAGATTAAACGAAGGAGACTGTGTTACAAACGCGCTACCACATTGTAAAGGCTCAGGCTAGTACATAAGAGGGGGTGTCACTTGTGAGCACTATAGACAAACCCACAGACGTGATGTGAAATAAATCTCTATTCTTGCACTAGCTAATCTGACCGGATTGACCTTTTCAATTGTAAACAACTTAGGATAATGTTCCATCCGATTTGTCTGTTAAATATGTGTCAAGTATTGTGTTGCACGCGAAGTTTTAAGGCGCAGTTTTAACGCTGTTTGGAAGACACAGTCGTGAGCATAGAAAAATAACAGAAAACCTCCAACTCTGTGTATACTTTCGAGAGGCTATTGAAGTGTGTTAAACCCAAGCCAATAGTGGCAAAAATTGCAATTACTTCTCATGTTACACGGCTCGATCGGTATTACAGGTATCCATTATACAAACAACATTATTACTTACTTACTTACGACTTTTAAGGAATCCGGAGGAACATGTCGCCCTTACATAAGCCCGTCATCGGTCCCTATCTTGAGCAAGATCAATCCTGTCTCTAGCATCATATCCCACCTCCCTCAAATACAATTTAATATTATCCTCTCATCTAAGTCTCGGCCTTCCCAAAGGTCTTTTTCCCTCCGGCCTCCCAAATAACACTCTATATGCATTTCTGGATTCGCACATAAGTGCTACATGCCCTGCCCATCTGAAATGTCTGGATTTAATGTTCCTAATTATGTCAGGTGAAGAATACAATGCGTGCAGTTCTGAGTTGTTTAACTTTCTCCATTCTCCTGTAACGTCATCCCTCTTAGCCCCAAATATTTTCCTAAGAACCTTATTTTCAAACACTCTTAACCTCTCTTTCTTTCTCAAAGTGAGAGTCCAAGTTTCAAACCATATAGAACAATGGTAATGTAACTGACCTTTACATAACAGGTATGAAGAACTTTGTGTTATTCCCACAAAACTTGAAAATAAAGCTGCACAAAATGTGCATTTTATGCTCGATAATTGATTAAAAAGACATTAACACAGAGTCTTCAAGCATATAGAAAAGTAACTTATTAGTTTACTTCCATGAAAATAATTTCTTACACCGCGTAGAAGACCGTGTAAAATATTAGCTTTTTTAAATTTTTTACACGACGTAAATTACACGTAATTTACGTAAAATATGAAAGCTAGATTTCTCCGATTAGGCCTCTAAATTATTTATATTGAGTTTCTCCACCACTGCAAGGTGGTAACATTGAGGTTGTACGAGTATTTTGACTGGCCTTTTCCCTGTTTGAAACAGAACTCATGTGGCTTGTTATCACAGAGAAGCAAAGTTAGATCGCGTAGGATATATATTATACTCCAGTATATGTTAGAGAAAATAATAAACGGTTGCGGAACACCTTTCCATCATTATGCCATTACCGAAGTATCGCAGTCTCCGTATAACCGGTAACTATAATATATTATAACGTCTATTTGGAAAGTAGCCACTGTAGTGTATACGAGTACAACACGGAAGGAGTGACTTTGATACTGCTATGTTACAATATACAGTAGTACAAAAAAAAATACCGGACCGACCTTTGTAGCTGATTTCAGAGCCTTGTTCACTCCAGAGCACGATAGACTGGTAACTAAAACTTTCGTGGTTCGAATCCTTTCTGGGAAGGAAAGTTTTTTTGTTCCTTATTCATATTTATTCCCAATACTTTTCGATTGCTGGTAAAATTCATATTCTGGGAATAATAAGTTAATTAAGTAGTTAAATATCGCTGCAATCGAAAAGCATTGGGAATAAATTTAAATAAGGAACAAAAAAAAAGTTTCCTTCCCAGGCACGATTCGAACTACGAAACTCTTAATTACCAGTCTATCGCGCTCTGGAGTGAATAAGGCTCTGAAATCAGCTACAAGGGTCGGTCCGATTTTTTTTTTTTTTTGCCACTATTGTAAAAAACCAGCACACAACCTGTTTTAGCCACCTTACGTAGAAACTCAAGACATGCGTATGCAAGATAGTCTATTCTGTTCTCACTACAATTCAGTATGACGATATATTTTATCAGCTTAAGCTTATCTTTATCTAATGTGTATTTAGACCTTTATACAACAGATACCGTCTCTACAAATGGTTTCTCTTTGCACTTAATTTAGTATCTATCGAAGTAAAGAAACGCTTCATACTTCCAACACTCTGTAAAGGAGTATGGCTTTCATAATGGCGAGTTGTGCAGTAATATTACTCCTTCACCATTCAAAGTGCGTGTGAAGTCATTTCATAATGTGCAAAGTGGAAGTTCGTGATACAGAAGTTAATAACGTCCCTAGCTGAAAGTTACACAAACGGTAGGTTGTAGTAATGTAGTGTGTTTTGACCAAAAGCTAATATTTAGTATATTAAAAATTAAACGCAGTTTTGAAAGTTACGAAAAATCAGTGTTGTGTGAAACATGACAAACAATGTTTAGCATTTGAAAATAAATATGGTGCCCGGCTTTAGAATGTCTTCACTGTTTCACGAATGATGAAAGCTGTAAAATCTCACATAACATTACCACCATTTTGATACACAGATTAAATTCCGTAAGCATGCTTGATTTTCTTTTATATCCAAAAAAAATAATTTTGTTTGAAACTCTAGACTATAATTCAGGAAAACAGAGTAGAATTACGTTTACTATATCATACATCTTGATTACACAACTTTTAACACTCGAAATATAAAGTTTATATTGCTTTCATGTGTTAAATACTAGGCTCCAGTTCTGAGGGAGCCACCGGCGTGGCTCAGTCAGTTAAAGCGCCTGTCTGCCGGTCTGAAGTTGCACTCGGGCGCGGGTTCGATCCCCGCTTGGGCTGATTACCTGTTGGGGTTTTTTCGAGGTTTTCCCCAACCGTAAGGTGAATACCAGATAATCTATGGCGAATCCTCGGCCTCATCTCGCCAAATACCATATCGCTATCACCAATATCATCGACGCTAAATAACCTCGTAGTTGATACAGCGTCGTTAAATAACCAACTAAAAAAAGGTCTGATAATAGTCCACAGGTTGAAACTAGTAAACAAGATACCGCAACCTAGAGTTTACTAAATCATTAGATAATAATATAAACATTTAATTCTAAATGCAATCACAATTATTCAGCATTACAAACATCAGTGTTCTAATAATATTATTGACTAGCCGTACCCGTGCGCTCCGCTGCACCTGTTAGAAATAAATATAAAGTAATTACATAATTAAAATAGGACGTTTGATCCAGGGAACAACTTTTACAACAGCGCAAGATAATCTGCTTCGCTCATTACCCAATTTTTTTTGCATTGCATTTATTGCATATATATTTTATGTATTTTAACACGATTCAATTGAGCATAGTTAAAATTTGAATTGTAAAATAATGGATTGCTATGCTAACGTACTATTACTGCATACTAAATCAATACACTCTCGTTATTCGTTAATTCTCTGAGATTAAAATGAGTGTACATAAATATTATTTTAAGAAATACAGAAAACGAATGTACAAAATAGCCTATCAAATTTTCTGTGCATAATAAGCTATTTTAATCTTACCTGTCCTCGATTTACTCAGACGTTACTGTAATAGCATTATAGCATTATGTCCATCTAGAGAAACTACACTTTCCAATGGTGAAATAATAATTAATTATACAAATCGGTTAATTTAGCTTCTGATATTACTTCATAAAAACACAGAAACATTCTCTGTAGGCTATGTTTAATAGCTTTCGATTGTTGATGTCTAAGGCCCCTGTTTCGATTGTTGTTGTCCAAGGCCCCTTTATAGACGAAGTCATTTGTTCTTAATTCATTGCACCGTCTTAGATGGCGTTATTTTAGTTTTAAAACTCATTTATCTCATTAAATATCAGTGCTATCAAAATTTTGTAAAGAATAAAACTTATCGGAAATCATTTTTAAAGAAACGTTTGTTATGTAACATTTTTCAGAAAAATCAATAATAAGCGAGATATTTCGATTTATTTAATTCAGTCCCCCTTATAACCCCCTTTTAAATAAAGTATTTTGAATGCCATATAGCCTAAAATCTAAGTTACAACGAACTTAATTTATATTCCAATTTTCATATAAATCGGTTCATCCATTATCGCGTGAAAAGGTAACAAACATACAGACAGACATACAAACAAAAATTTCAAAAATGCGATTTTCGGTTTCAGGGTGGTTAATTATATATATTAGGACCAATTATTTTTGGAAAATCGAAAATTACCAGAAAAATTTCGGCTACAGATTTATTATTAGTATAGATATTGGGCGGGTCTTGTGATATGTATGGCGGAAAAAGCGTGCGTGAGACGGAATTTTCGGATATTCACTCTTATTATTTACCATTGCTCCATAAACGCCGTATGATTAGTAACAGATACTGTCTGTGATTAAAAAATGACAGTTAATAAAGAATTATCAGTTAATTTAAATACACATTGATGTAAACGTACATGCTAGAAAGTATTACGTCGAACGTGTCAACTTAATCAGAAAGTACGTCATAAATGCTTCGAAGAAATAATAATAACAGATTGTTACTGTCAGATAAAGTACATTGACGAAGTGTATTTGATTCTAAGAGGTTTTTGCAATATTCAAAAACAAAGTTGCTTAGCGTCTCTCTGCTATGTTAGTCTATTCCTAAATGTAATGTGTCCATAATTCTTAATCCTAGTACTAGATAGCGATTGACGATTAATGTTATGCTTAATAGCACTTGAGATAATCGTTGTGCATCGTAATAGAGCTTCCCAACCGGTGTGTCGCGCAGCCCCATGTAGTGTGTCGCGAACGTTTGGAATGAAAAATAAATGTTATGCCATTCAGAAAGTCTCTTTACAACGCATTTTTATTTACAATGAAGTCTTTGATATGGTATATTTTATTTTGAGATAGACTTTACCAATGAAACGTGAAAACCTGCAACAATTCTCAGTTTAAGTTTTCTGCCTGGCGATAATTCGAATTAAAGTGAACACCTGCAACAATGCTTAGTTTATTTGTTTACTCTTTCCATTTAGTAATAAACAGAGTTTAGAATCGTCAGAACGTATTGGTCAGTTTCAGTATATAGGGTGAACGGGTGATAGTGCGACTATTTTATTAAAAGTGCTTTATTTAGATTTTATCATGGTCAAATTTATAATTCGAAAAAGACAATCTGAATCAAGTTCGGGGTTAGATGACAGCAGTGCTAATTCAAATAATGTGACCGAAAATTCCCCTCAAGTTTCACAAAAACGTACTGCGTTTCGTAAACACTCAGTATAAAGTGATGAATATTTGCAATATGATTTACGTGGCGTGGAGATGAATATAAACTAAATCCCGAGCGTTTTATGTACGGAAATGTTTTGTCAAATTCAGTCGATGGTGCCAAATAAACTAAAAAAAAAAAAACATTTAGAAAATAATCATTCTCATGTAGCTTTCTAGGGGTTAATCAATGATGCGAGTGCTAGAGCTTCAAGACAAGCTTCTTATTTTTTTAGGACGAAAAGCTAGAGTATGTTAAACTTTTAGAAGATAATTTTTGGTGTGGAAAGTAACATATCTTGTCGAAATTTTCGAGAGACTTAACTATAAGTACAAGCATGCAAAACAGAAACTATTATTTCAGCCACAAACAAAATTCAAGGATCTTACAAAAAACTGAAGTTTTGGGAGTCCTCGGTTCCAGCAGGTAAATTATTGCCCTTTTCTTTAGTTGCGAGTTTTGAAAATTGACTTGCTGAAAATTAAAAAGAATGCCTTAAGAAGTTAATAGCAGAACACCTAAATGCGTTACAAAGTTCCAGCCTATGTTGAATCTTTCGTACACTACTTTTAACACTTGAATATAAATAATTGATTAAATGGCGATCTTACTCGTGTTAATTACGTAAGTATGTGTGTAAGCCACACATGCTTACATAATTAACACGAGTAAGATCGGCATGTAATCAATTATTTAAAGTTTTTCATCATGGAACCCAAATATGTATAAATGAATTCCACTTAGACCTTGAAAGTCTTAGTTGGACGAAAAAGAAGTTAAGAACGAACGACATCCGTGCAGTGAACAGTAATTACCTCCCCGTCCGCTATAAAATATTTTATACAGAGTTCCGCCATCTTGTTATTATGTTATTATTAATGAAAACAAATAAGTGTGTCGCGATATCGTGGGCATTCAGTAAAGTGTGTCGTCAGTCAAAAAAAGTTGGGAACCACTCTAATAGAGCAGTAATCCTCTATCCGCGAGCCAACAAAGTGATATTTTGTGCCCTTTCGAATACGTAACATAAACATAATCTATATTTCTTTATTATTATCGTTCATCTCCATTTCACCGTTTCCTCATCAAACAAATAAAAATCGACAGGTGCATAGCTTTACTACGATGTATATCTTTATGCGTAACTACGTGTTCTGCTTTTAGTCCCTCGTTCTCCTTGTAGATCTATTTCCTATGTTCTCCTTGTCTACTCGTTTTTCTTTTTGTCTTCTCCTTATTCTCCTTGCCTTCTCCTTGTTCTGTTTACCTACTTCACGATATTTGTAAATCACTACGTTACTTCCATTTTCCGCTTTTAATGTTCTTAAGTTTTAAAAGTTCGAGGGTACACAACAGAGCAAACACATGGAGAAACAGACCAGGGTCATTAGCCAAGAATTTACCATTCCTTGTAAACGTATTTGTTTCGATTGGCGAATTACTGAAACAAGATCTAAGATTTTAAAGAAGTTTCATTTATATCGCATTTCAATACCGATTTTTTATAAATATAAAAATGTATTGGAAATGGTTGCAATATACGTACAGGTATTTTATGTAAATTTATGCCTCAAGTTGTCAGTCGTCAATCACTCAAGTGAAAGTAGTATTTTGCAACGGGCTCCTGGATGCTATTTTCTCTCCTATTTCACTTTAAGGCGCAGGTAGCTTCAACTTCCGAAACGTTGGCGAGAAATTATAGATAGTGAAATAGAGAATGAAGTGAAGTTGCCTGATGAGTTAGTCTATTCTCTCCGAATGCCTACTACTGCGTATCTATAGCTTTATATTCAGTCTTCGGTCATTCAAGTGGATTTAACTATTTGTAATTGCCTTAATGAATAGGATATAACCACAATCTAGTATATACAGTCACGAAGCTCAATACGTAGTAAATATGCATCCATAGATAGTTGCTAACCAGTAGAATCGCTGATATCGCCTCATTACAGACAATATATTTCCAAACTCTGTCTTGGTTAAGGCTAAGCGATCGACGAGCCCTGCATTCTCTTGTTCTCTTATTTCAAATTCTGCGCACTGCTATCCCAATCTATTTGGATTCTCGTTTTCAAAATTTATCCGCATATCACCAGCTAAGTACAAGATCTCATCATAACAATTTACTCATTATACCCTACCACAAGACATCTTTATATTCTTCATCTTACACGGTTTCAGTTTCTAGAAATTGGAACTCGCTACAGAGTGATGTAAGGGGTTGTTGGACAATAACTTCATTTAGGTCAAAATTACATAAATTCTTACTTAACATATTAATTGCTTATTAATATTTATTATATATAATGAAACTAACATCTGTCCATTCTTATTATTATCATTAATTTCTCTAAATAGATTTACAAAACCTCTGATGGCAATTACATTAATATTCTCATTATAGAAATATATTTTAGATTTATATATAGTTCTAGTAAGCTTATATTAAATTAATTTTCATCATTCTATTAGCTATCTCAAATCTCAAATTAATTATAATTGATTGAATTAAATTAGCTCATAAATTAAGTTACTACTTTACCTTATAGGTTTATCTAAATTTAAATAAATATGTAGTCTACTAGTCGTTAAAACTTAACTGAAGAATATTGCTGGAGAACCTTTCAAGCGTAGTTTAAATATTCGTAATTTAAATATGTATTGTATTGATTATGGCTGGTTGAGTGGAAGAGAAGGCCTTATGGCCTTGACTCTGCCAGAGAAAATAAAACATTATTATTATTATTATTATTATTATTATTATTATTATTATTATTATTATTATTATTATTATTATTATTATTATTATTAATTCGAAATAGTACCAGCACAGTCTATTGTTCCTAGCACCCTCACAACTCAAGCTTCGTGACTGTCGACCTCTATGTATTTCATTAGTGTTGGAAAATGTCCAACTCAAAATCTCTTTAAAATAATTGAAGAGCTTACTTCCAAACTCCACCTAAGTAATTTTCTTCTGATTATGAGGAACAAAAAATTTAAACACATGTTGTCCTATTTTAAATGTAATTTATTTTAACTGTATCCATTTGGTATTGTTATGTATTACAACATACTAAGTGTGAAACAATTTTGTGTTAGCTTTAAGGTTCAAATGGAATCTCTAATCATATATGTATATATTTTTTTCCAGAAACCACTTAAGTAATTACATTTAATGAAAATAGTCACAGTAATGGACAATAATAAACTAGTTTATGCTATTATCTGCCGGCTCAAGGTCAAGCAATGGACTGCATTTGCCACGTGTGCTTACCCCAATCCTGGACCGTTCTCCTCAAATAAAGTCAGCTAGGACAGCCAGATTTACCATTGCTTCAGTTCACAGTTTTCGGTTTAGTGACTCGTGCGTGGTTTGTACTTTTGTACGTTTGTACGCGACTTTGTCTGCCAGTTCAGAAGGTACAGATAATAATTACACCTGTCTTAAACAATTTACATTCTCAGGGAAATTAACGAATATAATATATTACTGAATACTGAACAAAAAACTTTTAATAGTGTCAGTTGCGGAATACCTTATAGGAATGATTCCTCAGCATTATCATATAGTACCTGTTCCTCATCGCTCTCGGAGGGTACATACAGTACTGAGTACCTCTTCATAGAAAGCTCGCTTGTCGTCATTGAGCTCCACAAATTTTAACAGTATTTAAGTATTTGATGTCATTACTTACGCCATGATCATCCATTCAACCTTGGTGGACGACGGGCTTTTTTTACTATTTCTGGCTGGTTGTTTTCTCTTTACCCAGTTTCCTTCACCTTTAGAATGTTTTCTTCCCTATTGACTTTTGAACTCTACTACTTCACCTTCTATTGTATACTGAATAATATAGCCAAAATTATAGCAATTATACTTCCAACGGTTTATAGCAATTATACCTCCAACGGCATACTTACTTACGACTTTTAGAGAAGCCAGAGATTCATTGCCGCCATCATATAAGCCCGACATCGGTCCCTATCCTGAGTAAGATTAATCCAGTCCCTACCATCATATCCCACCTCCCTGAAATCAGTTTTAATATTATGCTCCCATCTACGTCTCGACCTCCCCAATGGTCTTTTTTCCCCTCTGGCCTCCCAACTAACACTCTATAATATGTATTTCTGGATTCGCCCATACGTGCTACATGTCCTGCCCATCTCAACTTTAAAATGTCAAAATAAACAATCATCGGAATTGTGCAGCAATCAATGACGTCAGAGAATATGTATGTGACTTAAGAGGGGTTTGGAATTAAATTTTTTCATGACTTGGGTGGGCTTCAGAAGAAAATTAATTTTTTCCCAATTTAATTTCAATGTGACTTAATGGAGTTTCGAATGATATTATAGTGAAACACATGTAGGCCTATATAATACTAGTAAGAGATATTAACACAAAAACAAACGAATGATAAAAAAATTGATTGGGTGGAGTTTGGAATTAAGCTCTTCAATTCACTATTGCTTCCACCACAACCATTTAAAGCATAGGTACTCAGATGATAGTTTTCAGAAACTGTGTTTGAATCGTAACTTCTGTATTACTAGTAAACCGCTAAATTTCCATTTCACCCATATTTTACAATCAAATAGGTCGTAGGATTCATAATCCTAATTATAATACGGTAGCCCAATGATGCACATGGGGCTTATAAGCCAGGAGGTCGGGTTCAAATCCCACCCTGAATTTACAACTTATTTTAGGCAACACGAGGCTCCTTCCGGGTACTCCGGTTCCCCTGTGACATCCCAACAATTTTCCATTATTAGCATTACCAGTGTAATGTAGACCCTCCACTTGTGGTGCATTCTGGATTGTCTCTGACGAACTAAGTGGTCTTCGCTTTTCGACATTAGCGCCATTTATAAGCCAGACGCGTAGAATCTGTGCGAATAGCGACAAGTTAAGCGTCCTGTCATTACAGTAGTAATGCTAGTAATAAATACGTTCCTAAAGATACGTAATTGAACAGTTTCATGGTGACTGTATTGTATAGTATTTATTTAAAGTTCATGGTATTCGTACATCGCTTCACAGCTAGAATATAGAACGCATAAAAAATATTAATAGTATTTCAAAATTGTAATTATAGTCACAGTCTAGTTGAATTATACACAGAAGAGTCTTACAATGTACTAATACACACACGGAGTTATTATCGATACTCAGGGCCGGGTATTTATGGAGATCGCGAAAATCACGACATAATAGATATGCAATAGCTTTTTACTAATCTTTACGAATTAAGTGATTCTGATTAATAATATGCGGATAAAACAATCGCGACAAATCGCGAAATAGAGTTCTAATAGCGAAATATGAACACATTCGCAAATTATTACTATTGCGTCGTTTTATAGCTGATTTTATATTCTGAGTTTCTTTTTTATGATTTTCTTTCACTTACCTTACATGGTATTCCAGGTGTTTTCATTACATCAGTGAACTCAAAAGACGGAGAATTCAACATTTCACTAATAATTCGAAAGTGTTAATTTGAGGGCTGCAAGTTTTTTTTTTTTTTTCTTTTCGTTTTTAATGAATGTGTGTTAAATACAGTCTTAATCCAACAAATAGTGTCTATTGGCCATACCGCACCTTTACCAGAATCCAACGAACCTTTAATGTTAATTATTTGGAAAGTGATATTCATACTGAGTTAATACTCCAATTTATTCCAAAATAATTGTATTTTCCAAAATTTCCATTAATCTCCGCCAAGAATAGAAATCAAGCTCCAACAATCTCCGCCAACTCCAATATTAAAAAAAAACACAAATGATAAAATTAATCTACATAAATACATTCCCCTGTCGATCCTTAATACAAGACAGAAATATTTATGAAACCTTGTTCAGTGTCATAAATTCACCTACAGAATAGAAGGCGTGATAAATTAGGTAGGCTACTTCTTTAATTTGGCTCTAAATAATCTTATGTTTTGAATTTGATTTTTTTATATCCATAGGGAGGCTATTAAAATGTTTACTGTCATATAACACATTCCTTTTTGATAGCACGATGTTTCACATGTTGTCTGTCATAGGTATAATATAACAAAAAGCCATACGCTCCACAGATGCGTGAGATTGAGTAAGTGATTCTAAGTGTCACCAATTCCCCATCCCGGCCGTTCCAAGTATTCTGATTGGTTTACTGCTAATGCCTCTAGATATATTTATCTAAAACTTCCCTGAACTCAACCTTTAAGTGTGAAATGTTTTTCTCATACGAGGAATCCAGGAAGACGAAATCACCACCCCGATGGCAAATATCATGACTAACACAGTTTAATTTATCGTTGGTGAGAGATGACAGTAAAATTTTCATTGAAGCTCTTTCATTCACAAGTGTGTTTTTGATGTACTGTTAAGTTTGATATTGTCGTATTTAATTATCTTTAGAAGAAAGTCATAAGTAACGTTCGGATAAAGTAGCTATATCAGGATAGGCATCCTTGGTCCGTGCGTTTTGTTTACAAATATTAATTAGTTGTCACGTGTCCCCCAGCCGACAGTAGTGACGACGTATATTCAGTTGCTATTGGCTGTACTGTCCATTCACTGATGTTTTAGCTAGGAGGTGGTGAGCGCTCTAACCAGCAGATAGAATTTTAGTCACTGGAAGGAGGTAGTGTTTACTTAGTCCGAAGCAAGTCAAGAATGTATCCTATACAGCTATATTTAATACATCCTATTCTGATACAGCTACTTCATCCGAACCTTAGTCATAAGCTTATAAGGATTTGTATCGCCTTCGGCAGAATTTTGTTATGACTTTCGGATATGACAGTATTCTTGAGTGAAAGTGAGAGGATATTTGAGGAAATCCATATGATTGCATGTAATTGCTGTAGT
The DNA here is from genome assembly GCF_040183065.1 of Periplaneta americana. Taxonomy (NCBI): domain Eukaryota; kingdom Metazoa; phylum Arthropoda; class Insecta; order Blattodea; family Blattidae; genus Periplaneta; species Periplaneta americana. The sequence goes on from NC_091123.1 coordinate 118,310,944, forward strand.
ATAGAAATTAGGGTAAATAAATGCAACTTAATGTAAGATTTAAGTGTGTCTAACAAACGAAATAAATAAGCTGTGAATAGCAGTCAATCTTTCAACAACAACAACAACAATAATAATCATAATAATAATAATAATAATAATAATAATACTAATATTTACAAATGATCTTTAGAGAACCCGGAGGTTTATTGCCTCACTCACACAAGTCCGCCAGCGGTCCCTATCCTGAGCAAGATTAATCCAGTCCCTAGTATCATATCTCATCTCCCTCAAATCCATTTTAATATTATACTCCCATTTACTTCTCGGCCTCTCCAAAGGTCTTTTTCCCTCAGGTCTCCCAACTAACACTCTATATGCATTTCCGGATTCGCCCATTCGTGCCACATGCCCTGTCTATCTCAAACGTCTGCTTTTAATGTTCCTAATTATGGCAGGTTAAGAATACAATGCGTGCAATTCTGCGTTGTGAACTTTAATGATTATGATTATGATGCATTAAGGTACTTATCTACCATTGGAAGAAAAATTTACATTTTTTATCTATATTTTAAAAACTCTTTTTTCCCTGGTTACTTGGCATATAATGAAGGATTTTCACACAAAATAAACCCTTCAAATATTTTTGTGAGGGCAGGGGACATTTTTAAAGCAAAAACTGAAAATTCTGTAGTGCTCGGGAAAAGTGACACAAATCAGTTTCCACAAACCTTTTTTGATAATTTATTGACAACTTACGGAACATCTGCTCGCTTGGAAAAAAAATACATAGGTATTCCTTCCATTACAATAATTCATACAGAAAAAAATCAAATCGACATAAACCAGTGTAAATTGTCAATAAATTATCAAAAAAGGTTTGTGGAAACTGACTTACGTCACTTTTTCCAAGCACTGCAGAATTGTTTGTTTTAATCCTTGGGCCACAGTTTTTATGTTAGAACAAAATTTATTTCACTGTCTTACTTCTAAAAGAACACAGAATAAGCTGTAAAAACAGTTTTTCTCTATCTTATCCCATTAAGGAAAAATGTCATTTTATTTTTTGAAAATTTCAAACATAAGAATAAAAATTTAAGGTCTTGAAGTTTTAAATTAACTTTCTTAAACAGTAGGACACTGTTTGTAGTATGGTCCTTAGCTACGTTAATCAGCTTCATTTTGGTGCATTAATGATGAAAATATCTCAATTCTAAATGCACTTTGTGTTAACATTGGTGTTGTAAAATGCTGTAAAACTGAACATGGAGAGAAATCATCTACATCCTGAGGGTAAGAAAAATTGTAAAACCAAACACACAGCTTCCTGACTGTATGAAAAATAATAGTCAAACTCTACCGCCAAATTCGAATTATTACACGAAAAATATATAAAATTGACAATGTGACAGATTGATACTTTCAGAACTGCACTTCCGGTCAATAAAAACTTAGCTAATTAATTAACCAAACATCATAGAGACAAAACTAATATATTTTTTAAAAATAGGAAGTTCAAGCTTTCATATGACATAAAAGTAAAAAAGTACCTTATTTGCTGATATGCAATCCTGAATTGTGAGTAAGGTGGAATGGGTGGAGAGTTGTTTATGAAGTAATAGTAGGCCCTACGATTAAATTTTCGTAGACATCGACAGTTTAAATCAATGTGAGACTAGGTTAGCTTTAGCTAGTGGCGTAGCGTCAATGTAAGCTAAAAAGCTCAGCTTCCCCAGTTAATAATAATATCATAATAAACCTGCAGTCTATGGACAAAATTATTTATTAATTTTAATAAAATTTATATTTACGCGTTAAATATTGTGATGCGGCTGCTCAGGATGATTTGTGATGCAGCAGTAAACTAGAAGCCTACACACATCAGCTTCCAAGCAGACTGGTTTCTCACACTCATTCTTCTGTGTAACCCATCCCGCAGATTTTCCATCCCTTTCTAACTAAACTACCCTGGTCGCAAGGCTATCAAGAAGCTAGCTTTAACATTGAAAAGAAGTAGTTTCCGAGATCCCTTTCCATCAGTTGTGTTCAGTTGAAGTGTTAGTGTGCATTGTGGCTGATATAATAAATAATGAGTGAAATAACAGTTCCTGACACCAATTTACTTGAATTTATTAGGACAATTCTATTATCAAGACTGACTTAAGAACAAAAGTGTGATCTAAAAAACAAATGACCGACTCCCTTGCTGTCAATGAAGGATACAACCAAAAGACAGATGCATACATACGTAATGATACTAATACTGTATCTATTGACCGTTAATATTGTGATTCCTTTATGACAGAGAGTGAGCTAATGTTATACGTAGGCCTATACGTGTCTATTAGAGATATGTGTAAACCGTGAAATCATATTTTACTACGTACCATTTGAGGTCATACCTTATTGGTGTTACTTACGAGGTTCCAACCAATCTTTGACTGCTGACTTGACATTGACTACTATTTATTTTAAGACTATATTTTAGTATTACGTTTTCTCACATTGCATGAAAGACAACTTGAATTAGCTTCCCCTGCTCAAAATTTCATGCTACGCCACTGGCTTTAGCATAGAAGAAACGCACTGAAAGTGCAACTCAGCTATCAAGATATTCTCATACTGCATTAGATTAGATTAGATTAGATTAGATTAGATTAGATTAGATTAGATTAGATTAGATTAGGTTTTTATTAACTGATAGAAATACAAGCATTCATTGCATCGTCAGTACATAAGAAAAATGACGTTACGTGCAATATAATACAAGTAAACTTAATTCTAAATAAGCTTCGCATGCAAAACTACAATTCCTTTAATTATACATTGAAAATGAAAACCAGTATGGATTATACAAGGTAATATATATTACAACTTAATACTGAATAACAAGCAAAAAATCATTCATAAATATGTAAGCTCGATCTTCAGTCTCCACTGTTCCATCCAGTCTCGTCTTGTTTCATTTTCCCAGTCTTGACTTTAACTCTGGGTTATCTGGAACATAAAATGATCAAGGACAGTATCAAGGAGAGAACGCTAATTACTTACAAATAGCTTTTAAGGAACCCGCAGGTTCATTGCCGCCCTCACATACGCCCGCCATCAGTCCCTATCCTGTGCAAGATTAATCCAGTCTTCATCATCATATCCCACCTTCCTCAAATCCATTTTAATATTATCCTCTCATCTACGTCTCGGCCTCCCCAAAGGTCTTTTTCTCTCCGACCTCCCAACTAACACACTATGTGCATTTCTGGATTCGCCATACGTGCTACATGCCCTGCCCATCTCAAACGTCTGGATTTAATGTTCCTAATTATGTCAGGTGAAGAATACAATGCGTGCAGTTCTGCGTTGTGTAACTTTCTCCGTTCTCCTGTAACTTCATCCCTTTTGGCCCTAAATATTTTCCTAAGAACCTTATTCTCAAACACCCTTATTCTCTGAATAATTTCGAGGGAAAAATTGTTCCGGGGCCGGGTATCGAACCCGGGACCTTTGGTTAAACGTACCAACGCTCTACCAACTGAGCTACCCAGGAACTCTACCAGATACCGATCCAATTTTTCCCTCTATATCCACAGACCTCAAAGTTGGCTGACGACCGTCAAGCAACCAAAATTGAGTGCACACTAACTCTGTGTGGTTTTCTGTTAACGAACAGTGACGTGTATTATGCAAATCAAGCTTTCAGGTATAACTCCCTGTAAAGTGGATTTGAATAATTTCGAGGGAAAAATTGTTCCGGGGCCGGATATCTAACCCGGGACCTTTGGTTAAACGTACCAACGCTCTACCAACTGAGCTACTCGGGAACTCTACCAGACATCGATCCACCCTTATTCTCTGTTCCTCTCTCAAAGTGAGAACAACCGGTAATATAACTGTTTTGTAAATTCTAACTTTCAGATTTTTTGACAGCAGACTGGATGACAAAAACTTCTCAACCGAACAATAACACGCATTTCCCATATTTATTCCGCGTTTAATTTCCTCCCGAGTATCATTTATATTTGTTATTGTTGCTCCGAGATATTTGAATTTTTCCACCTCTTCGAAGGATAAATCTCCAATCGTTAATTACTAAAATGGTAAATTTAGATATTCATTAGTGCAAAATTGCATATGTGTTAATAAAATGTTCATCTCTTTTTTAATTTTCCCATGTTAAGTTCTTTGATATTTTTTGGAAGTTTATTGTGTAAATTGCTGCTTCTATGTGATATGCTTTTAAGACTTCTGGTAAGCCTGTGGTAATTCAAATGTGTGTTTTAGAATGTTCTAGTGTTATACTCATGATAGGTTAAATTTGTTTTATAGGACTCTGTTTTGATGAATAAAGCACACTATTTCTAAGATATATACACAGGGTATAGGTAAGATTTTTAGTTCTCTGAAAATGTTTATACTTTCGGTCCGAATATGAACTTGTTTAATGATTTTAAGTATTCTTTTCTGCAATGTGAGGATTTGTGTCGTAAATCTGCACGAATCATGAGAAATGAAGTATTCTGATGAAGTTTTATCTTGCCTTCTTGCCTTTAACGCCTTTTTTTTTTTACTTTAATATGTACTTCCCTCCCCTTTTTTGCTTTCATGTATACTTGTTTGCCTTTTTCTTTACATGACTACTCACTCAACAATACTGCAGTTATTTCTGCGTTGGAAACTAAGGAAATTGCAGTTCTTATAGTAGCCATAGATATGGGACACCCTGTTGCATTGCAGCATTGTTGTTATGCTTACTCCGGAATCGACCTTGTCCTTCTGACTCCAGCATTGTGTTGAGAACACGAAGTACGCAGTCAGTCTAGGATTGTCTTTGTGAGGATATCACAGTCTACTATATACAGTCACGAAGCTTGAGTTTTGAGGGTGCTAGAAACAATAGACTGTGACGGTACTATTTTGCATTGCCTGTAATGAGGCGAGATTAGCGATCCTAGTGGTGAGCAACTACCTAACGTTTGCATATTTACTACGTATTGAGCTTCGCGACTGTATATACTAGACTGTGAGGGTACTGTTGTATGGTGAAAAATGCCAAAATTGAAAACATCGACAGCTTCTTTATATCACCAGTGGATAGCAAAATTTCCTGCTTTCGCTACTGATGGAACGATTATTATGTAGCCTGGATGGCACTGTTTGTGCTCCAGTCACAGCAGTATACTTTGAGAGATCTTTTTCAGCATATAAACTGATTTTGTCCAATAAACGTGACAGAATTTTGTGTGTTAATCTTGAAGGGCCGTATTCATAGACATTTTTAGCGCGGGCTTCCGGTGGATGATCAGCGTTTTTCGTATTCATAAACCAGTGTTAGCGATAGGATATGATTTTAATTTTGTACAAGTAACCAGTAGATAGCCGGGGCTAGCTTAGTACGCTTGTAGCGCGTGCTGCGAAATTCTATGAATACGGCCCTAAAAGTCGCTTGTTGCTTATTGTAACTCAAATTATGGACGTAAAGTTGTGGATTCATAAGTACAAGTGAAACAAGTCTATAGAACAGAGAAACTACATTTCCAGTGTACTTTAAGTTACTTATGGTCTTATGGATGTTTATTTTATGAATTATGGGTGATTCAGTATAATTTCAGTGTCTTTTAGTGTCCTGTTTTTTGTTGTTTTTAGAGCCTTTTTAGGCGCCTAAAATACCATTTTTAGTGCCTTAACTTCCGATGTCTAGTGATCACATAAGCAACTCAGCGTCTCAGTTATATTATGTTGTAGCCTATATGCTTTTCCCATGTCAGACTGGAATCTATCCACATACCTAAAATTAGTGCATTCTACTTCCTTAATTATAGTATTATTAAGTAGTATGTGAATCTGGTCAGATAACAATTGATTAAAATATGATATATAGACAGTTTTATTTACATTTAATTGAAGCTTATTATTTTTTAGCCATTGTTCTAGTTTTATTGATGTTCCATTAATTTTTATTTGCAAGTTTTCTTATTATCACTCACAGCCAATATTATGTTCGTGTCATCTGCAAATAAGACAGTTTTTAGAAACTGAATGTACTAACTGCAGCCTGTACGCAGCTAATCAACTAATCTGATTCCAGTTGGTCGGTGACCAGACGCTGGGCTCTAGTTATCCATTACACACTCTGTGTAAGTTTATAGACTGTGTTGTGTATATGGTCATAATACATACAATTAAAGTTGCATTAGGAAGTTTTCTTGGCATATTTATGTGGACTAGACATTTCCAGGGGGTGATTAACCCATTGATCACAACTTAGCTTCTGACGTCAATCTTGATTTGTTTTGGTACAGATTAAGACTACATTCACGATGATGCATGTAAACATGAGTGGTAAACAATTACAGAAATGAACTAATGAACAAAACAAAAACAAATGCGAATACAGCGCCTTCTGTCCTGGTAAAACGAGATTTTTGCATGAACTTCATAATGAGAACTATGTTGTTGGGCGATTTTTTTTTACAAACCACTTCAGGTTGTATATGATGTGTTCTCCACCTGAAAATTCTGGTCAGTATGCGCAAGATGGAGAAAAATAAGCATGCACCTGTCTTTAATGTTAGTCAAAATCGTGCACAGTATGCCACATTATTGTTCCAATGCCGTAAAATATTACCATGCCAACTGAAATGCCAACTATTATGACGGTATAACTTGTGACATAAAATATTATGAAATAAGTTTATAATGTTATATTTTATTGCATGAGTCAAAGTTTAGGAAACGAGCGAAACGAGTTTCCTAATTTTGACGAATGCAGTAGCTGTATAAAATCATATGTTATTTTTTGCACGACGACATTATAAAACAATTAATAAAGAAATAACATTAAATTTCTAATGAAGTTTGATGTCATGGTCTACGAAGAAAGGGGTTGCTATGACAACAATGATGTATTAAATTAATATTATAGCACGGCAAATTGTTTCATTTAACTTCATGGCACAAAATTGTTTCATTTAACTTCATGGCACAAGTTATGCCATCATAATAGAAGTCATGACTTTCGAAAGTAATTATAATTGATACAAGAATAATTATTGTTGTTTAGTCAACTGTCCGAAGACAGGTCTGAACCTCACAAGTGATACTAACAAAGCACCTCTTATGAGGCAACTAGGACAGGAGGTAATGGGGTAGGTTGGTCAGTTCCTTTCTCCCTCTATTGCATACATCGCTCACTAGCTACATATTACACTAAACAGACTTCAGATGCATACAAACAATTGTTCTTCCTCTGACACATATCGTCAAGTGAGATGTATTGCCTGATAACAGATGTACATATCAGTCAGAACCTCAATCAGAAGATGATACAAGAATAAAGGTTATAATTTTTATGGATAGAAGTCTGCCTTCTAATTGCCATGTGTTCCAGTAGTATTCAATCTTTTTTTTTTTTTGTTAGCGTATCCCGAAATTACATTTTTTTTTACCTTAGTACCCCCAAACTGCATTACAATAATAACAAAAGACTATGATTGCTGATGTATGGAAAATAAATGATTTATTATTATTATTATTATTATTATTATTATTATTATTATTATTATTATTATTATTATTATTATTATTATTATAGGCCTACAATAGTTATTGATGCAATAAAAATAGTAATGAATTACGTAAAATGTTATTGAAGCAAGAAAACAATAGTTTATATTGTAAAAAAAAATATGTAAACTGCATTATCAACAAGTATAATAAAATTAATATGTCAGAATGTTATTATTAGTTTCAGTAACGTAATTTCACACATTTCTTGAGAGATTAATAAATTGTACAATTTTTTTTTATTTAGAGAAAATCAAAACTCGAGTAGGATTTAATTGACTATTGCACAATTAGAAGAAAGTATAGCCTATGAAGATTAGAAGAAATAAAGTACTCTTACACAATAAAATATTAATTGACTTACGAAAATACTAAACTGTCTTAAAAATGTATTATTGTACAATCTCATCATTACAAATATTCTGCTAGATGGCAGTAGTGTGTTATGATCTTTTCTCTTATTACCAGTTGTGCCAACTATACAATCTTCATTGAACTCTATGGACGATTACTAGCCAAGAAGGCTTTATTGATTCAGTTTCATTTTTATTAAAACAGTTACATTTCACTTCAATTATTAATTATATTAAACAATACCTGATACGTGACTATCCATAATCTCATATAGCAAAAGTTGTAACATAACCTAAATAATATAAACAAAATAAATTATAGAAAAGTTTCGGTTAGGGATGATGAAATAAACACCATTTTAAAAGGTATAATTATTGAAAATAGAATGTTGGCTAACAATGAAACGAATGCTAGGGAGGTGATTAAAAAACAAATAATAGGGAGGTAATAAAAAATTGTAGGATAACCAGCCGTGAGTGGTTAAAACACGTCGTTACGTACCGTTTTATTGGTCAGAAGTAGTATGTCGTAGTAAAAGTGTAATTAGTCTACAAAAATAAACTTATGTTTATTGATACCTCCAACAAAATCTGTGTTTTGACTTTTAAAAAGAAACATTATGTACAGAAAAGATTAATCATTACAAAAGTTTGAACAATATAACATGAGCCTTGAACTTGAAAACAAAAGTTCAACATAAAAATTATACTTGCTTGGTAAATAATACTGACTGAGATAAGACAGATGCACATTATGAAATTACCATAAATGATTTATTATTGATCAAGTGTTCAACACAAACATTTGCGAAATTCTTCACAGCGAATTTCTTTGTAATTGGCTTGAAGTAAATGGTCTTCATTATGTCAGACATGTCACAAATCGTAATTTTTCTCCTACCGAGTTTGCAGGAAAATTGAATGAGGTGATTGGAAAATTAGTGTTAAATTGTCTGTGCATAGATTATCATGGGGCCCCTATGCTCGTGGGGCCCCCAGGCAACTGTCCACCGTGCCCATGTGTTAATACGGTACTAGGCATGAAGCATAGTTTCTTAACATAATTTTAAAAATTTAAAATTTGTTTTTATATATTACAACTTCTATATTACCAGTGTATCCAAATTTCTTTCTTTCACATTGAAGTTTAAAATACAGTGACGTTACATCTAAAATTATCACAGGGTATTGGGTGGGGCATGTTCCATCCGTCTCTTCTTTTCCTCTGACAACGCATGAGTCTAAATGATAATATCACATAACACGAATATTTTTATGATTTTATTTTTTATGTCATCGTCCATTACAAGAAAACTGAAGAAAATGGACTTCAGTGTACATAATTTAAAATATAATTATGTAATTAATTATAGGTAGTTTTCTATAAGATATATCTTTGTTAATGAGACCATTTCGTTTGTTTATTTAACATACACTTTGTCCTCCATTTTTTCTCGCGAGTAGTGAACGCCCACCCATATCCTTGATGCAAGGAACATATTATCTAATCTCTCTCAACCGACATTTTCTACTGTACAGTACCAAACCGCAGACTCGGCAGGCTTGCCATAAAAATTACTGCACTTATTAACAGTTCTGTATTGTTAAGTAGACAGTCGTCAAACTACACAATGCCCGTAAATTGATAACGATAAACTGATAACAAATATGACGTAAAGCGTATAATTAAAGTTTATTAGTCTGTATTGTGCTCATATGTATCTTTATTTTGTGATTACGTAAACTTTTAACCTATATTTAAGGACAAAGTCACAGAAAAAAAAATATTGCTGAAAGAGCTGTTACGTGAGAAGGAACGGAGTATTATTAGACTCAAGCAATTACCACGTTTTCATGGAGTATTCAGATCGATCTGAATACACTTATCGTATTGAAATCTGCATGAAAACGGGGATTCAATTCGATCTGAGTCTCAAGGTCGATACACCTAAAAAGTGGGATCGGATCGTATTCAGTTCGAATTGAGTTCCATGAAAACGGGTGCCGTATTCAATTCGATCTCAATACGCTATGCGCCTGATTGATAGTCATTTGTTTGATGTGTCAGCTGTTTCACCAACAGCGAGGGAAATATGTATGTTCAAAAAGAGTGTCGTAAAACATAATATTTCGTGTTTTCCTAAAAGTCAATATTACCATTACTCCTTAACAGTTAGAATTTTAAGTTTTCATGCGCCTCATTTGGAAAACGCAACATTGTTTATAGCTAATTCCTACAGAGTGACCAACACGCTAATATCTCGATGACATGTTAACCAACTTTCGAAACTTCAGCTTCCGTACTCAGATCGTTTTCAATACGTATCGCAAATTGCATGAAAACAGGGATCGTATTCAGATCGAATTGAATACTCCATGAAAACGTAGTAAATATTACAAGCTTATTATGCTCCAGCTTGTAGCGGTGTACACAGCGGCCAAGATGCGTCATTTTAATATTGCGTGAGAACTGCAGTCATGGATTTGAATCGCACTGGAGTATGAATGTTTGTTCGGTTTTAATTATTATCTTAGAGCCCGTTGACATGGTACGGAAATTTCTCGAAACGAGCATTTATTCGAATCGATTTCTACGGGTCCCCCCCCCCCCTGTAGTACGTAACTAAGATGTCGTCATGCACGGAGAAAAAAAATCTATGGGTTCACTGCTGTCCGCAAGAAATCGATTCGAATTAAGGTAGGCGCTCACTTACCTGAAAAAATTCGTTGAGTTCCGATATTTTTGTAGTATCGCTCATTGTCTGCATTTCCGAATTAATTATCAAAATAAAGAGTTGTAATTTACCGTAGAGCGCATTATTTCATTGTAGTGTTCTGAACTGAACCTGGAAATAAAATTAATATCTCTGGAACTTAAACTATGAGGGACATAGTGTGTTTGTGATATAGAGAACTTAACCATGTCTATGGATGTTAGTAGTTACAAGTCTCTAAAATTTAGTTCTCCTTCTGTTTTAATGCGTGATTTAGGGAACTAGTATGAGCTGTCTGTGTGCGTCAAGACAACTTTTTTTTACTGAAGGAATTTACTTATTTAATTTTAAAAAATTAGACATTGTTTTGGAATACATTCTAAAATGGATACAATGGCATTGTTTCCTTTAAATTAAATATGGGCCATGGCATCCTTACAAAACATTATAATTTCTTTGGAATAGTACAACGTTGAAATTGCATGCTATGTCTTGGAGAGAATGCAAATAAAATATTTTTTCAAGTATTTCGCCCTTAAATGTTAATTAATTTATGAATAAAATATACTGAGATATGATGCGAAAACATGGATACTATAAAAAATAAAATAAAAGTTGCAGCAGTATTTTATTTTAAGAGGTTCTGCAAGGGTTTCGTACTTGGATAATAGAAAAATAAAATAATAGAACAAAAATGAATTAAGAAACTAATATATTTTATCGTAAATGTAAGAACAGAAATTGAAATGATAGGTCCATGTTATGTATGGACAGTAAGATTGTTAAGCATAATACTATAAAGTCCACACCTGTGGAGTAACGGTTAGCGCGTCTGGCCGCGAAACCAGGTGGCCCGGGTTGAGATTTTTCCGGGGTTTTCCCCTCAACCCAATATAAGCGAATGCTGGGTAATTTTTGGTGTTGGACCCCGGACTCATTTCACCTGCATTATCAACTTTATCTCATTCAGACGCTAAATAACCTAAGATGTTGATAAAGTGTCGTAAAATAACCTACTAAAAACACTATAAATGTAAGCGTTATACACCTGTCAACGCATGGAGAACTATGAAGATCATAAATTTAAAGGATGAATAACATAGGATCGCTATAGATCACTAGAAAAGGGAAACAATGCCGTTAGTCAAAGAGAAAGTGACAGGGAATTCGTAGAATCCCGACAATTGCGTGAATACGTATTTATTTTAATGTTTTGTATTTTATAGCTATTTTTATCATATATATATATATATATATATATAAATAATAAACTCTTCCATATTCAGTTGACTTCCCTTTATTATGTGAATTCGTCCATTGTCGTCGTAACTTCCTTTATAGTATCCGATTATATGCAGATAACGCTAGTACTTTATAAGATAACGTTCGTTGCTTATTCACTTGAAAGTTTATTACACAACACTCGATAGATGGCAGCACGCGTACGCTTGGCATGTGCAGCATCTAGTGGAGACTTACTCAACTTCTTGTTACGCTAAAAATGTTAGCTTCTCATCAACTGCACCTCGAACAAAGACTTACGTCAAGAACTGTGATTACGTAAACTAATTTTGACAAAAGAAAACTCTGTTCTCTCAATGACGGTGCTCTCGGGAAAATATACAGGAAATTTCTCGCCTCCTTTAAAATTAATGTTTGTTAGAAACCATTCTGGCCTGTCCTGTCATAATAGTAATGAATTTTATTTTAGAGGAGTCTCATATCAGACATGAAATTCATAACTTCAAGCTAGCAGAAACTAGTGATAAGTTTAATAGTGAAAACATCGCGAAGGAATAACAATTGAGAGTACCGCGAGAATATCTACTCCAGCATTGTCTTTGTTCGCTACAAATCACAATGAACTTACTGAGATTTGAACCAGCTGGCCTGTGTGGCATAAGCACTAGAGGCACGAACTGTCTCTACCGGTTGGTCCGAAGGGTTGTGGGTTCGAGTCCCGCGTCGGGCATGGGTGTTGTTTGTTTTAGTTTAAGTAAAAAGGAAACAAATGAAAGAAAACAGGAAAACAAAGATAACTTCGGTAAACGGCCTTTGGCCGATAAACTTAAAAAAAGATACAAAAAATAACGGTTTTCTACAGTGAAAACAGATACAGTATTAGTGTTTAACATTTGGATAACAGTGTTCCAAGACAATTTCAAAAAGATTTTAAATTACTAAACACAAGAAGTAGTATTGGTAGAAGCGTCAAATCATTTAAGGTGTAGGCTACATACTTGGCAGTGCGTCGCAAGTGTTGATAGCGTGTGCATACCGGAACAGCTACCACGTCATTCCTGATAGTACGGATATCCTTCGTTATGAAAGCATACAATTTGGTCCTAGTCAATTTCAGAATGAATGTCTGCAGCAATATTATTCTAGGTGTGTTGCAAGCATATCATTGTACGTCAAGAGGTTAATTTCATTCTTAAAAATAGCCTCGAGTGTAATAGCGTTTGTGTTTGTGTTTTAGGGGTGCACCATGAACACTTCGAAAGGCAATACTAAACGGGAGAATGGCGTTGAGGTGGAAGGAATTCAGCCCAACAGAATACGTCCTATTAAAGTAACAGCTGTGGGAGACGGTATGGTTGGGAAGACGTGTCTCTTAATCACCTACGTATCAAAAAGATTTCCTACAGAATATGTGCCAACAGTGTAAGTATTTATTTATAGTATTTATTTATAATTTAATTCTTTATTTATTATTTTACTTATTTATCTATTATCGACACATACAGGTACATTTGTTTCTTAATTTATGTAATTTATTTATTTATTTACGTAGGTTGATTTTATTAGTTCTGGCAACCAATGCCGGATTTAGGCCTAGGCAACCTAAGCAGGTGCCTAGGGCAGCAGTTTCTAGGGGGCGGTATTTTCTCTCTCTCTCTCTTCCTTTTTTTTTTTTTCCTTTTTTTCCATTTCCATTTCACAGTGAAATTTGTTTCTAAAACCCCTATCGGTAAATCTTTTCTGAAATTTCTGTGGCTTGGTTCTAAAAGGGCCAATGTCAAAAATGTTAATTTTGAGATAAATGGGTTTAAAATTTGCTTATTTTGTACAGTGAACCTATGACATTGGCTTGTGAATGCTCTGTACCTTCCACATTAACTGCAGCAGACATTGGCCCTTTTAGTATATGGAAGAACAGACCGAGATAAGCTCGAAAGTGTATATAACTCAAAAGTGCAAAAAATTGACATTGGCCCTTTTAGAACCAAGCCACAGATTTGTTCTTGAACATCTTGTGGAAATCGGATATTATTTTGATATCGCATTGTCGCGGTCGCGGCGAGAGTAAAAGGAAAGTATGCAGCTGCATAATTATACTGTAATACCGGTATCACGTTTTTATAGCCCTACTATGAAACTGCTTGTATAAACAAGAATATATTGTTGAAAATCAAATTGGATGTGTGTTTATTATTTATCTCTATGAATAGTAACCACAACTCTCAGTTATATTTCCGATGTATATCGTCAACATTATTATTTAATCACTTTCCAGCATGTGCACTATATAATTCGATATGTAAGGTTTATTCCACAAAGAATTGGAGTTTATTTTTCAATTTACTTCATAGGTTTATACTTCCTATCGAAGTTTGAAATACTCGTAATAATTATTCCACCATCAAAACCAATGCTTAAAAATAAGCCATAGCCTGCCTTTCACAAATAAATGTTATTTCAACAATGAATAAGTTTGAATAGGCCTATGTTTCTGTGCATCGAGTATGATGTGCTTCGCCAGATCGAATTTGAGGACATCATCAATGCTTTTTCTGTGAAGAAAGTGCGAAGGAAATCTTTATAATTCACAAATAAGATGCATGTATTTTGATTGCAGTAATTTGTTTTCTGAATTGTAACATTTCATTTAAAACTAATTTAAACTAAACATGACCTGTATAATAGCTGCTTAAAAATTATTCGTGAAAGTTGGGGGGGGGCGGAAAATTTTAGCACACGTTAAGAAAAAAGCATTGGTTTCGTGGGCCTTGGCCCTTGTCTAGTGCATTGTAGTGGTATTTAGGCGTTTCTATGGAAACTGGTCATTTGATGGAATAGCCCCATACGCTCAATGCTTTTTTTCTTAATGTGAAATCCTCTATGGGCGGCACTATACCTAAATCCGTTTTTTTTCTCGATGCATAGCATTCTTACATGGTTCTAAGCACAGTCTAAGACATACAGTCACGAAACTTCAACACTTTTTCTGCCAACATTCGCGACACTAGCGCCCAAGCGGCAGGCAAGGCACTGGCCATAGTCTCGTTCAGCCAGCACGTGCTTTAAAGGGATGCGAGATGTTATAATAACGTTTTAATCATACATCGGAATAAAGGCAATGTGTGCAATGACGAAAATTGCAGTAACAACAAGTTTAAATCTCCGAATTTGTCGTTCTTCAGATTCCCTAAAGACCATGAGAAAATCATAACTCAGGAATAACCAATAATCCACGTTGTAGGTAGCCTACGTATTGTATTCTATAAAACATTATTATTACTTATCATTATCAGTTACCTATTTGTATGTCAGGAAGGAGAGTTTAAATAAAAACAAAGTAAATACCTGTTACAGTATATTATTTTTTTGTAGAAATCATATGTGTAAATGTGTAACCATTCCGATTTTGGATAATGTATCTACAGTTTTTAATGCAAGTAATTCCATACTTTTTATATTCGTGTTTTTTTTCTATATATTTTTCAAAAGTTGAACGTTATATTGCATTCAAGTAGGGATCATGGTGTTAATTTTTCAAGAATTCATGGAGTATTGTAATCCTTTTGCAAAATATTCACTTCTTGAATAAATCCAGACTGTGTCGATAGATTTCTGATGTGTTGGTGTAGATTCATGTGGCAGACGTATTAAGTTCTCAAGAGCCTTTTTAAATTTAATATAAAAAGCAATCTTTTCTGTAATAATTTGTATGACTGCTATTGGTGTTGATTTTACATTCCCAGTGATTATTTGAGCTGTTCAGAGCAGAAGTGGTGTAAGTCAAAATTAGGTAATGAGATTTAAAGTAAATATTCTGTAAAATACAGCGCAAAGTAGCAATTAATATATCCTTCGTGCTATTCACTGACTACTAATAGTTTAAGGGGACTTTGACGTTATCGCATGCAAAGTAATGGTAAAAATAGCTTATCTTCAAGCAGTCATAAATGTAATACTATTTATCACAGCTATTTCATTTTTTTTGTGATATATGTATACACATTAAACTTTAAAATGAAAAGAGAATGGTTAGTCTAGTGTAAATCTTACCCTTAAATAAATTTTTGAATTTAAACATATGTTTATATAAATTCACTACATACCTGTGATTAGGTACACTCTATTCACTTATCATAGCACACATTGAATTAAAATTTTGGCCACTTACTGCTAACAGATACTAAAACATACCCTACTAAAATTATTAAAATATCTGTAATATTATTGGCATAGAGCTTATACTAATCTTCCATTTTTTTAATTTATTGACGGTGAAGATTACTATAAGCCCTATGCCCATTATATTACAGATATATGAATAATTTTAGTAGGGTATGTTTTAGTATCTATTAGCAGTAAGTGGTCAAATTTTCAATTCTATATGTGTTATAATAAGTGAATAGAGTGTACCTAATTACAGACATGTAGTGAATTTATAAAAAAAATTGTGCTTAATTAAAAAAATTAATTTAAGGATACAGATTTACTCTAGAGTCACCATTCTTTTTCATTTTAAAGCTTAATATGTATACACACATAGCTAACAAAAATGAAAAACCACTGATAAATAGTAGACTATTATATTTATGACTGCTAGAAGATAGGCTATTTTTACCATTATTTTGCATGCGATAATGACCAACTCCCCTTAAATAAATTCAATATTAACTGCTACTTTGCGCTGTATTTTAAAGAATGTTTACTTTAACCCTCATTACCCATTTTGACTTACACCACTTCTGCTCTGAAAATAAAATTAGGCCTACATTTTCTGAGTTAATTGAAGTCACAATTTTTTCAACAAAATTGTGTGTTCATTTATTTGTTTTCACCTACGTCATATTAACAGTAAGGGCATGTAAATTACGTATTATATAGGTAGGATAAGTGAAAATTAGGCATTATGTGTGAAAACTGGAAATGTAATGTAAAATGCGGCAAACTTGCCATAAACATTTAAACCATAATATCAGCACTATTTGTCACTCAAAATAATAAAGGAAATACCGGTTCTTAAGAAATGAAAAATAATAAACTTCATAAATCAATGTATGTCATATTAAGGTTTAAATCTTCCCCTTTTTTATTTTCAAGTTTACCTCAGCGGCCGAGTTTACCCCAATTTGCGGTATGGAAAATAGTTAATTTCTCAGGAAATAGGGAGAGGCGTTCACCACGCAATGTAACCTACAATTTTGAAGCTACTAATTTTGACTCTTCTCACAGGAAATATAGAGTTCTAATGATTCATAAATATATTCAGGAATGAATTTAATTAACCATCCACGTATGAACAATTATATTATTTCAAACCATGATACGTGAACAGTTCCATGATTCAGTTGTAAGGAGCAGAAAGAATTACGTTTATTCTCAGCTTCTGAAACTTGTAGATTAACTGCGTGTGAAATTCTTCTAGGATTCTAAATTAAAATTAATAAGAATCATATACACTTACTGTATAGCATAAAAATATAAAACAAATTACGCAAAACCCGTTTTCTGATATGTTATCATATGTCGTGTGCACACTTTTAACTTGCCTGCCGCTAGAGGGCTACTGTCGCGCCAGCTGTCAAATGTTGGCATATTTTATATGTATGAGTTGCGTGACTGTATGTCTTAGACTGTGGTTCTAAGTTTTACAAGCCTTCGATATAGTCACCAGCGTTGCATACAACGTGTTCCCAGCGATGCGGAAACCGTTGGATCCCGCTGGCACTGCCTAACCTGTTGATGGTGCGAATAGAGCGGTCGGTTGCCTGTAAAACGTCTTCAACTGTTCAGAAGCGAATCTCGCGAAGTAGGTCCTTGATCTTAGGAATTAGATCGAAGTCGCAGGGACTTAAATCCGGAGAATATGACAGGTGATAGAGTACTTCCCAGCCCCAGCGATTGAGCAATTCAGACACAACTCCTGCTGTATGCGCCCTAACATTGTCATGCAGAACGATGGATGGTTTATCCGTAAAGTGTCGCCGTTTGCTTCTCAGAGCTGCTCACAGATTGTTTCGCAAAAACAAACAGTAGTACTCTGCATTCCGTGCGTTTTTTTTTTAAAGCAAGACGTAAAGCGCTGCAGCAAGACCGTTCTTTTATTACATTTGCTTCACCGTCGCAGCAGCAGCGCTGTAGCAAGCGTGCAGCAAATCAAAACTTCGCTTTACGAGTTTGCTGCACGATCCATCATGGCGGAATGTGTGTTTTGGTCTTTTGCAACGTTTATTATTGTCAAAATCGTCTATTAATAATAATTCCATGTCATTATCATGGAAGTCGAAATTATTTAACATGTTTGGTTCTTTTAAGGTTAAATGTATTACGGCAGAAATAGAAGCCAATATTAATTGTCCACCATTTTGCAGTCATTTGACCTACTTACGTTTTTTTTTCGACCGTCGTTTTGCTGCAGCAAAGGCATGAAGCGCTTTACTGCGCTTTACTATGCGCTTTACTGAAGCGCTTTAAAAAAACGCACGGATTAACGTTCTGCCTTGGGGGACAGCATGCTTTAAGAACACACCTAGGGTTGCCAATCGTCCGGAATTTTTTCGTATTCTCGGGAAATCAGTTCCCTATGCAGGAAAGAAATTAAATTATTTTCAGGACGCTTCATATCCGGAATTTTGTTCACTGTAATTTTATATTCTAAAATTTCGTATTGATTCTGAGACTGAAAAGATATACTTATTCCACAAAAACATTCGTACGCTGTTTTGAAGACATGTAGGCCTAGTGAGCCAAAGGTAATGACTGAACAAATACATGCTCATGTAGTGCTCATATGGAGCGAGTTTCTCGCAAATAAAAAATCTCTGGACTAATGAGAGGAACCAGATGAAATCAGAAATCTTAGTAAATATTAACTTTAATACGTCCTGTAAAGAATTTTTTTATTTTGTTACCACAAAAAAGAAGTATTAAACAAAAATAAATAAAGCAAGAAGTATTATTTTTAACTATAATATTAATGTAGCTAGTCTAGTGAAATTTATAGGCTATCTATCCCTGTGCTCTTAAATGTGCAAGACTTTTTATGTCGTCTGTTTTAACGTTCAACTAAATATTAGTACAAAGGTAGGCTAGTAAGCGTAACTCTAATAGGTTACAAATGAGTTTCAAAATACAAATGTAGGCCTAATTGAAATGCGTTTTCAGTGTTTCTAAGTGTTCATTTTATTTTGAATGTGTCCTGAATTTCTGCCGAACTGTTGTTTTTCATGGTGACCCGTGATGACGCCACTGCACTGGTCCGATTGGCGTTTCAGCTGAGGTTCATAAAGTCTGGTCCAGGTCTCATCAATTGTAATGATACGCCATAAGAAGACCTCTCCTTCGCGCTCATAGCGCTGCAAGAGAGTACGAGAAGCGTCATATCGCTGCCATTTCTGCATGTCCGTTAAATCATGCGGAACCCATTTTGAGGCAATTTTCCGCATTTTCAGGCGGTCCTTCAAGATGTGAAGCATAGTCGAAGGCACCAATCCTGTATCTTGCGCTAACTCACGAATCATTAAGTTCCGATTCGTCTCCACTAACACGAATACAGTCTGTATATGTTCGTCACTTACTGGTGGGTGACCAGATCGAGGGATGTCCAACACACTTTCGCGTTCTTGTCTGAAGGCTCTAATCCACCTTTCTACCATTTGGTAAGGTAACGCAGCCGCACCGCAAGCGTCTTGCAGTCCTAGATGACACTGTCGTGCCGTGCGACCTTGCACATTGAATTTTTAACCAGCTTCTCTGTTCCCTCCTTCGAAAACATTGCGACTGTATTCTGCGACCGCTTCCTCACAACTGCCCTTCTTATTGTTGTCACTGTAAACGGACATAAAGGGGGAGGGCAAGTTCATTAGCTCTGAGGGAGGCATGTAAGTAATCTGTGGTACAAACGATATTGCCTGGCTCCTTTGCATAGCATCGCTGCAGCACAGTTGCCTTACTTGCTTACAAATGGCTTTTAAGGAACCCACAGGTTCATTGCCGCCCTCACATAAGCCCGCCATCGGTCCCTATCCTATGCAAGATTAATCCAGTCTCTATAATCATATTCCACCTCCCTCAAATCCATTTTAATATTATCCTCCCATCTACGTCTCGGCCTCCCTAAAGGTCTTTTTTCCCTCCGGTCTCCCAACTACACTCTATATGCATTTCTGGATTCGCCCATACGTGCTACATGCCCTGCCCATCTCAAACTTCTGGATTTAATGTTCCTAATTATGTCAGGTGAAGAATACAATGCGTGCAGTTCTGCGTTGTGTAACTTTCTCCATTCTCCTGTAACTTCATCCCGCTTAGCCCCAAATATTTTCCTAAGCACCTTATTCTCAAACACCCTTAACCTATGTTCCTCTCTCAGAGTGAGAGTCCAAGTGCAGCACAGTTGCCACCACTAAAAATCAATATATTGTATGTATTTACTCATTTATTTATGTACTTATTTTATTTTACTTCATTTCATTAAAATTTCGATATCCTGCCCTACAAACGACAGTGACGTCTGATTTGTGTTATTTCGTGATAAATTAATTACAAATATATACTTAGTACAAAATAAGTATATACATAGTGGAAGTGGCAACTGTGCAGATTGGAAGAGGCTATAGAATGCTTTAAACTAAATAAAAGACCTATTATGCATTTTGTAATTAAGTGCATCGTTAACTAGAAAATTTGGCTGAAATTCTGCGTAGTTTGACAAACAGCTAATGGCGGAGCTCTTAAGAGACTTTTGAGATATAAGGTACGGTTTGTTTACGGCGATCATCGGCCGGGCGCACATCGCCAGCGATTGTCGCCTGAGTTGCTAGCAGTTGAAATGAATGCGTACGGTTTCTTTACAGCGAAGATCGCCAGCGCTGTTCGTTGGACGCGACGCAGATCGCTGGAGGTTGCTTCTGAAGCAAATTCAGGACGCACATCGCCGCATTCATGTTCAATAATCGATATTTAGACAAGGTCATGTTTTAATATCGAATATCTAATCTGTACGCGTTAACCACGTTTGTACGTTTTGGCTGCAAAACAAATCAAGACGTTTTGTAATTTTTCGCGGTCTGAAGACGAAATTATTATTGAATATGTGTCACAACATAAAGGCCTCCCCAAACAGACGCGATACGGAATGCGTTACGATAGCGTTACGATTTCGCGATAACGCAATATCGCACTATCGCGAAGAGGTGCCCAAACTGGCGCGTCCGCGATATACGATATTCTAACGTCCCCAGCCAATCAGATTATCGTAATGGGTGACCACATATGCGGATTTTAGTTTTCCAGCCACAGCACAAAGACCAGTTACCTTCAGCAGGTGTATATCACTTGTGCTCACAGATTGCGATTTCGGATTACTTGTAAACGAACGTGGAATTTTTTATTGAGTTCGTAAAGGAAAATCCGTGGCATGGAAAAAGAGAAGAAACAGAAGGAGATAGCTACAAAGTTAGATGTAAACAATAAGTGCAATTATTTATTTATAATTTGATGTCATACTGGCTTGTAGACTTAAGCTAGAAAATAAATAACTGTCGCAAAAATGCACAAATGAAAAAAAATTACTTGTGCAAATTGCAAAATGCTTGTACAATATTATAAATAATTGTGCAGAAATATAAAATTAATAAAGTACGTGGAAACAAAAAGTTATGTAATTTGTTTGTCGGAGTTTTATTACTTTCAATATCTTACCACACTCTAGATATACTTATGTAAGTAAATCATTAGACGTAGGTATGTTTAGAATAAATTATTACTGAATTTACTTCACATTAAAATTCGTTATTTTACGGGTACTCTAAACATTGAAATTCTTTACTAGTAGGCTCTTCAAGGTTAGCAGAGTGCTAAGGTTAGTTGTTGAACTAAGGTATAAAATTAACCTTTTTCTTCCCTTGTGGCATTTAACTCGTGAATCCACAACCTCCTGCAACAAAAAGAGCAAATTAAAAAAAAAATAAAGTTTATAATCGGGTAGGCGTACTTGTTATTTATTTCACGTTCTTGGCAAAGAAAAGCTAAATCATCACTTTATACCTTTTTATATTGTTTATCTTAACCATACATGACTACCATGGACTTACCTGCGCCTGCTTTGCCTGCGACGATTCTCATCCAAGAAAGAGAAGTTCCTCTTCCTTTGAAGATGAATCCATAAATGACACACTTCATCCCAGCATCAAAATAAACGCGTGGCGTTTTCGCGATCTACATCTCCGGGAGAATAGAACGCAAAATCGTCGCGTTCTACTTGCTGCGATAATAACGCATATTGCGATAATCGCGTGTGTGTGAACACAATCATTGAACGCAATGAAAACATTTATCGCAAAATCGTAACGCTATCGTAACGCATTCCGTATCGCGTCTGTTTGGGGGAGCCTTAATGCTCTTTTTAATATGAGCATGTGAATTAATAAACAAATTAAAGAATAAACCCTTACATTACAGATTACATTTTTATCACGCCCGAGCCCCAGAGATTTTCGTTCAGTGTTCAATAAGGAGGAAATTCTCTCTTCTGTAAGTTTTCCACCAGCTCCCTTGCACTAGATTTCGGCTGTCATAACCTCAAATTTTACAGAGATGTAGTTGATCGTATATTATACAAGGCATAATAAAAGCCGAAACGAACCAAACCTAACCTATCACATGTTCGTACATGTAAAGTGTATAAGCGGATTACGAAGGGAACTACCTCAGCGCTAGTTTAGCCATTTTTTAAATTATTGTTTGGAATACACCATGTAATGTAATACAGTATAATAATAATAATAATAATAATAATAATAATAATAATAATAATAATAATAATAATAATAATAATAATAATCAGTTCATAACCTGAGTTACTGCCAATCTTTCAGCTGGAGTTACGGGGGTCTTGACAAAATGTGTAGGTAATTTAACATTGTCATTTTCAATTAAACTCAAAACATAATCAAACTGATCAGGTGAGAGTCTGAAATATTCCTTAAATTTTGTAGCGTTTTTATAAAGATGTCTCATTATCATTGTGTTAAAACAGCCTTCTGTAAACCTATTCCTGAATATTTAATTAGTCTGTAGCTTGTTCCTTTTATAATACCCATGCTCGATAGTGATATCGTCATCTCCCTCTTCTAGAATAAATAGCAACTTTATTATCTTGGATTTATTCATATAATTTTTTGGTTATGTCCATGGCCTACATTAATTTACTTGACCATAATATGTAGTAGATGAAGGAATAAACAAATGAGAATCTACAGGGATGTGCGTCAATAAAAAAACCACTTCTCGGCGATCATCGCCAGCGTTTATAATCGCCGGCGATGTGCGTCCGACGATGATCGCCGTAAACAAACCGTACCTTTAGTCTACCCTAAAAATCTGAGTTATTATTCCAGGCCTGTAAGTTCGTAATAACGATATATCGAAACACTTGGTTGCACTCACAGTCTAATGTTGTCAAATGTTGGCATATTTTATACGTATGAGTTGCGTGACTGTATCTATTAGTCTGTGGTTGCACTCATCCTTCCATATATTAAGTTCAATGTTGGCAGTCATTCCAGTATGAGAGAGCAGTGCGAGCAACGAGGCTAAAGGCAAAAGCCGCTAAAGGCATGACTACGATCTTGACTCATAACATGGACATATATATATATATATATATATATATATATATATATATATATATTTATATATTTATATATTTATTTATCCATGCTCATAAGCTTGAGGGGGGACCGGGGAGGGGGTATCGATTCGCTACATCTCAGTACGGGACGAGGCTAGCCTTCCGTCACAATATTACGTCACGCCTTATTGGTTATATGAACATATTTTGTTAATGAAAAGAAAATGTAGGCCTAAAATTAAAGCCAGAAAAATCTGGCTAAGAAATCACATTGTATCTCACGAAGATAAAAGCGAGTTTCGGCCACTGATTTCGGATTTGGATAATAATACGTTTAGACGTTATTTGAGGTTCAATAGATATCAGTTTTTTGCAATTCATGATACGTTCTGATTAAAATTATGTAAACTGTTAAGACATAATAGATACAATAATTTCAAAAGTTATAGGCTAATTAACACTACTAAAGCTCGTCAAAATAAAATATAGCCCTACTTATTTTCAGATCATATGATATTAATTTGTCTCCAGATTTCTTCTTTAAGTTTCGTGTTTTTTGTAGTTTTCATCCCGTGTATCATATAAAATTTATAGGCCAACAGGTGACATCGTAGTTCGATAAGTTTCTCACTGTAATTATTATCAACCATCTGTTTCCATTGTCAATAAAAACAATACAATACTTTCACCGCCACCTGAGATAGTACTTCCACAGTCTAGTATATACAGTCATGAAGCTCAATACGTAGGGAATATGCATCCATAGATAGTTGCTAACCACAAGGATCGCTACTATCGCCTCATCACAGACAATGCGAAATAGTACCGGCACAGTCTGTTGTTCCTAGTACCCTCATCAACTCAAGCTTCGTGACTGTATATACTAGACTGCGATAGTACTTAATCTTTTTCTACATTCGATTGCCATAAACATCACCAAACATCTTTCATAAATGAGTCGAGAAAATTCGCTGAGCTATCGATTCAGGCGAGAAACTCACTCGGGGATTTCGCATCGAACGAGAATTTCTTCCACTGTGTGGACGTCCATTTGAATAATCCATGTTATCAATCTTTGATTTTCTTCGCTACACATTTCTCGCTAGCGAGATCTCTTCAAGTGTGTAACGGACCTAAAAAGGTGATCTGAGACAAGTAAGTTGTATTGTTTTACCTGTATTTTGTTCGGGGATGAAAATGGTCATCATCTTCTTGTGGGGTCTGTGTCACAAAATATCTGATAGATAAGCCGATAAACATCTGCTATATAAAAAGATACAAGGTACCTAAGCAGATTTTTTTCAGCCTACTCAGTATTTACAATTTACACCTTAGCTTCACCACTGCGAAATAGCCCACTGTCGGTGTCGTCTTCTTAACCCTCCTCCGGTGGCAATGATCTGAGTGTCGCTGACCGAAAATGTAAACAAACTACACTTGCACGTCGCTAACTCTTCACACTCACGTATTTAAATGAATTTATTTGATAATTTTAAGTTAAATTGAACGTTAACTGAAGCTTGGACTAATCGACTGAGAAGTTTACAACGATTTTAGCAGGTTATTAGTATCAGCCCAGATCACATACATAACAGATTGATCATCCCTGTGTTAAAATCGGTAGCATTTTGAAGAGAACAACCGCCACGATCACCACCCGTCCGCCATAAACGAACACGAGATGGCAGTACAGTCGCTAATGCAATTCAAATGGGACTTATGACGTGACTCCTTATGTAACAACTAGATGGCAGCATAGTAAACCTGACAAAAGTTGTTACCATCAAAGCCTATAAGGCCGAGCAATCTGGGTATATATGATCTAGAAGGTATCACCTATGATTTTCAAATAACATTGGCATAGCTGAGGCAGTAGGAGTACTTGGCTACTGGTTTGGAGCTGTTCTGGAACGTGGCGTGTGTTTGATTCCCACTTGGACTGATTACCTGGTTAAGTTTTTTCAGAAGTTTTCCCCAGCCGTAAGGCTAATGTCTGATAATCACATAGCAAATCCTTAGCATTGCCAATTCCATCGACGTTAAATAACTTAGTTGTCGATAAATAACCAACTAGAATGAAATAAATGTGTGTATGCATGTGCCTATTGGCTTCCGCCCATGTGCAACGTCTAGGGGAGACTGTTGTACCTTTAGCATAGTGTGTCTTTGAACATTTTTTGTTTTTTATTTTATGCTCCTACCTAGAGGACTCTAACTGAAGTAGCTCTGGTCGTAGTGTCGGTTTGATTTATTGCAAAGTGTGAGTTCTGTGAACAAAATAATTTTTTTTTAGTACCAAAAGTAAGCATTTCGTTCATTGATATATATTTTCTAACACGAAACCAGATTGTATTTGTTACTCTCAATGAAGTACAGTGTGTTCCCTATCATCTGGTGAGTAATAACTTATTTTAATTTGTATGATTTATTGGAATCTTTAGTTTTGGGAGCCATATTTGTTTAAATGTGCACCCTCTTGTACCTTTGAAGACAAAACATCTTGTACCATGGAACATGTTCCAAGGCACACAATACTATTGGTTTTGGCTTTATTTTATTTTGAGATCATGTCATGAAGTTTGGAGTTAAGAAGCCCCCAATTGATCCGGATGCCTTGAAGAAAGCTGTTGAAGCAGTTATTGCTCCTCCAGGAAATAAAATCTCAATCATAGAAGCCTGCTATGGTTTATAATGGCAAATACATTTTAAATATGATTGTCAGTTTTCACAGCTATATTCCCACCTATATTCCATGTGTTCCAACTTACAAGAGGGTAAGTTCCAAGGTACGTGAACCTGTTGTACCTTTGAACATATTATATATCCCTTCATTTTATTTTTTCCATCCTTAATAGATGTGTAGAACAGGAAAATACACACAGGAAGTTGTAAAGAAATCTTCAATAATTATTTCAACCATTTTTTTCATTTCAAAAATTTCATTTTCCAAAATTAAAAAAAAATAAAATGTGAAAATTGTTTAAAGGTACAACAGTCTCCCATACTGTTTCTTTAGTCTTTCTCGCTTTTTTAAAAATTGGTTATTTAACGACACTGTATCAACTACTGGGTTATTTAGCGTCGATGATATTGGTGATAATGAGATGGTATTTGGCGAGATTAGGTCGAGGATTCGCCATAGATTACTTGACATTCGCCTTAAGGCTGAGGAAAACCTCGGAAAAAATCCAAGCAGGTAATCAGCCCAAGCGGGAATCGAACCTACGCCCGAGCGCTACTCCGGATCGGCAGGCAAGCACCTCGGCCGACCGAGCTACTCCGGTGATCTCTCGCTTTTGTTCCTTTAATGACCCGTCCAGCTCAGAGTTATCTTATGTAATCAGTAGACATCGAATGCATAGGCCTACACCTTTAGAGAGCTATGAAGTTACTGAATCTTGGAGTATATAACTGGTGACGTTAGTCTAGGGACACCACGTTGGTATATTCCAGTTCGTAACTCTGACCTTTAGTCTCATTGCAACTAGGCTAATACTCGCTACCCAAGTAGGCCTATCGTACGGTTAGTGCAAGTTTGTATTGATTTATTTTACTCGTACTATTACGTAGTCTGGGCAAAATTAACTTACTGTAGTTATAAACTGCAATGTAATGCATTCGGTTCGATTTGTATTGAAACGTTTAGATTATGGAAGTGACGTTCTTACAATAAATGAAGAAACAATTTTGTGTAAAGTATGCAAAATAGAACTAAAATCAAGAAAAAACCCGGGATATTGAAAATCATTGCAATAACAAATTATATAAAATAACATAGTGAGCTTAAATCAAATGAAGACGTCCCTAAAACAACTAAATGTTCGTCAAAATCAGATGTGCAATCAAATTTCAATAAAGAATTGTGTGAGACGATTATGAGTGCTAATGTACCTTTCAATAAACTCAATCCACATTTTCGAGGATTTCTTGAAAAATACATAATCACAACACCCCGGATGAGTCTACACTACACAAAAACTATTTACCCCATTGCAAATCTCTGCCCGTTGTTATGAAGAAACTGTAAACAAAATTAGAGAACATGTAAACCTGAGTGGTAATGAAATGTAGGTTTCTATTGATGAAACTACTAACACAAGTGGCAGATATGTGATATTCAGATTCAAGTGGCAGATTGTGGATTTTCAGTCACCTACAAATGTAGGGCAGAAAAGTTAATCAATGACTGAAGTTTTACAAAAGGCGGATCAGCTTTACGAACGAGCAAAAAAAGAAAAAAGGCCTACAGTATTCTCCAATAAAATAGTGGGTTTTCAGCGATGCGTGACGTAAGAAATAAACTTATTAAACAAGAACAAATAACTGAAAATTAATCCTATTAATCATTGATGTCCTGTGATATCGAAATAACTTTCTCTCAATACAAAAAGTGTTCAAGCGAAAAACGCAGAAAATTCACATTTGAAAATTTACGAATGTAATTACTGTAATCACTGTAATTACCGTATCGAAAGCAACGAGGATGATGGCACCTTGTAAGGTACGTAACATTTTTCATCAGCACCAGACTGTACAAACACTGTGCTTCGACATCGTTGTTTAGATCCGAAGTTTGTTGGTTAGTGCATTCTTGAGTACATTGGTTGCTAAAGTGTGTGAAATCCTATGCCTAGTAATCAGTAATTTCTTTCCTATTATTTTTTTCTTATTTTTCTTTATTTCAGAATGATTCAGAGTTCCTACTTAAATGCTGCAGCATGAGTGGTAGTTGCTAAACACTTCGTAATGTTGACTAAGTTGCAACAGGTGTTAATCATTCGTTGCAGTGTAAATAAGAAACGTGGTCACTTGGCCTAATCATATTGTTTCTTCAGTTCCCCTTCCTCTTGATAACACAGAAGAACATCCGATAAAGAATAGCATAGTTGTCACAATACTGTTAGCTAAGTCAGTAAAAACAAACATTTAGGCGTTGTAGTAATTTTCTATGCAGATGATAACTTCTTAAAACACTTATCATATAAGTATGCATAGACACTACGAAATTAATACAAATATTTTCATTATGGAAGTGTTTACTTTCGCTAAACTCCTTTGTTCAACTCTGAGACACTTTTAAGTTTAATTTTGGACTCTGTTACGAAACTCGCCCAATTGCTTCAGATTTGAACATTAATCCTCAATTTAATTGATTAAATTTTCTTTATATTTTGCCCTATTAATTTAGGCAACTTCACCTCTCTTTATACACTGATAAGTCCTTTACAATTTAAAAATATAATAAAGACTTCAACAACAACTTCTATTACAAAATATAATTATGTGTTAATATCTAGATATCATTATCATCATGTTCAAGATTTGGACCTGTTGATCCTATCTGGCACCATTTTCAAAGTATTCATTATTGTTATTGTTGTTATTATTATTTATTATTATTATTATTATTATCATTATTATCATTATTATTATTATTATTATTATTATTATTATTATTATTATTATTATTATTATTATTATTAATGTTACTACGGTGGTGGTGGCGGCGGTGGGAAAAACCCAAAAGTATGGAAGACTGGAGGAAACAAAATAAAGCTAAATACTGATGGAAGTAAAAGAGAGTTGACAATTGTATTTCTAAAGTACAAAATTGAGTCACACTTTTTCTTGAAAAAAATTTTGAATGCACAAACACAAATACTGAACTTCATATTACGAATTATTATTTTAATTTTTTATCGGTGTCGTGAGCTTTATTGTAGACAGTATTCTAATCATTCTTTCCGAAAAAAAGTCTTTCAGTTGGATAGTAACAGCTAACGGACGCTAATCTCTTCCCAAGTGCACAAAATTTGCTAATGATATGGCGTTGTTAGCAGAAGAGGAGATTATACTAAGGGATATGCTACTGGAGCTAAATGACAGCTGTGAGCAGTATGGAATGAAGATAAATGCAAACAAGACGAAGACCATGGTTGTCGTAAGAAAAATAAAGAAGGTAAACTTGCGAATTCTAAATGAGGCAGTAGAGCAAGTGGACAGTTTCGAATACATTGGGAATAATATAAGCAGAGCTGCTCCCAGGAAATGAAGAGGAGGATAGATATGGCAAAGGAAGCTTTTAATAGAGAAAGGAGCATCTTCTGCGGACCTCTGAAAAAATAACTAAGGAAGAGACTAGTGAAATACTTTGCGTGGAGTGTGGCATTGTATGGGGCAGAAACATGGACATTATTACGACGAAGTGAAGAGAAGCGACTAGAAGCATATGAAATGTGGATATGGAGAAGAATGGAGCATGTGAAATGGACAGACAGAATAAGAAACGAAGCTGTGTTGAAAAGAGTGGATGAAGAAAGAATGATGCTGAAACTGATCAGGTAAAGAAAAAGGAATTGGTTGGATCACTAGCTGAGAAGAAACTGCCTACTGAAGAATGCACTGGAAGGAAAGGTGAATGGGAGAAGAGTTTGGAGCAGGAGAAGATATCAGACGACATTAAGATAAATGGATCATATGCTGAGGGGGAGGGGAAGGCAGAAAAATAGGAAAGATGGGGAATGCTGGGTTTGCAGTGAAAGACTGTCCTTGGGCAGAAAATTATGAATTAATTAGGTACCCTAATATAACCGTGGTCCTAGACTAATACTATGTTTTAAACCTCCCATTGAGAAAAATTTTTGTTCTCCTCCATCAATTATTGTAAATTTAAGAAAATAGTATACAATCTTACGATTTTTGTGGAAATACTTCAATAATATCAGTGGCGTGCAGTGATGACGTTTTTGGGGAAACGATTCCATGGAAACATTGTATGTAGGCAACAGGCATCGAAGCCTAGTCGAGCAATGGCATACATACAGGCACCACTTCCCTTCATGTCACGATACCGCACACCACTGAATAATATATATTTATGTAATTGTTCAGTCTTATAGATTTAAATTCAGAAAATATGAGTTTAGAAGGATAATCAATAGATCTTTAAGCAGCTTTTTATTATTCTTTTTTGTAAAATAAAATTTAGAGGACCTAAAGAAATGTTTGAAGTTCCATCCCAGGCAGTAATACCATATTGGATGGTGGACTCAAAAAAGAGCTAAATAAACTGTACATAAAATACGTACTTATAAGTAAAATACGACGAATAATGACAAATTTATAAATGATTGTTTTACGTAATCTGCTAAATAGGTAGGAATATGAGTATGAGAATATCGGTACAATTTCAAATGCTAATCAATAGTAATAGGATGATTGTCTTTTATTTCACTAAACTGATGTTCAGTATCATATCTGGACACCCCGAAAAGTGGTGCAGTTTTTAATTAAATTATTAAATAATGCCTCTTTATTTTTCTATGCGGTCTGGTAAATTGTGTTCCTTTCGTTTAGAATTTTATCTAATTTCTAGTACTCCCTGCCATTGATATAAATGGCCCAAACTTATCTCGTGTCAACGTAAATTGAATCATTGTTTAACTAGACTCTGATTTTCTTTAATTCATTAAACTTCCAGAACTCTCTTATATCACATACTTTTTAACAAAACTGAAACAATGCAACATTTTTTTTTACAGATTCGACAATTATGCAGACAACATAACTGTAGATGGTCAAGACTTTAATATGACGTTATGGGATACAGCAGGACAAGAAGACTACGAACGGCTCAGACCACTGTCATATCCCAACGTAAGTAATCAGTGTTATTTGTAAAGATTACGTAATTTCAGATTTTCAGTAATCTGTGTATATGTGTCTTCCAATCTCTGCAAAGGCGCAACTGTGAGTTTCTGGCCCAACTTGGTACCGAAACCTGATTCCTGTTATTACTCAAGTAGGATTTACTTTTAAAGTGCAGTTGAGTCAACAACCATATACATATATCCACAATTAGATTTTTAGGTTTCCCTAATTTGTACACTAAATGACACATATTTGATTTAGTGGATATGCTTCGTGATTTCCTTTAGGAAGCTGGCAGTAAAAGTGTCTCCTTCCTTTTTACTAACTTAGCCCACAAATTTTATTTTACAATTCTTATTGAAGTTGTTCGAGTTTGATACGTCTAGTGACAAGTAATCAGTAATTTTAGTAGGAAATTAACAATCTTAATGACTTACCTGAATGAAGTACTATATGAAAAAACTTATTGTTTACTGACATTGTATTGTATTGTATTTATTAACATTCCATGGTATTCGTACATTGCTTCACAGCTAGAATATACTTACTTACTTACTCCTGAGCTTCACGGTCCTCTGAGAACCTTAGCTTCCTTCATAATAGTTGCCCATGCCTCTCTATCTTCTGCTATTTTTCTCCATCTTTTAACCTTCATTTCCCTTAGATAGTTTTCAACAGCATCTAACCATCTTGTTCTAGGCCTACCTCTTCTTCTTATGCCATCAATTTTCCCATTTAGGGCCTTCTTTACCAATCTATCCTCCTTCATTCTTATAACATTCCCTATCCATTGCAGTCTTTTCTTTCGTATATCGCCAACTATATCAATATCTTTGTATAACTGTTGTAACTCATAATTTGTTCTAATTCTCCATATGTCGTTTATTTTCAAAGGTCCATAAATTTTTCTTAATATTTTCCTTTCCCATGTATTTAACAGTAACATGTCAGCTTGTGACATGGTCCATATATCACTCCCATATAGTTTAATTACTGTTTTACAAATTTTAATTTTAACCTTTTTACTAACTACTCTTGATTAAAACACGTTCTTAACCCATAAAGGCATCTGTTTCCAGCCGCAATCCTATTTTTAATTACAGCTAGAATATGGAATAAGTCAAAAAACTTAATACTACTATAAAGTCTTAATTTATAGTCACAGTCTAGTTGAAATATATACAGAAGAGGTTTACAATATAGTCTACTAGTACAACACAAAATCTTAGTATCAATTTCATGAAGCGTTGTTGAATGTCATGAATTCACCTACAGAATAGAAGGCGTGAGAAATTAGGTACTTCTTTAATTTGGCCCTAAAAAATCTTAAGTTTTGAGTTTCATTTTTTATATTGATAGGGAGGCTATTAAAAATGTTTACTGCCATATAACGCACTCCTTTTTGATAGCACGATAGACTTGCAGATGGAGTATGAAAGTCATTTTTTACGCGTATTTATGCTATGAACTGTTGAATTAGTTACAAAGTTTTCACGAATTACATACGAGGAAGATTATTAATGAAAATTATACTGACAAGCCATGGGCATTATTTGTAGTTTTTTTAAAATAGTCCTACACGATTTCCTAGATTTGACACCTCCTTTTATTGTAATTACCCTTTTATGTAGTAGGAATATATTGTTACTATCTGTGGAATTTCCCCGGAATATTATTCCAAAACTCATTACCGAGTGGAAGTATGCAAAGTATATTATTTTTAAGGTATTGATATTTACTGTCTTTTGCATAGATTTAATAGCAAATCATGTTGAATTTAGTTTGGGAGTAATTTCTTTAATATGATTTTTCCAATTTAAACACATTATCGATTTTTAAGCCAAGAAATTTGGTTGTACATGCTGGTACTGTGATTGTAATTAAACGTTTTCGCCATTTTTGGCATCATGAGGTTACATTTGTGGTACAATATCTGATATGAAAATATCTAAGTACAGTTGTATTCATAATGTATCTAAAATGTTAATACCAAATCATGGGTTGGTCATTATCTAAAGCCAATTATAGACCTACACCGCCTACATATTTCAATACAATAATTGACTTCACTAACAGATAATTACCAATCCATGATTTTGTGTTAACATTTTAGATACCAATATCTTAAAAATAACTGTGTATATGCAAAATGTAGTTAGATATTTTCACATCATGTACAGGTATCAGATATTGTAACCACAAATTAATGTAGTATGATGATCCCAAAAATGGCGAAAACGTTTGTTTAATTAAAAATCATAGTATGTCAATAAAATAGTACATTTTTTCGTATTTTATTCAGCGAAGTCATTAAGAGTGTAAATTTCCTATAAAAATTATTGATTTCTTCCACAAATTTTAGTTCACATCTCTTTTCTGGAGAAAAATTCACCAGCACAAATTCTCTACATTGTTTACTACTGTGAGTTGAGAATTTTCTACTTATGTTTTAGTATTTACTGCATCTTCTTTATTGGAAAAGACTTCCTGTGGAACAGTAAAACATAAACCATTCTTTTCGTACCTTCCATTACTGTTTGAAATATCTGGATATTTTGCTACACTTTTCCCAGGTTGGTTTCCGTACAGTTCCTTGGAGTCTTGTCTGCTGCTGGTATTGATGATGTGTGTTTTCAAGATCTCTACAAACGAATTTGACCAATGTGGAGAAGAGGAACTGTTTAGCTCTTCATTGAATAGCCTCTTCAAAACTAGGCTCCCATCAAATTTGACGATGTGGAATATTTTTTATGCTTTGCTCCAGGTTGTCAAAATGAGCATTCATTGTCTCGCAACTCATTTGCGGCTGATGTTTTTATTCTATGTGACAGGACAGAACAGTACCGGTACTGGCGAAGAAATAAAGTTGCCCAGTATATTCCAAGCATATTGTATCGGAATATACTTTCATTCCTTCCTCTTGTACCAAGATAGCCTTTCACTAGTGGAAATCAGTTAGCTGTCATACGTATCCTCTCAATCATGTTTTGTTCTTCGTCCACATTTAAAACAGATTCCTGTCCTACTTTTTTTAACTTCATTTAATCCCCAGTTAGCTGTCATGCAAATCCCCTCAACCATTTCTTGTTTTTCGTTCACATTGACAACATTTAAAACAGATTGCCTTCCAGGTTTATTTAAGATCCCTTTAATAGACAGTGTAGTGCATCTTTGGTGACATGTTCCTTTTGCTTAAGCTTAAAGACTGCCTTTTGTAAACAATGTGTCAAACATAAAAACAGGCTACATTCTAGAAAATTATTCGTATGGTCGCCAAAAATCAACGTTGTAAAATTCTCATGCATTTGTTTGTAACAATTTACACAATATCTCGATTGTATATACGAAGGTACCTATTTAGGCTACATATTTTGTCTCTAGTCACCTCTTTTGACAATAATTATTCATGAATCTCATTCAGACTTAAATTACAAATGGGGTTATGAAAGTAAAGATATAAAATAAACCTGTAGCATAATAGGAATAATTATCTAACCTTTAAAATGTGCAGATCTGTAATTTAAGGTATTGTCTTAAAATTTTCATTAATTTTCACTGATCAAAAAATTTCTTGAAAAACTATCAATACCTACAGTAATTATGTGACGTACCTATGTGATGATTTAAGTTTCGTAGTAGTCAATATATTAAAGGTCTGAAGAATGTAATTGACTCTGTTATTCCCTATAAATTTCTCTCCTCTTACTTCACAGTGCTAGAGAAAAACTTTTTACATTCAGTGTCGTAATCTTTTCTTTTATTAACAAATACATAATTTTTAAGCTCTTTTATGTATGTATTTCATCCACCTAAGCCATTAAATAGTCTACTACTAAACTAATTGGAGTAAATCAGTTGAAAAGCTACTGGTATTAATTTAAAATAATATGTAGCCTATAAGTAAATATACATTTAATTTCTTCCAGACGGATTGTTTCCTTCTATGCTTCTCTGTGTCCAGTAGAACCTCTTACGAAAATGTGATATCAAAATGGTGTCCTGAGCTGAAACATCACATGCCACATGTTCCCATTGTATTAGTTGGTAAGTACATTCATCTATATTTCTGTATTTAACATTGTCCCAATAGCTCAATTATTAATTCTTAAAATTGCTTTTGACCACTTTTAAACTGGATCCAAAGGATGTTAAAACTAGTCATCAAGAACACACTAAATAATACTTATTAGTGAATATTTATTAGTCACTATGCACTTACAAAAGAAGCAAATTAATGTTGTGAATATATCGACAGCCCAATTCAAAAGAGAAACAACTCAAAATTTAAAGTTTTGAGAAATCTGAATTCTGAAGCTTCATGTTGGTGTGAAAAATCCAATTAATACACTCTAATTTGAAACTTATAGTATATATAAAGCATCATTAATGGAATTTTGAGTAATTTCAATGGTCCTTTGATTTTTCACAATAATATGAAGCTTTAAAATACAGTTTCAAATTTTGAGTTGTTTCTCTTTTAAACTGGGCTGTTAATATCTATCATACCATAGGTTACACTTCTTTAAAATTATCAAGGATGTATAACCTACGTACCTACAGG
The DNA here is from genome assembly GCF_040183065.1 of Periplaneta americana. Classification (NCBI taxonomy): domain Eukaryota; kingdom Metazoa; phylum Arthropoda; class Insecta; order Blattodea; family Blattidae; genus Periplaneta; species Periplaneta americana. The sequence goes on from NC_091123.1 coordinate 118,346,629, forward strand.
TACAGATAATGTTTTAGGTACCGGTAATTTCATATCTCTTACATTTATCAAACAATGGTTCTGATAATTTTAAGAATATCACTTAAAGAATATCCCAAAATACCGTCTCTCAAATTTTTTAATGTTTAGAACTATTTATATTTTTGTATTAATGGGCATTAAACTTGAACTACGCATAACATACATAAAAAAATTATGGTACCTTAGTAATAACTTTATCACAAAAGTAACAACATGGCCCATATTTCAATCTATTTTGTACTAGTACCGGTAACTACTTTATAAATCTGATCAGAGTAATGCCTACCTGGATACAAAAGTGTAATGGTACATTGATTGATACATGATCTTTTCTTTCCACTTTTACTTAATTACTCTCTTTGTTTTTAGTACTAGTACTGGTAGTTTAGAATTTGCTTTAAATTTTCTTGGACTACATTTTTCAAAACGAAAACTGGTAAAGTTAGCTTATACTACTCGAACTGCTTTCCTTATCTCATTGAATAGTAATGGTACCGATGCTTATATGGAAAAAAAGAAAATACTGTATATACCGGTATTTTGTCACATGTCTACCAGAACGTAAAAAAACACCAAAAGTTTTATACCTGCGATATTGAAAAGTTACTACACATGCTCGTAAATGTAATTGGTTCGATTTTAAAAGTTTATAATTAATCTAGGATGTTAGCAATGAGAAATTCAATGGATGGTATTTTTCTTTTGTTCCCTGCAATGCATAGAACAAAATTACAAGGATCAGATGTTCAAAACTAGGTCGAATGTGACAAGTTACTTAATGATTACTGGTACTAAGAACTGCCTAGGGGCACACACAAATTGAGATAGGTTTATATGAAAATTATTAAAATACCGGTAATCTTGCTATCGTTTTGGGGTGAATAAATATTTTCTAAATGTTTTAAGGTTATATTTTGTAGATCATAGAAATTTTCTCTTTATAAATCAAGTAGGATCTAATCAAAATCTGATAATAAATAATATAGGCTAAATAAGACTCGAAATTATATCAATGGAAATTTTACATTTCCAAATTTCATTTGTTGTGAGTGATATAAACTCCAAAGAAAAAAAGTTTTGACAGTAGTTATTGATTACACAGAAATCAAGTGTTCTTTCACAATGATTATATTAATAAAATTGTACAGTACAAGATTTGTGGAAGATTTATGCATATTCATATTCATTCAAAATATATTGAATATATTTTTTAATTGTATGTGTAGTACCGGTATTAAGAATTTTATTTATGATAGCTAGTTAGTATAATGGATCTATTGTTACAAACAAAAGTGACACGTCTTAATTACTCATTTCTAGAATATGAAATCTGCAAGTTATTATTAATATTTTGACTCAAAGGCCCAACCTTAGTTCTGTCAGCTTACTGAATATCACCATAGGGACCGAGGTTCGATCTGTTACACAGACTTACTGTAGGTAAAACGGCTGTTGAATATATTTTCCATCTTATTGTTACTACATTCTTATTTCATTATTATTTATTAGGCCTACTATACATCACTTTGTCGTCTCTGCATTAAGTTTTGTAGTTTATAAGCAACATTTATAATACCAATTATTTAAGAAACTGGACGCACTTGACCCTAGAGCTTTGGGTATCCATGGGTTCAAATGCCAGTAAGTTCAAGTGTAATGTTTGTTGAACAAGGACAGCATTGAGGGACAGGTTATCTCGGAGTACTTCCGTTTCCCCGTGCACCAATACCACAGTATCACCACTACATTCAGCACAATCATTACCAATACCTTCTTGTGCAACATAGATGATCAAAATCTAAGACGACAAAGTGATCAATGCATAACTTCGGAATATGTATTATATGTCTTTCTCGTGTTAAATTTTACCGTACCTGGTTAACATGTTTCGACCTGTTATTGGTCTTCTTCAGAACTGGTTGTTGCTGGTCTTGGCACCTTTTGTTTTGTTTCCTGTGGGGGTATGTTTGTGTAGTGTAATGTGGAGTGAAAGAGTGTGTGTGTTCTGAAATTGAGTTGTGTGTTGAGAATTTCATTTGGATGTGTTTTTGTGTGTCTGTATATTTCGTATTGTTCTAGTGTGTTTAGTTTCTGGCTTTTTGGTTGGATGTGTAAAATTTCCATGTCTGTGTTGATATCTCTGTAGGTGTGGTTAGCATTTGTGATGTGTTCTGCATATGTGGAAGTGTTTTGTAATTTTGTTATGGCTGTGATGTGTTCTTTGTAACGTGTTTGAAATGATCTGCCTGTCTGTCCTATGTAGAAGTTGTTGCAGGTGTTACATTTGAGTTTGTATACGTCTGTGTGGTTATATTTGTTTGTGTTGTTTGTGTGTTGAGATGTTTTTGTAGAGTATTTGTTCTGTATGCGATGTTGTAATTTAATTTCATGAATGAGGTTGCAATCTTGTATATGTTTTTGTTTTCGTATGTTAGTGTGATGTATTTTTTGTGTTCTTGTGTTTGTATTGTATTCTTATGTTTTTTGTGATTGTTTTGTCTTTCGTATTATGTTGTCTATTATGTTGGGGTTGTATCCGTTTTCTTGTGCTATGTATGGACATGGAAATTCTACACATCCAACCAAAAAGCCAGAAACTAAACACACTAGAACAATACGAAATATACAGATACACAAAAACACATCCAAATGAAATTCTCAATTCACAACTCAATTTCAGAACACACACACTCTTTCACTCCACATTGGACTACACAAACACACCCCCACAGAAAACAAAACAAAAGGCGCCAAGACCAGCAACAACCAGTTCTGATGAAGGCCAATAACAGTTGAAACATGTTAAACAGGTACGGTAAAATCTAACACGAGAAAGACATATAATACATATTCTGAAGTGATATAATGTTAAAAGTTGTGTAATCAAGATGTATATGTACGATGCATAACTTTCAGACTGGGCCACTTGATAAAATGATTGAAAATCATTAGTATCGACTGTTAAAAATAGGGACTGTTAAAAATGTGTACCAATACTGATACATACTTATAACTAACTTCTGTACTATTTCACCAGGTACGAAAATAGATCTACGAGAAGATGATCCAGAATGTATTTCATTTGCTGAAGGAAAGAAACTGAAACAAAAGATACGTGCAGCAAGATACGTTGAGTGCTCTGCCATTAAGGGAGAAGGTCTTCAAGATGTGTTTGTGGAAGCCATCAGAGCTGTCATGAAGAAACCACCAACTTCAAGAAGAACTTGCAATTTTCTCTAGTTTACTTGAATGCCACACTAATAGACTGAATACTATGCAAGTGTTTGTATATAAAACAGACAATATATGCAAGCAACTCAAAAGATTAGTGTTACTGTTCACAGTCTAAAAAAGACATGATTGTCACTGAAGCAATTGACTAAGATGTAACCAAAAAACAAAGAAATAGCTGGTGTTAAGATCCTAATTTTACAAGACATATTTGCCATTTGAGTTCATTATTAACTCAAAAAATTGGGATCCTGGTACTGGTACATAAAGACTTGTCTCAACTCCTTTAGTGTTGGTGGATGTCCTAAAAGCGAAGCCAAACATCCAAGGTTAAAGATGTCAATATTTTTTATTCTGACATCTGTGTATTGTAAGTGTATATGCCATTAATTACAATGCATACAAATAGCAGTATCGGAATTCTTCTAGCATAGCAGAAACAGCAGCTAAAAAAAGACTAGTTAATCGAATTAGAAGCTGCTTATTGATAATGTTACAACTTGAAATATTATTATTAAACAGAAAAATGTGCCAATGAAAATATACATATAACACTGTTAGAATTAATATTCTTGAAATTATATTAGATATGTAATAAAAATTTATATTTTCATCTATTTTATGAAATGCAAGTTTCTTGTACAGTATTTTTATACATTGTTTCGAGTTAGATGTGAAAATATGCTACCTATTGTAATAGTTCATAATGAAATACGGAAAGCATTTTCCATTATTGAAAAGTATCAATAGAGAAATTTTGATTATGAAATAAAATTTAAACTTGATGGAATTACTTCATTCACATCTTCTCTTTTCGTCTCATTATGCCATAACAAATAGGAATCAGAGCCGCCTTCAGGAATTTCTTATGGTTTCTTGGCATATAAAACATTCATAAGCGAAATCCAGTGAAGATGATCTCTGTGGGAATAATTTGTGATTATATGATATTAGAAAATGTGATATATAGGATGTCACATGTGATGTGATACATAATATATCTACTTGATATGATATGATATGATATGATATGATATGATATGATATGATATACCAGTCATGCCGTTTAGCGCACGACGGTGCTTTCCCCTCTGTTCACCCCCTCCACGAAATGTGACGTAAGCAGGGGACCTGCCAGCTGTCGCGGACTATAGTCTGTCAATCACGTCGTGCATCATTGCACCTGATATAATAACAACCTGTGGCGTTGCTTGAACATGTCCAGTGCTCTGTTTCGCGTCGAGTGGGAGGAAGAATTCTTTTTTGAGCTTCATGAAGATAAACCATGTTTTTAATATGTTCTAAAACGTTGAATGTACTATCAAGGTACAATATCAACATAAATTTCAGGAGTAGCCATTACCAAGAATATGGTACTAGTCTGTCAGGTACATAATGGAAAAGAAAACTCCATGAACTAAACAAGACTTTCTATAGTAGGAAAACACGTGACCAGCAGGAAATTTCACCCGTCAATATTCTGCGTGCTAGCTATAGAGTTGCGAAACTGATAGCTGAAAACACCAAGCCCTTTTCAGATGGAGAATTCGCAAAAGGCTTATTTGTAACCGTAGCAGAGGAGATTTGTCCCATTATGATTAATGATACCAATTTCTCCCACGATTGTTCATACTTGCAAGCAACCATGTGCAGTGCCTCAAAAATATCTTCACCTGACGTGTGTCCCTTTATGAGTACTAGATCCAGGAATTCTTCAAATACATTTAATTCATTGTCTACCTAAAATATATAGCTAATTGTACTGTACGCTTAATATCAGTGCACTCGTCTAAGGCTAATGTGTACCACGTAAGACCTTTTATCATATATCTTAATTGGTCTTCTATGTCGGAGTTGATTTCTGCTATTCTGGACACTATACTATCGTTCTTCCTAGGCTAAGTATTTTAAATGAATTAACAACGGACGGAGCACCCTCTATGATAGGTGGATTATTTCTGAATGAAATAGGGATATCTAGAAATTCTGTCAAAATGGTACACTATATTATTCACAGAGAAGCACTAGGTTCAAAATCAGCAAATTCAGCGAACGTAATGTCAGTAGTGGTAAAAGCTCTTAATTTAATTAAAGCTAATTCACTGCGGCATCGACAATTTCAAGAATATTTACACGACATATGTTGTGATTATGACTATTTAACTTACTACTCCCAAGTCCGGTGGCTAAGCAGGGGTCATATGCTTCATCGCTTCTACAATATCCGTGCGGAAGTAGACTCCTTCTTAAAGGGACAGAATATTGCCATCCCCGAAATACCCGATAGCGAGTGGAGTTTGGATCTTGCCTTCTTAATGGATTTGTGTGATCATTTAACTCGGTTAAATAGAGCTCTACAAGGGAAAAACCGCTCCATCGTGGATATGGCAGATGCCAGTAGGTCGTTTATGGGTAAACTGAAGCTATGGTTGCATCAGCTGCAGAAGGCAGAATTACATCATCTTCAATCATTAGTAAACCAAAAGGTTAATTTATTACGAAATACCAACCTGTTCTGGAAATGATTTTTTCTGAGTTTGAAACCAGGTTTCATAACATCAATGAAATGAATGTGGAAATGTTAATATTTGAAAATCCATTTGCAGTCAAACCAAAGAAGCTCCACTGAACTGTCAGCTAGAGATCATTGACATGCAGAATAATACACGGATACGAAGCAGTGGAAAACTAGGGATAGAATTATGGAGACTAATTGGTAAATATTTGTATCCTAATCTGAAGAATCTCGCCTCTCGTATGTTAGCCATGTTTGAAGAAACCCATGTTTGCGAGCAGTTCTTCTCAGTTATGAATAACAATAAGAACAACAGAAGATCGAGGATAAGTGATTCTAACCTAGTTGCAACATTGCGTGTAAGTGTTAGTAAATTACAGCCCGATATTGACCGGCTCGCAGCTGCAAAGACCCCCATATCACCACCAGAGAAAACAGAATAATTGTATTGATATGCTGTAGTCTTAATATTGTTGTATTACATTTACGTACTACAAATACACATAAAGTTTGTAAACATTATTACGATTCGTACATGACATTGAGTGTCCGCCACTGAAGCCATTCCTTGTAGCATAGCTCGTCAGATCAGAGCAGGTACGGTACCTGGGAAGTACTGGTGGGGGAAGCCTGGGCATTTCTATTTCCCCTTCATCGACACCACTGTGATATACCTATGTGGCATATGGCATGATATATATAATATTCATTCATCCATTTAGTGTTCTGTCCAAGGTCAGGTCTTTCATTGCAAATGCAGCATTCTCCAATCTTTCCTATTTTCTGCCTTTTCTTTGTCTCTTCATATGATCCATATATCTTAATGTCGTCTAATATTTGATATCTCCTTCTGCACCAAACTCTTCTTCCGTTCACCATTCCTTTCAGTGCATCCTTCAGTAGGCAGTTTCTTCTCAGCCAGTGACCCAGCCAATTCCTTTTCCTCTTCCTGATCAGTTTTAGCATCATTCTATCTTCACCCACTCTTTCCAGTACAACTTCATTTCTTATTCTGTCTGTCCACTTCACACGTTCTATTCTTCTCCATATCCATATTTCAAATGCTTCTATTCGCTTCTCTTCACTTCGTCGTAATGTTCATGTTTCTGTCACATACAATGCCACTCTCCATGTAAATCACTTCACTAGTCTCTTCCTTAGTTCTTTCTCCAGAGGTCCGCAGAAGATGCTCCTTTTTCTATTAAAAGCTTCCTTGGCCATTGCTATCCCCCCTTTGACTTCCTGGCAGCAGCTCATGTTACTGCTTATAGTACACTCCAAGTATATGAAGCTGTCCACTTGCTCTACTACCGCATTTAGAATTCGCAAGTTTATCTTCTTTATTTTTCTTCCTATGATTATGGTCTTCGTCTTATTTGCATTTATCTTCATCCCATACTGCTCACAGCTGTTACTTAGCTCCAGTAGCATATCGTCGTTGTTCTTGCAATAACTCCTATGTGCAAAATACAAAATTGTTCAGTAGGAAGGAAAAACACATTTATTCATTCTATGGCAGCCGTGCATAGGAGACTGTGAATTCTTACATTTTCGAAACAAAGAAATATAATTACATACAGGAGATTTTATTATTTGCTGTATCACTATTTAAGTTATTTAATAGAGAAAAAATCTAAAAATTGATAAATATGTCACATACGAGTTATTGCAGGAACAACGACGATATCCCTTAATATCATCTCCTCTTCTGATAACAGAGCCATATCATCAGCAAATCTTATCAACTTTATTCTTCTTTCTCCTACTATCACTTCTCCCATGTTCTGAAAACAGTTCTTTACTAAATCCTCCAAGTAGATGTTGAACAGGGTAGGTGATAAAGGATATATGATATGTGATATATTATATGATATTATATTCAGTAGATTCTTATTGTTTTTAAACTAAGAATTGTGTGTCCACACCTGTGGAGTAACGGTTAGCGTGTCTGGCCGCGAAACCAGGTGGCAAGTTACCTGGTTGAGAAATGCTGGGCAACTTTCGGTGCTGGACCCCAGACTCATTTCACCGGCATTATCACCTTCATCTCATTCAGATGCTAAATACATACTAAGATGCTAAAGACATACTAAAAAAAAAGAATTGTGAATTATGTAAATTATAGAGAGATGATGGAATAATGGCAGGAATTCGGGAGTATGCCAGATAAAATCTGCTCAATTTTTTTTTTTTTTTTTTTCAAATTCTTCTGTTTAGCTTTGCTGGATTCCTAGCACAGAGAGCTGATGTTCTAGTAATTCAAGCTAATGTTGCATTTTAACTTGCCTAATACGCCAGTACTTCTCGTCCTGTTGTCTGTGTGAACTGCTGCCACTAAGAAGAAGTCCAAGGTAGGTGACTGTAGGTTTGAGATGTGCATAGGGTTGCCAGATGTTCTGATATGGCGAGACATTCTCGATTTTCAGGAAATTTTCGCTTGTCCTGCTCATAATAATAATAATAATAATAATAATAATAATAATAATAATAATAATAATAATAATAATAATAATAATAATATTATTATTATTATTATTATTATTATTATTATTATTATTATTATTATTATTATTATTATTATTATTATTATTATTATTATTATTCATATGTGATCCTACAGCTGTTTTAGTTTAGCCTTGACCTCCTTAAGGATCTTCGCCCAATCCTCTCTATCCAACGCTCTCTGCCTCCATCTCCTAATTCCTGCCTTGACAAGATCATCTTGGACATCATCCAGCCATCGTAATTTGGGCCTACCAACTCTTCTTATGCCACTTTTCTTTAGGTTTCTCAACGGTAAATTTTTTACTAGAGTGAGGTTGTCAACCTCACGTATAAACCCCCAACCTGGAGAGCCAGATGATTTTTGATCAGGGTTTTCTTCCCCTAGCCTTTGTAGAGCCCACTACTCACTGCAAGGCAGCAGCACTGGTTTTGGTTCGCCCTGGGTATTTTATTTCCCCAGTACCTGCCATATCTGGTGAGCGTTCCCTTGTCCACCACCTGGGGAGGCGCCTGATGGAAGACCAGTAACTTCAAACTACTACTAATACTACTACTGCTTACTGCTGCTGCTGACTACTGACTACTACCGACTACTACCTACTACTGACTATTACCGACTACTGACTACTACCAACTACTACCAACTAACTACTAACTACTTACTACTACTACTACTACTAACTATTACTACTAACTATTACTACTACTACTACTACTACTACTACTACTACTACAGGGACATCATTTTATTTTTACTAACATTTTTAATATTAACCTGGCTATACCTTAGAGAACCGGAAACACAGTTTGCTACCCCCTTCCATGACTGTAGTTCGATGATACTGGCGTAAAACACAAACAAATCACTTTACTAGGTATAGGAGGGAAGAAAAGTAGTTCATCCATTTACGTAAACTAGGAAATATCGTGATTTTGAGTTCGATAATTTTCATTAGGTATTTGTTTAATCAAAAAACAGTACTATATTAAGAATAAGTGTTTTTACTCACGAACTGAGTTATCCATGTGAACGTATTCACTATGCAGTGTATATTATACTGTCTACAGCACATTAGCATACACTATAGAGAATAAAGTTAAATTCAAAAATAATCATAATGTGGATATAATTTAAACACATTTTTTAAAATGGTGGCCGTTCATTTCAATACAGGCTTCAGTTCTAATGTGCATATTATCGTACTATAGACTATTATAACTAATTCCAATTACCAGTTTCGTCCTTCGTACTAGTAACTCATGTTGAAATAATTCTGTATCTACTCTATAAAAGAGTGCCTTACGTACTGTAAATTCAATCTTCACTTCTGCCCGACCCAAAAAGATAAAATTATTCAGACATGCTATCTACTGTCCGTCCAAGTGGTTATGTCGTAGGGTCGTAGAAAGGGGGGAAATCATGTGACAGTTAATTACTTAACGAGGCCCTTTTATTTAAGTTATTTTAAACAATTGTATGGATATAATATTACGTACACGTCCAATTCCTAACAGAAATTAATGTTCTCAGAAAAGAGCTACGACAGCCCAGCCACTAAACTTTATAGAGAGGTGAATAGAAGCAGGTGGAGGAAACCGGGATGCAACGTAGGCAAATGGACGACAGTACCTGTGCGAAAATGATTCAATATTGAAAGCTCTTTCGTCACGGAAAACGCGAAAATATTTTTGGAACGTACTGTTTACTATGGCCGTAAGGCTACTATGATTGTATATGCGGTCTTGGATCTGTGTGGAAGACGGTTGAACTTCATTAGTAGAAGGGGTGGGAGTGAAGTACATTCAAAAACTCAGGTACAATAAAAATTGAAGTAAAAATAAAATGATGTCCCTGTACTACTACTACTACTACTACTACTACTACTACTACTACTACTACTACTACTACTACCTACTACTACTACTACCTACTACTACTAAGTACTACTACTACTACTACTACTACTACTACTACTACTACTACTACTACTACTACTACTACTACTACTACTACAGATGTCCTGCAATAACAATGTTACAAATTCATAAATATGCTTATAGTATAATCAGAAACTAGATTAAGACCTAGAAATAAGATTGACGAAGCCATGATTTGTAAAAATCTTTATGGTGAATAAATTACTACTACTACTACTACTACTACTACTACTACTACTACTACTACTACTACTACTACTACTACTGCTGCTATTACCACCATCACCACCACCATGAATACTACTGCTACTGCTACTGCTGCACGACACGAAACAAATGCACCATACACTGTGTTCAGATTTGAGAGGGTATGTAAAATTGAGAGAATACTCTTCTACCACTTTAAGTTTTGTATTGTGATATTTATAAGGTTAATCTAAATGTTACTTAACAAAAATATATTTTTTCTATCAAATTGTCGCATTAAACAACACAGAATTATAAATTATTATAATAAATGTAATGATAAGTATTCATTAAAATATTGAAAAAGTAATTCTTTAACTAACCGATATCCTATACATCCGAATTTAGTGCAACATATAAAACTAAAAGTGAACAATATACTAGAAATTTTTCTATTTCACAATATGAAACTGTAGAATGACTAGTGAGATGTTAAACTTGAAACAGATTATTTTGCTGGCCATAAATCTCGAAAAATCAGTGCTAATTTCAGTGTAGAGTGAACTGAATGGAGTTTATTATACATTACTATTTCTAGGATTTTTATTTCTTTTGTTCAACATTTTCCATAACAGATGCAATTTACACTCACCTATACATTGCTCGAAATAATTAACATGAAATGTGTATTACATTTCTGAAATTAATTATTAGTTTCTTACGTTGTTGCAAATATAATGTTTTTAAAATTATTTACGATAGTTTATTTAGTTATTTCTGTTTTTCCCGTTTCTTTCTGCATCAGAAAACAATAATAAACCTATGTAGTAAACTCATATCGTGGCCCTGCTGCCTTCCCTGCTCTGTTACAACATTCCCTTGCTGAGAGGGCATGCAGGCAAGGCCTGATGACGACACAGTGGTCTGAGTTAGGGACCAATGAAGTAAATCCTCTGTTCAAAAAGAAACCTCACAAAATAATAATATAGACTTATAATGGAGCTTCCGTGATATCTGGTGAAAGAGGTGTGGTTCAAGCGAAAATAAAACTCATTCCAATGTGTGCTTCATACACTGATATAGACCTACTCACTAGTTAAACATAAAGAACGAGCTGCTTCACAGAACTGATTTAAGTAAGAGTTAGCATATCCACCACTGTGACGTAACAGTGCATCTGACCATGAAACGAGTGAGCCTGAGTTCAAATCGTGGTTGGTTTTTTTTTCGGGATTTTCCATCAACCAACTGAAGCAGAATTGTTGGGTAACTTTCGGCGTTGAACTTCGGACTCATTTCGCCATCATTAATTCACATATCATCATCCATTCCATAGCCGGAGTTAACTTCATATGCGGCGTGCTGTACTTGTACAAGAGCGCGGCCATTTGGCTACCCAATCATTCACAGAATAGGAGTGGTAAGCACAATAAGCATCAGGCTGCAGTGCAAGCCTTCGGGTTCCTCTTTCGTACAAAAGGTGTGGGGGGGGAGGGGAAACGACATTCCTGTCAACAAATACAACCTCATTTTCAAAAGATGCATCCATTTGTTTAGTGAAGTAATACTGAACTCCATTTCAAATCCAGCGTAGGAATACACATTTTGGAACAAGTGCTTTGATTCTTTTTATTTTGTGCAGCAAATCTCTTATTTTGCTCATTATATTTTCAACTGATGTTTTGCTAATACGAAATTTTTCTATGAGTAAAGATTCTCTGAAAATATAATATAGATTTATTCTTTCTTTAAAAATCTTTGTCCTGCTTGGTTCCCTATAATTATCACTTTCTCTACTGCTGTTGCTGCTGCTAGTATTGAGCTTGACTTACTTAAAATAAAGTATTTCCCCTAAAATTCACACAAATATTCAATAGCCTCAATTACAATACAGCCCAACTACTGCAACAATAAATTGCCAACTTCCTATGACATACGAAACAAGCGATGTCGGAATTTCATGACAATTCCACAAATATATAGAATTGTCAACAAATGAATCAACACTTCTGTTTCATAGAATTAAATGTGTCAGCAAAGTCTTGGCAAATTTTGCCTTATGGTAGATCTTTTATAAAATAGGAATCTGACAAATTGTCATGACAATTCTGCAAATGGTCATGATTTTTTCTGACAAGTGGAATGTTTTCTGAAACAGAAATTGGATCTTTCGTAGGAATGTTGTTCCTTTCATCAAATTTAGAATTGTAATTTTCTCTCTCTTCTTCATTGATTTTCTAATGGTGGTTACTAATTTTAACAAATTCAATAATGACAAGCATTACCTATAGATCATCCGATCGACTTGTCTCATAATAATCACTTGTATAAAAATATGAAATGAGTAGCTGAGAAGAAATAATTTCGGAATATGTATAATAAGACTTTCTTGTGTTAAATTCTAACGTACCTTGTTTACATGTTTCGACCTATTATGGGTCATCTTCAGAACTAGTCGTTGCTGGTCTCGGCACCTCTTGTTTTGTTTCCTGTGAAGGTGTGTTTGTGTGGTGTAAAGTGGAGTCAAAGAGTGTGTGTGTGTTCTGAAATTGAGTTGTATGTTGAGAATTTCATTGGGGTGTGTTTTTGTGTGTCTGTATATTTGATATTGTTCTAGTGTGTTTTAACTTCTACATAAGACAGACAGGCAGAACATTTCAAACATGTTACAAAGAACACATCATAGCCATAACAAAATTACAAAACACCTCCACATATGCAGAACACATCACAAATGCTAACCACACCTACAGAGACATAACACAGACATGGAAATACTACACATCCAATCAAAAAGCTAGAAACTAAACACTCTAGAACAATATGAAATATACAGACACACAAAAACACACCCCAATGAAATTCCCAGCACAACTCAATTTCAGAACACACACACACACACACTCTGACTCCACTTTACACCACACGAACACACCCTCACAAGAAACAAAACAAGAGGTGCCAAGACCAACAACGACCAGTTCTGAAGATGACCCATAACAGGTCGAAACATGTAACCAAGGTACGTTAGAATTTAACACAAGAAAGTCTTATCATACATATTCCGAACTGATACAGTGTTAAAAGTTGTGTACGGTAATCAAGATGTAGAAATAATTTGCTATGGATCTTACATGTTTACACATAATTTATTTGTCATTGACATGTTTATGAAATGCTGTTGACAATTCACAAATTGTATTTGTCAAAGCAAGTAACAATTTTCAAAGCCACCAGTGTGGCTCAGTCGGTTAAGGCGCTTGCCTGCCGGTCTGAAGTTGCGCTCGGGCGCGGGTTCGATCCCCGCTTGGGCTGATTACCTGGTTGGGTTTTTTCCGAGGTTTTCCCCAACCATAAGGTAAATGCCAGGTAATCTATGGCGAATCCTCTGCCTCATCTCGCCAAATACCATCTCGCTATCACCAATCTCATCGACGCTAAATAACCTCGTAGTTGATATAGCGTCGTTAAATAACCAACTAAAAAAAAAAAAACAATTAAAAAAAATAGAAAAATATTTGTAGAGTTGTCATGATTGTAGGGCTTGTCAGCATTATGAAACAGGGTCCGGGTAGCTACGCATTTACTGCAAAACTGGGAATGAGAGAAGATTTGTTAAAAAAAATACTCTTCTGAAAGTAGTTTAAGTACTGTTTGGTAAGTAGAATGAATATTTTTAGTGTGTACATTGAATGATTTTTTTTTTTAATTCTTTAAAGTGTATACAGACAATAGAAGTGAATGATTAACAGAAATATGTTAATTTTTTTTTTCCTCCTCTTTCTTACTTTCTTCCATATCGACATGTATCCTCGGAAATTGTACAAAAAAAAAATTGATAACCTTATTCAAAAACCACCTTTTTAATCAAAGACATTTTATGGTTTAATCCTTTTAATAGCTAGCTCAATAATGAAGATACTCCATTAGTAAATTCAACGCGTACGTAATACGCTACGAGTAAATTAATGTTATTCTCGTGGTATTGACAACAGTTGATAAGTCTGATTGAGTTATTCGATATCTGTCGAGTTCGTGTTCAGTACAGCCAACCTAACTACATTACGGTTGAATCTAGCATAATTACAGTTAGCTTTCTAAATTCAAGACATTCTTTAGCCTGAAATATAGCCTATTGCAAATAACACGGATGTCCTCTGCTACGGAATCACCGATCATACCTCTAAAGACGCAATAATTAATAATTTCCTACCTTCTCTTTTCTTCGTTTGCTCTTTCTCTCGCTACACGCTCAGTCTTATCTTTAAATTTGAACAGAAACTCTTGCATTCTTAAATGAAAGTTTATTTGTATAATTGCTAACTATAAATAAATAATTCAGGAACTTTAATTTCGTTCATGTAATACACGAGAATTGTGTGTTCTAATATAAATTTTATTTATTTTCCAATCGAGTTAGTTTCCATACGAAAAAACTAATGTTTTTATTCACCTAGCTTACAGCATTGCCAATTCAGCGGTTTTTCATCTAGATCTGGAGTTTTTCAGTGTTAGTATAGCGGATAAAATGTATTAAATTTGCATTGTTCATAAGGGATTTAACGGTTTTTTTAACATTCACCGTAGTATAAAATAAATTCATTTACATTGACAGTATAGTAATTTAGCGGTTTCTGCACTGTTTCTTAGCGAGCTATTAAGAATCGAGTTGGTGACACTGCCAGTATATTTTTGTCACTATTAGTTGGCGACCCTGCTCATGGTTATTTACTCAATTCACTGGCTTAGGGAGTTTCCGGTGATAAGTGTTTAAACTAGCGATTTACTTCATATAAAAGACTTTAAATTTATATGCATATCGCGAGAGTGCCAGACGATTTCTATTTCTTAAAGTGAGACTTCCACTAGTGTTTGGAAATTATGACGAGCAAAGCTTCTCCATCTATAGAAATAAGTTCATATCGAGATCAACATTTCAAAGTAAATTAGTTTTATGTAGTTAATATAATGTAATACATATTATCCTAAGTTATTATAAGATAGTTAATTGTCGGCTCTTCTTTCTAACCTGTGACGATTGGAAACCAAATTACAGGTATTTCAATCTCAGTCGAAATTTTTTCCTTTATTGACAATAGGAATAGCCAAAGGGCTACTCTTGTTCCATATTTATTGAATTCACAGGATTGTAGCTTTCCATTTTAATCTTATTTATGCGTCTGTAAATTATCACCGTAAACTATACCCTAATCAAAGAAAAGTTACATATCATCGTGCTAATTAATATTGTAATAATACTTCCAACGTCTAATAAAATTGAAAACTAAAAAAATTTGTTACCTCGGCCTTTCTTTACTATAGCGTTAACACGTTAAGATGCAAATCTATTTACATTCTTGGGTCTTAGAGGGGTTGGATAAACTCCAGAATATGGATTGCACCCTTTCCCTCTTACTTCAAAATTCCAACCTTGTGCACACAAAATAAATTATTGGCACTGAAAAGTGCCTTTTCGTAAATATAATGATGTGCATTCGGCAAACCCAGACAAATCTGCTCGTTTTAGTATTTTAAGACATAATTTGGTAGGTGCAATCCATGTTCTAAAATTTTCCCATTTCTTCTGTTAAATTTAGATTATATTCTATATTTAATAGAGTTAAAGGGTTTGGTTTAATTTGTAAGTTTTCTTTAAAATTCGGGATATTGATTTTCTGTTTTAATTCTTGAACTATGGATATGAAACTTTTTTGAGTTTTCAATCTACAGAGAGGACTGTATGAATGCCAATTGTTTCCTGGTAATCTGATAAGTTTTTCATATTGAATCAGTGCTTTTTCTTCTATTGTCATTTTGATGCTGTTAATATTAGTGATGAATCTCATAGAATCTGTTGGAGTTGTTTTGATTCCACCAGTAATGAGCCTGAGAGCTTGGTTTTGAACATATTCTATTTCGTTTATGAAAGGTGAAGTAATTAAAATTTCTCCGCAGTATGTCAGCACTGGCTGTATAAACATTTTGTATGTAGTTTCAAAGTATTCCTAGAGCATCCCCATTTCTTTTCTGCTAGTCTTCTTAGAAGGGAGAATCTTTTACGAGCTTTTTCAGAAATGTATTTCAAATGGTTGCTCCATGTTAACTTACTATCGAAAATAACTCCAAGATATTTGGATTCATAAGTCCTAGGAAGGTGTTGGCCATTGTATTGAATATTGAATTCTCTTTCTTTTTTACCAAGTGAAAATATTTGGTAGTTACTTTTGCTTAAATCGAGTGTCATCAAATTTGATGTATTCCATTCATGTAGTTGAGTTAGAGCTTTAAGAGCAGAATTTTGAATTTTGTCTCTATGTCTGTAAGATCCGGAAGTCCACAAAACTATATCATCTGCAAATAGTGCTGTTTTCATGTTTGATTCCTCTAATAGGGAGGTTAAGTCATTTATATAAACATTGAATAAAGTTGTGCTGAGGACAGCGCCCTGAGGTAGACCTCGATATGTTTGTAACTAGAAAGTGAGTTATTGAATTTAGTGGCAATGAATCTTTGACTAAGGAATTCTGATATCCATCTGAACATATTGCTGGAGATACCTAATTTCTAGAGTTTTAGTAATAATTTATTTCTCCAAACAGAGTCATATGCTAAGTGAAAGTCAATAAATATTGCCAAGGTATCTTCTTTCTTGTTAAAACTATCTTTCATTTCTTGGCCGAGGCATATGACTTGTTCATTGGTAGAGTGTAGTTGTCGAAAGCCGGCTTGTCTTGGTGATAAAAGATTTTGGGATTCTAAATACCAAGTTAATCTGTTGGAGATCATGGACTCCATGGTTTTTGCTATCATGCTTAATAGTGCTATTGGTCGATAACTATTAACATCATGAGCAGGTTTCCCTTTTTTGTGAATTGGTACAATGATTGCTTTTTTCCAAGTTGCAGGAATTGAGGTATTCCATGATAAATTGAAAATGGATAAAGGTACAGACTTGGCTTTTTCCCCCAGATGTTTAAAAAATTCAGAATGAATGTTGTCGGGGCCAGGAGATTTCTTGGTTTTTAAATTTTGTATAGCTATAGTTAATTCTTTGGAAGTAAAATTTTGATGAAATATTTCAGGTTTTTGTACTAGTAATATTGTTTTTATTATTTTTATGTAATTCTCTTTTGATAAATTTGTCAGTTTTTTTTTTTTTTTTTTTGATATTGGGATGTAATCTGTGAGAGTTTGAGTAGGGTTTATTAAATGCGTTTCCTATATCTCTACTATCTATTAGCGTTTTAAAAGAGTGAAAATGGCAAGTTGTAGCCGATTTAAGTGAACACCATATTTTAACGTTTTGGTGGCTACTTCATTCACACACAACCCCCAGAATGTCTGGAGGACCACACCTGCTGTTGGTCGACGGGTCCATTGGACCTAACTGGGAGATCTTGTTGATCACCAGCTTTCACTCCTTAAGCCACTGGAGGACGATTTTAGTGCCATAGCAGGTCAGCACTAGGAACAGAAAAGTAGAAAGAGGAGAAAGGAAAGTGAAATGAACCCCTAGGCCTCGAATGCTTAATGCCTTCGGGGTCGAACAAAATAAGAGTTCAGTCAGAGGACTGGATAGGAAAGGGTAAAGAGGGAATTAGGTATTGAATAGGGGAAAATTATACCAAATTCAGCCATTAACTCATCAAGCTGACCAGTGCTAATTGATGAGTAGCCCCTCCCTTTAGTTCAGCTTGTAAAATTATGCTTACTAACAGCTGCACCACGGGAAGGTAGGGATGGGACATTGGGTATTTGTCCAGGTTGGTTCCTTAAAGCCTTCAATGGGAAGGATTAATGGCTCTCTCCCCTGTATCCGACAGATACCCTTTTGCAGCCAAAAGGATCGAAAGTTGCAGTGAAAGGGGGGGCTGGCGGAGAGATGCGGGCAGGAGGGATCACTCTATCGAGGTGGAAGGGATAGGTGACAGTGAGGGGCATCACATCTTATTTCCGTGCGTTTCCTTACTGATCAATGATCACAGAGAAAAAGAGAATTTTTGTAAGGTCGAATATCAGTGACAGGTTAGGTTAGTTTAAGGTTTTGCTATTGTCTAAGAATGTGTCCTTTCTTCCAAGACATACCAAAACCTAAACTAATCTAACCTAACCTAACCTAACCTAACCTAACCTAACCTGACACTGAGTCTATCTTACGAAAACTCGCTTTGGTCGAATCAGTGACAGGTTAGGTTAGACTTTTGCTATGCCTTGCATATATTCACAACTGTCTAAGAATGTGCCCTTTATTCCTAGGCATACCAGAAGCCTAAACTGACCTAACCTGTCACTGATTCGACCTTACGAAAACTCGCCTTTTCTCTGTGAATCAGATGCATATGCTTCCCCTCCCTGCCTCCTAACTCTTCCACCTCGCTCAAGCGATCCTGCTTGCTTGCCTGCACCTCTCGCCAGCAACTTTCGACACTTAACTTATTTTCGGTGTGAAATTGGTGTCTGCATTTTTTTTTTTTTTTTTTTTTTTTTTTTTTTTTTTTTTTTTTTTTGGTATATGATACATATGACTCGATGGTGGGCTTTCGTGAGGATGGCAATGGCAATGACCTGCGGGTTCCTTAAAAGCCATTTGTAAGTAAATAATGTACTGTACCTACTGTTGAATGTTGAAACTAGGCATTTTCACAGAGTGTAGACCAATTGTGAACTGAAAGAATGCATGAATACCTCGAGCTTGCAAAAAAAGCTGTTAAATAGTTTATAGCATTTGCAGCCTCAACAAGCTTCTCATCTATGATTGCCATCAATCATATAGTGATATCACTATGTGTGTATCAAATACAGAGTCCAAATTTAAAAGGTAGTTTATGAAAAAGTGGCACATTTGTCACATTAATAAAATTATCTTTTACTTTATTAACTATTGAAATTTTTTTAGGATGCACTTCCGTACAGGGACAGTGGCATTTCTGTAAGGTTAGAGCCCAGTTTAGATATGTGTGTATTAATTGAAAATTAGGGGCTAGAAAATATTGAGATTAGGACGCATGTTTATATGACATTTTTTTCGATTAATACACACACACCTAAACTGGACTCTAACCTTAGAGAAATGCCACTGCCCTGTACAGAAGCGCTCCCGAAATGTAACCTAATTGCATGTGAATAATTTTCTATTTCTTGAAAATATGGTCATTAAAATATTGTGTCACAGTAATATTTTATGTACTTGATCCAGACAAATTAGCTAAGTTTCATATTAAAATTTACAACATTGAACAAAATTTTATTTGTATAAATTACCATTCATTTGACATATAATCAATTCTGATCTTAATTTAATTCAATGATTTCGTTTTTCAGGGTTCACGAGGTGAACAAGAAAGACTTCTTCGAACTTCTTCAACGTTATATATAGGAAATTTTTCATTTTACACAACAGAAGAACAAATATACGAACTTTTCTCAAAATGTGGAGATGTTAAAAAAATTATTATGGGATTGGACAAGTTTAAGAAGACACCATGCGGATTTTGTTTTGTAGAGTATCCTTTAAAATTTAAATGAACAATAGTGTTTTCATTAACTTCTTAAAAGTGTGCAAACTTGTTAAGAGTTATGGAAGATGGTAAGCTTCAAAGGAGCTTTAACCTTTAAAAGCCGGAAGACTTATACCACTATTGCACGCAAATTTCTAACTCTTAAGCAGAAGTTCGTATATCTGCATAATTGATTTAATTCGTGTTGGGTTCGTTAGCTGAGCAGTTTAAGGCATACAAGATATGTCTGGCAAGCATATCATGCCTAAGATCGCAAGTTCGCGTCCTAGCCATTGCAGTCAATTGAGCCTGTAGTAAAGGATGTGGAGGGCCCATGGAAAATAATAGGTGTAATGGTACGCATGGAAGCTGACGTGGTTTCAGTTTACTGCAGTTGAAATGACTTTGCTCCTGTTTTAAGACATGAAAAAAAAAAATACAAAAAAAAATTAATTATTTTTAATGAAGTGCAATGTCCTTAATGTTATATAAAATTAAAAAAATATCAACGTATTTTATAAAGATATATATATATATATATATATATATATATATATATATATATACATAGACTTTTTTATAACATATATGAGACATGACCATAATACTAGCAGTACCATTATAGTGATAGCTTGGCTCTTATAGGTTAACAATGAATTTCGTAAATATAATATTTACTTATAGGTTACAGTAAATCAAAGTATGAAAAACTTTTGATAGGCATGGTAATATTCTTAATTTTCTTTAGTACAATTATAGGCATACTTATATTTTTTGTAATTTGTTTACCGTAAAGTAGATTGGCTTTGATAACTTTCTAGAATAATTTTGAAAAATTTGCATTGTGAATGCTTTAAAATGGTCAAGCTGCAACCTATCAGACTCACTCCCCATTTGGGTTATAGGCCTACTTAAACCTAGATTTAAAATCTGTTAAACACTGTATATGCAACAGAATTGTCATCTTATGAAATTGAACAGCTAATTTTTTGTATATTTAATACAGTAGAACGAAATCACCTTAATACAATACATCGGAAATCACTGAGAAAAATCTGGTAGATATATATACAATATTACTTTTATACAATGGGAAATCACTCAGAAATTTAGGATGACTAGAGAAAGAATGACAATTCACAAAGGTATAGGTGTGTATTTCTGTTTAAATTTATTGTAGCTTTTTGTAAAAGATTAAATATGGTTTAACCATGGTAATGGTATATCGAGGTTTTGACAACTTAAGGAGGTATGATGAGGGGTTAGCTAAGTGGCAGGCCGAGATCTGTGACAGATCACTGAAGAACTGTGATACACGGCCTCAAGATCTGTGATAAAGCCCCAAGGTCTGTGACAGCTTTACTTTATTTTGTCTGCACTATTTGGGTGGAATGAGTGGGATATAATTTCACATCGTATATAACAAGTTCACCATGGATGTATAATGTAGAAGTTTCTTTTGGTGGGAAAGGAAAAGGAAAAGGATTTAAAACTATTAAAGATTACATAAAATTTACTTAGTCTTACGTTAAAAAGTGTTAAAATTGTTAAAAAAGGTATATACCTTCGACAGACGGCCCGTTTCGACGCTATGTCACGTCATCCTCAGTGTCTCTTGAACCACTCAAGAGACACTGAGGGTGACGTGACATAGCGTCGAAACGGGTCGTCTGTCGAAGGTATATACCTTTTTTAACAATTTTAACACTTTTTAAAGTAAGACTGAGTAAATTTTATGTTTTTAACAAAGTGTTAACGAGAACTTTAATCAATTAAAGATTAGTTGATTGAACTATGACTCTAATCCTACATTACATGAAGTGAATTGCTTGTTGTTTTCAAGTGAATTGTTTATTTAATATTACAAATTAATTTTTAATGTTTAAGTGAATTGTTATATTAAGGAGTGATTTGAGATGTATTGAAGTGATATTGTATTAACACATCTCAGGATTTACTCCCTGAAATTTAAACATTACAGTTGTAGTAAGAATATTTCTACCTACCCACAACTGTTTTTGTCTCCTTTTATTTTTCTGATTCCGATGTGTTAAGGTGGATTTTCTATGTATTAAAACGTGTTCTAGAATTTACATCTCTAAAATCTAAGATTGCTCAGTTTTATCATAAACCTATATTCAGAATGTTTAATTGTCTTTGATACCACCAGGTTCAAAGTGCAAAATGAAATAAGTCTATATGTTAAATAAACATTTTATTTGTTTTAACACTGTTCCAATGTTATTAAATCAAAAGTAAACACAGTGTGATACAAATATAGTTAGCTTTCTTTCACCTCAACTGCAGTGTGAAATTTACATATTACTTTGTCTGTGCTAAGAGTTAAAATAGAATGTTTGCAAATTGATATGAAATACAATTTTTGATATAGTCCTGAATCTTAATGCTTTTTGGAAAACACTTCGATCAATAGGAGCATTTCTAGCTTCATATTTTGCACTGTTTGTATTACATTTTACCAGATTCATTCACACTGCTTGTACAGGGTCCAGCAGAGAAGATTGACTATTTTTTTGGTCAATAACTACTTTATTTGCTCCAGTAAGTATTTTAAAATCATATTGCAGCAAAAATGAATTCTTGGAGATAATGTCTACCTTTGAAAATGTTCACTTTTTGAACATGGTGTGAAGTAAATGTCCACCTTCCTCAGTGATGCAGTCATGGAGACGTTTGGGGATAT
Organism: Periplaneta americana; assembly: GCF_040183065.1. NCBI lineage: Eukaryota > Metazoa > Arthropoda > Insecta > Blattodea > Blattidae > Periplaneta > Periplaneta americana. The sequence goes on from NC_091123.1 coordinate 118,369,226, forward strand.
CTTGAAACACATGTTGTAACATGTCCTATGGTACTCTTTGAATTTCTTGCCTTATGTTTGTCTGGAACTGGTAATTCCTAATGAATGGAAAACCAGTATTACAGTCCCGATATTCAAAAAAGGTAACAAACATGACCCAGAAAATTACAGAGGAATCACCTTATTCTCATCTGTACAAAAGTTGTTCAATAAGATTATCTATAAAAGACTTCAAGAACATATTGAAATAAGAGAAGAACAACAAGGATTTAGAAAGGACAGAAGCACAATAGATGCTATTTTTATATTAAGACAGGTAGTCGAAAAAGCGATTGAATTTAGAAACCTAATGTATTTATGCTTTGTTGGTCTTACAAAAGCATTCAATCGGGTCCGACTCAAAGATGTAATTGAAATTTTAAGAGATAACAATGTTCCAAAAGAACTGCTTAAGTTAATTCAGGAATTGAACTTGAATACAAAAACAAAAATACGTATAAATGATAAAATAACAGATGAAATAAAGTGTTCTACAATTATTAGACAGGAAGACACGCTTAGCCCCTTTCTATTCAACTTGGTGATGGATAAATTAATAGCAAGTGTAAAACATTTACCTGGGTATTCATTGGGAAATAAGCATTTGAACATACTATGCTATGCAGATGATGCTGTCTTGATGGCCAACACTGAAGATGATCTTCAAAGGTTACTTCACCGATTTGTAATAACTGCAGACAAATACAATATAGCAGTATCAAGTACGAAAACAAAATGCATGTGCATATCTAAATATCCAATAAGATGCAAATTGGAAATTAATGGTAAAATTATAGAACAGGCCATGAGTTTCAAATATTTAGGAGTTAATATAACAAGTCATCAGGATGTAATAAATGAAGTAAGAGATCAAGTCTCCAAAGCCTCCAGACTGTCGGGTTGCCTAAGGGATGTAATATGGAAGAATAAATATCTCAATATTGAAAGTAAAATGAAAATCTTTAAAACCACAATAAGACCAGTGATGACATAGGTATAGTACAGAAACCCGTGCCGAGACAAAAAAGCCTGAACAACTCATGTGTACAGCAGAAATGAATACTCTACGAGCCATAGTTGGTAAAACTAGATTTGATAGAGTAAGAAATGAAGATGTGAGACAACAGTGCAATATAATGGACGTTAAAAAGTTCATAAATATGAGAAAGAAAGAATGGAATGTGCACATAGACAGAGCAGATAACTCAAGACTTATTAAAATAGCACGAGATATGATTCCCAGTGGCAAAAGAGATGTGGGCCGACCGAAAAAACGGTGGAAGGAAGGACTGATGTCATCTTCTACTGAATCGTCTCCTGTGTGAAGACAAACAGGCCATGTGCTTATACAAAAGAAGAAGAAGAAGGTTTGCCTTAAGATCATCCAAGGAGGTGGGACGAATTTGGTACACGTGGCTCTTAAGGTATCAGAAACTGACAAATCTGGGAAGTCAATTTAAATCGCCACACCTCAAAATCAGATAACCTGGAAACATTATGAAGAATGTTTCCATACTTATCCTGGGAGTATGTGATGTGGCTTCATCATGCTGAAAACACACCGGATGATGAAATCTTGCTAATTCTGGCTAAAGAAATGTTTCTAGCATGTTAGTGTATCGAGCAGCCAGCACAGTCACTGTTATGCCCTCATCATCTTGAAAGAAATATGGCCCAATTATGCCAGTCACAAATATTGCACACCATACTGTAACCTTCAGAGAATGAAGTGGTATTGGTGAACCTCACGTGGATTGTCACTGGACCAATATGGAAAATTCTGTTTTTTTTACGAATCCCAATGAATAAAAATCAATAAGCAGTCACAAATGTTGGGATACTGTTCTTTAAGTTTCAAGAAGGCCCTAGCAAATGTTAGTCTAGACTGTTTGTCAGTGACACTATGGATGAAAGTGAATGTCCTTTAGAAGTCTTCTTCTCACACTCCGATCAGACATGTGTAGCTCAGAAGCATGGTGCTTCGCAGATCTTTGTGAACTTCTAATGAACGCCTGTCTAATCCACTCCCTGTTTTCCAGGGTACAAACTGAAGGCTGTTGGCCTGGGCACTTCAAGTCTACAACACTTCCAGTCTGATGTCATCTTTACACCTATACGTTGATAACATTACGCGAAGGATATTTACGCAAACTGAACCGCTGTCGGAAAGTGCATTGTGTTTGCACTATTGAGTGACTTACTGTAAAGAAATCAACACATGCAACGCGATATTCCACAGATTATGTAGCCATCTTGACAAATGACTGTGAGCATAGACAAAACTACCATTCTTGCCCTTGTGACCTTGAATACTGTACCCTCTCTTATGTTCTGTTATACTACACAATATAAAAACGTCAGTCTTCTCTGCCGGACCATGATTTTATTTTCATTTGCTACCAGTATTGATTTTCTAGTAAAAAGTTAAGTGGTACTCTCTATGTGTAGGATAATGAGTGTTTTATTACACATTTTTTTAAGATATTTCCATGTTTAAATTCAGACTTTTTCTTCACAATCTACATGTTTAAGTACAGATCTTTTCATGATTTACATACTTAAATAATTGCTTTTCTCGCGAATTACATTAGTTTTACTAGGCGTAGTCATAAAGTTTTAATTATCACCTCCAAAAAAGCAAGCTGCGACCATGAAACTTGGTGTTGGTGTTAGTCCTTTTCTACATGTTCACCCTTCAATGCAAAACATTTTTCCCAACGATGGATGACTTAGTGGAGATCTTGGTTGTAGAAGTCTGCATTTTGACTGTTCAGGAAATGTTCCACCTCGAAAATCACCTCATCGTAACTCTGGAACTACCTGCCACACAGTGATTTCTTCATCCGAGGAAAGAGGAAGAAGTCACAAGGTGCCATGTCAGAGAATATGAGGAATGAGGCAAAATTTGATAGCCCAAAGAAGCAGCATGTGTGACTGTGTTCTGTGCAGAATGAGCTGGGGCATTTTCATGGAGCAAAAAAAAACCCCTTGAACAGCTTCCCGTGATGCTTCGTCTTGACAGCCTCCCATAACCTCGTGATGAGATTTCGGTAGTATGCTTCTGTGTTGGTTTGCCCCTTACGAGCAAAATCTGTTAACACCACACCACGGCAGTCTCAAAAAACACTCAGCATCACCTTGTCTGTTGATGGTTGGGTCTTCGCTTTTTCAGCAGTGGTGAATCCACATGTTTCCACTGCTTGCTTTGCTCCTTTGTCTCGGGGTCATAGTGATACACCCAGCACTCATCTATGGTGATTAGACTGCTAAAGAAGTCATCTGGGTTGGGCTGACAGCTGCAAATTTCCGCCGCTACCTTGGTTTGGCAGTCTTTTTGAATAGGTGTGAGCAGTCACGGAACCTAGCGGGCGGCGACCTTTGTCATGTTCAAAATGTCATGCAAGATGTTGAAAACCGATTCATGACTGATTTTCACTTTTTTCCACTATTGCCTCAATTGTGATACGCCGGTCTTCAAGCACCAGGGCCTCCACGTCTCTTGCGATTCTCGGTTCTGCACAGAGAGATGGTCTGCCACTTCGTTTTTCGTCATTCAAACTTGTTTTACCACACTGAAAGTATCTGCGCCTTCTAACCACTGTGTCATATGATGATGCTTTGTTGCTGTACACTTCCACCAATTCACTGTGGATTATTGCAGCATTGTTCCCCTTCAAATGCAGAAAATGAATTACCATACGATAGTCCACTGCTCCATTTTGTTTTGGTTTCTCTAGCAGCGTGCTTCGGTATTGTGGCGCGGGGATCTCAATGTATATCAGGACTGCAGACATGTACATGCAACAGAAAAAAAAGTAATTACTTAATTTTATTTTTTCGAGGTAATAACTAAAACTTTATGACTACCCCTCATATTTACCGACTTTGATGTATTTTATTTGCTACTTTACGGTTCCCTTAATTATTGTTGATAGCTGGATTGCTGTTATCTGTCTGCCAATCCACTTACCCCCATGTCATCATCAGCAGACATATGCACCATGTACAGATCCAGAAACAAAATTCAGGTGGCCCAAATTTTGTTTCTTGGTCTGTACAATCAGTAGTGATTGAGATCTCATGAAAGATTATCACTGTCTTTTGTAGTGGAAATGGGAACCAGTCCTACATTTATGTATTTATTAATTTTTTAAGTACGGTAACTAGATTTCTAGTTATTTTATGATTTTATCAAACATTTTCCTTAATACAAAAGATACTACTGTCGACCAGATGCAGAAAATGCAATGCGCTACATCAATGGCACTCGGTTAGATGATCGTATTATTAGAACAGATTGGGATGCTGGGTTCGTGGAAGGAAGACAGTATGGAAGAGGAAAGACTGGTGGACAGGTAAGTTTTCTTTTTTCTCACCTTCCTTCTCTTCTTTGTCTCTCTAAGGTCAATCCTAATGGAGTGGTCCAACAGTGGTAGGGGTAAGGACCGTTTTTAAAATTGTTTATTTTTTAATAGTGGTGATCCCTATCTTTAAGTAGACATAAATTAGTATTAGTTTATTTTTATTTACCTTCATATGAAGATGACAGCCATTTTGTATTATGGCATCACATTTTTTTACTTTTGCAGGCAGTTGTGGTAAATGTGATAGCTCACCTCACAGAAAAATGATAGAAATGTAGGGAGAACACTATTACTTTCAGCAAATTCCAAGCTACATTTTATGTCCTGCACATTTTTACTCTATCTCAATTTGTAATAAGAGAAAGTTAAGGCTAAAGTCGATTTCCATATCAAAACAGATTACAGTTTTAAATTTTTTTGCAATTGGAAGGAATGAAATATCAGGGCTGTCATTTTGTTAGAGGACGGCTATACACTCAAACCTTTAGCAAAAAATATTTGAGCTCTTAGTTAAAGCAATTTAAAAATGCTCGCTTTTCAGTTTTTCTCTTAATTTGAGCTCTATTTCTCTGGTGTGGGCCTAATAACAATTTCAAATTTTTAATATAAAGAGTAGTCTACTCTATGAGAGATACTTGTAAAAAGAATTGGAATTTGATACAATATTTCATGCAGAGCAAAGTTACAACCAGAGGAAGGAATTAATGAAAAATAGGTTTATACCACAATCTAGTATATACAGTCACGAAGCTCAATATTTACTAAATATGCATCCATAGATAGTTGCTAACCACCAGGATTGCTACTATCGCCTCATCACAGACCCTTTCCCTAGCAGATGATAACATGTATTGTACTTTCGATATCGTGTTCTTTTGAAAAAATTAACACCTTCCTTCCACTATTGAAATATGAAATACATAAGGTTTATATATTATTTTCATAAAGTATACATTATATTTTATAAACTCACCTTCCTGGATCTTTCGGAAAAAGGATAACTCTGACCTCTTTTTCTTACAATTTATAGTGCTACAAACATCTCCTTGTCTCATATTATTATTCAAATTATTGTATTTTAGCCATTTACAGTTATTACAACCGATAACGAACATTTCACAGTTTACACAACTTTTCACAACAATGCGAAATACGGCACAGTCAATGCCTTTTCGATCTAGACCACCGTAATGTATGTTTGGGTTTTTTATTTCAGTGTATGGAGCTCAGTGAAATATTATATTACAACTTTATTGCGTATCATTGTTAAGTTTTATTTAGTGTAATGTGTCCATAAGTTCTGTTTACTTCGTGTTGCATAATATGTTGCAGAAATAATTACAAAACTTTGTTATTTTAATGTGAAGAGAATTTTACTTGTTAACATAATCTGTTCGCATCAACATTTTAAGTTTAGAATTGAAGCTGTTTTGAGGTTTAATAAAAGAGAATTTATATTGTGATTTTAATTTAGCTTTCCTACCTTAATTGTAGACAGAACATTTACCATATCATTCCTATGAAATTAGTGTACGTACGATTGTGTTACTTTGTCTCTTAGGTAGTGGATAAATACAATAATTCAGTACTCAATTGTAGTATTAAAATACAGACAAATTGAATGTGTGGGATATCATACATGACATTATGTTTAATTATAATGTATAATTGCGAATATAGGGATATAAGTTAAATATAGTAAACATACCTATAATTTCCATATGACATATACATATGTAATGGCAGGGCATTGGAGACCACTAAAATTAGACAGAAAGGGGCAACTGGTACAGTAAACATAACCTATAATTTCAACATATCCAAATATCCGTGCGGCGCAACTGAAAATTATTGAATCGTGCGTAAGTGAAAGTAGAAGAATTTCGCAATATTTAATCGAAATCAAGGCAGGTATTACACATACGAACAACATAATTTTCACATCAAAAATAATATTACACCTTAACTCGCAAGTGAACTATGTCTGAAGTGTCTCATAATCATTGTTTTAAATTTTATTAATCCAATTACATTACATTTTAGAGAAATATATGTTACTCTTTATGCATTCCAACTAATTTATATGGTTGAAAAGCTGCCCTTCATGATCAGGTTAAGCGAGTGACATGGTCTGCCTTAAGGCTTGTATTAGATCACAATGGCAGTGCCACAGTCTATTGTTCCTAGTACTCACAGCGCTCCAAGCGGCTAGCAACTATCGCAAGAAATGCAAAAAATGATCCCAAGCTTCGTGACTGTATATACTAGACTGTGTTTATACTGTAGTCCTGATCACATTATATAACAGATTGGCCATCCCCATGTTAAAAACGGTCGATTGGGAACTACCACTAGATGGAAGTACAGTTGCTCCGTGCAATTCAAATGAGAGTTATAACGTGACTGCTTATGCAGTAGCTAGATGGCAACATAGTGAAATTGATGTAAAGTTGTTGCTGTCAAAGACTGTAAGGCTGAGCAATCTGTTATATGTGATCTGGGACTGTAGTAATACTTGTACAATTAAATAGTGCCATGATTAATAAAACATAATGTAAATACTGTTATTATGCTTATTAATTAGATATTTTGTATAAAAAGTTCAATACTAACAACTTTTTAAAATGTGTTGATTATACAGTTGAGATATATCTTCAATAAGGGATCACTCATGTCTCCCTCCACTGCGTACATTGCTGACTGGTAACATATTTCACTAATAAAACTTACGATGTATGGAAACAATTCTTCCTCTGATGCATATCATCAAGTGAGATAGGCTATACTGCCTGATAAAAGATGGACATATCAACCAGAACCTTAATTAGGTACCTCTGGCAGAAGAATTCTTACAAGAAGAACAATGCGGTTTCTGCAAAGATAGATTCTGTATAGATCTGATATTTGCGATAGCAATTAATAGAAAAGAGACGAGAATTTAATTTACCATTGTATTTGTTGATTATGAAAAGCCTATGATAAGGTGATAAGACAAAAATTGTGGAATATACTTACTGAATATAATATCCTTCCGACAATGGTTAATGCTATCAAGTCATTACATGATAATACCCAGAAAAAATTAATAAGAAATTCATAATTCAAGTAAACCAAGGACTTAGACAAAGATGTGGGCATTCTTTAATCTTATTTGAGATATTTAGAAGTATGGAAGACACAAAATCCCAAAAATATATATCTTGGAAACAACAAATGTGTAAACAATACTATTCACAGATGATCAGATCCTCATTGCAGCTACAGAAGATTCTCTGAAAGAAAGAAAGTTAGCTTCCCTTATGAAAAGGTTGCCAGATTTGACAAAGCGTATTACATATAATTTGGAAACAGACCTAAAAGGTAAAATGATATGCATTTGAAACGATGAGGGAATCGAATATACAAAATGTCAGAAAAATTTACACCTAAGTAGCGTTTGTGCTCATTTACAGTTAAGAAAGGGGGAAGAAAAAATATCATCAGATAGGTTAGAATGATATGAATGCCATATACCGCGAAAAAAATAATAGTACGGATTTACGTATTGGCATTGATATCTAAACCAATCAACAGCCATCGGTTAAGATACAGTAACTTGAAATTTCCATTATCACTCCCATACAAATGATTTCTCAATATCTGAACCGATCCTTTGAGGGCACTAATGGCTATTTCCTTCACAATGCTGTGCTAGAATTTTGCATATGTATAACATGAAAATATCCATTAGTAAAACTAAAGTTATGGTGATGGAAGGTAAACATAGTAGGAGAGCCAAAATAGTGATAAACGACAATGCAGTAGAACAGATAAATTCCTTTAGGTACTTGGGAAATGAAATTTCCATATAAAATACATATAAAGATATGGAAAGTAACCTTATTAAATACAATACAGTAAATAGACAAATTAAAAGATAAGCCATGAGGAAGGAAGTTAAACTGGACAACATAGTATCATATTGCAGCTGGCCCTGATATACGGTAGTGAATCTTGGGTATTAAAGAATCTGACAAAAAAAGGATTGAAGCAGCAGAAATGGGATTCCTAAGACTGCTTCTAGAACTAATGCTCAGAGACAGAATAAAGAGCAAAGAAAAAAAAGAGAGTAGGGATGCAACATATGAATTATGGATTGCAGAAACAGAACATGTCACTATTTGTGGCAAAATGAGTTTATTCGAGTTTCATGAACTGTTGATATAGGGCTATCATCCCATGCAGTAACCACATATGTGAGTATAGCCGTCTCACATTTGGAGATCTGTGAAATCCTGGAAGCGTGCAGAAACAACTCATGTCAAAGACATGTGCCGACACATTGGTTCCGATTCCAGACGGCAGACATCTACGACACAAGGATACAAAAATTGATCCCACTGAATGACAAATGTCTCAATTCTGGTGGGGAATATGTTGAAAAATAACTCAACTATTAACAATTATTGTTATATCTGTTTCGATAAAACTTTCCATGAAATTTTGTTCTCTTTTTGTAAACGGCCCCAGGGAAACTTATTTTTTTTATGGCCTTCGTAATTGCGCTCGATTGGCCAAAATTTGTGTAAGCACTTCTTTTGACATTATTAAAATGATAAAATAAAAAAGATTAATTTTTTATCAGCCCCCATGCGAATGTTTGCTTGTAAGTACAAAGGAGAATACCATATTTACCTTCTTCATTGGTATATCCAGACAAAATCGTGCCAATTCAAAGAGAGAAGCTTGACGATATATGCAAACTAATGCGTTACATACCACATGAATATCAAGAATTTTACAATAATATTCTTCAGTGGCCTATTGTGGAAAAATAAGTTCATTTATATGCTGAATGTATGTATTAAGTACACAGTATGCCTGTGCATATATTATGTCCCTAATTTGACAAATAAACTTTAGTTGAACTGAAATGATTATATTACAATTTTGATTCCTTGCAGAAACAGCACATGTCAAGCTAATATATATTGATTTATTTCATTAACAATACATTAAATTTCAATAAATTTGGTATAAAACGACACATATATTAGGCCTCTGTCTGAAGAAGCCAGTACTATAACCAATGATGTGGTCTACCACCAGTAATACCGTTTTTTGTGTTTACTGAAAAATTTAGTTTTCATGATATGTGCTGTTTCTGCAATCCCCGATTCATATAAACTTAATGGTTGAGAAGGTCATAGCATATCAGAAGAATTGGCGTAGTCACATATATAGAATGCTACCTGGTTGACTGCCAAGGCAAGCTTTGTTTTATAAGTCTACTGGAAGACGGGACATTGGGAGACCAAAAAGAAAATGGACACAGCAATTCCAATGACCTTTGGTTTCGGAATGGGTAAAACTCACTCCTTGTTCTCCCCTTCTCTCTAGTTAAGTACATCATTATTGGGTTGCATTCAAAAGATATTGATTGTTCAATCTTTCTTAAATAAGCAGCAAATAATTGCAATCCTCTCTCTTCTCTCCCCTTCCCTCTCTTCTCCATTCTCTGTTTTCTCTCCTTTCTCCTCCCATCTCTCCTCTCCTCTACCCTCTGCTCTCATCTGATACCATCACATCCCCGAACGAATATGTAAATCTGAAACACTTAATGTTTCTGCAGCTGTGATGTTGCATAAAAGCAAAGACAAAAATGTTTGATGTATCAGTGATATAGCCTATGTACCAGAATGTAAAATATGTCACCCATTTTCGGAAAACTAACTATGTTGTGTCGGTTTGAATGTTTTATTTTTGTTTTGGCTTACAAATGAAGAGTATGGATCTATGATAAAAGAAGTAATTAATGAAGGACATGCAATGTATCCTCTTGTCTATGAAGCGACATCCAAAATTAGTTTCAGCTCAACAAACTTTTCACCGTGGTTCAAAGCTTATCATATGTGTCTGTTATCACTTCATTATTGCAGAACTCGCGATTATAAATGAAATGAGTGATTGCACACTTGAACTTGATGCTGAGATATTACTGAGAAAGGCAATGTAGCATTGCTAATTTTATATACAACTTTGGTGTTCTCATGCCCGTAACAATGGGAGGAGGCATCATTGGGTGTGGTCAACAAGTTACATTGATTCATGGTCTAACTACTAATAACATTTCATTAGCAGCAAACAGCAGGATACATTAAGATGATTGATTGTCTTTTTATAGCTAGCATTTGAAATTCTGACATTTTATTGTTTCACCACTGATCCAGGAATAAGTGCCCATATTTGATGTGGCTAAAGATGTATTCTGCATCAGAAAATTTCTCACCACGGTGAAGAATGATATTTAATTTATACAAGTTTGCTTCGTGTTAAAGAAGGGAGGAATTTTAATGATGGTTTATTCACAAGAGATTCGAATTGCAACTTTTCTATTGTTGATGAAATGTCTTGGTGTAGGAATTACTGATCAAAAGAATTTGGTGTTAGTGAATACCATCATAAAAGACTTCTATGAATACATAAGCTTAGGAGTACTTTTTACAAAGGATGTTACAAGTGAGGAGAAGATTAGAAATAAAGTATATCAATCGAGGAATGTAATGTGTTGTATTAATTCTATCCTTTGGAATGATAAAATTACAAACGAAACCAAAAAGGGAATATGTAATTCTCTGATATATGGGTAGTTAACATGAGGAGTAGATCAAGATTATGTACCTTAGAAATGAATTGTGGAAAAATTCAAATATCTTGGAGCAACAGTAACAAATATAAATGACACTCGGAAGGAAATTAAATGCAGAATGAATATGGGAAATGCCTGTTATTATTCGGTTGAGAAGGTTTTGTCATCTAGTCTGCTGCGAAAAAATGTGAAAGTTAGAATTTATAAAACCGTTATATTACCGGTTGTTCTATATGGCTGTGAAACTTGGACTCTCACTTTGAGAGAGGAACAGAGATTAAGGGTGTTGAGAATAAGTTTCTTAGAAAAATATTTGGGGCTAAGAGGGATGAAGTTACAGGAGAATGAAGAAAGCTACACAATGCAGAACTGCACGCATTGTATTCTTCACCTGACATAATTAGGAACATTAAATCCAGATGTTTGAGATGGGCAGGGCATGTAGCACGTATGGGCGAATCCAGAAATGCATATAGAGTGTTAATTAGGAGCAGTGGTGGTTCCTCAGGGGAGGGAAGGGAGGAACATCCTCCTCACATATTTCTTCTTTTGAAAGTAAATACCAAATAAAATATGTGCCTTGAAATTCAAGAAAGATTTTAAGTTCTCAGCTATAAGAAAACCTCGGTTGAACGAGTTTTAAACGACGCGTGCTCACGTGCTGCTAGAAAACTGTGAGAAAGATGCGAGATTGTTTGTGGGGAGGAAAGTCAATCCATTCCTCCTTTACTGCAGTTAACACACACAGACAACAGCGCACTAGCGGCCAGAGGAAGAAGCAGAGTTTTAAAGCAAGTAAATGAACGGATAGGGAGGAGATCCTCCTCTGAATAAGTGCATGGCTGGGAAATAGAAACCGACTGGTCGTGCAGCAAGCTCGCTACCGCTGCCATCTAACGATGATGCATTCAGCCAGACTAACACATCTAGGAGGAGGCACAATAAAAAGTTTTAACACAAAGCTATGAAAGACACCATATATATATTTTTTTTAAATTATAAATAAAAAAAATATTATTCATTGCACTTTATATAGGCTACTATTCATGGTTTGAAACTTTCAAGGATATTTGAAAGTTAAAGTTGGGTTTATATAAGATAAAGAGGAAGTAGTTAGTTCTACGTTAGTATCGCAGATCTTTCTGGCCCCTGAAATTCACTTCCATTCATTGTCTACTAGACAGGGCAACAGCCAAGTTGTCAGTTTTGTACAAATATCTTTGAAATTTAAAGTAGGTACTCCAAACTGCATTATTTTTAACATAAAAAATTAATTGGCCACCGGCAGCTTCTAACAATAATGGTAGTATGACTTTACAAGAACTTCAAAAGCATGTGATACTGAACTTGTAAAAATGTACATGTGGCAACATAGACCACGTGGGTGAGTGCAGTGTTCTCGCTTTCCTAACAGATTATTTCTCATTCCCATTTCCGAAAAACGGTTTCAATTACGTGTTAGTAGCTGGTCTCTTCCAATACGTGTGATGCTGTAGTGTGCTCGAAAAATGCTGTGAGTTTGTGAATTTCCTTGTAATTGTTAATTTGTGCAATGGAAGTGAAAACATAATACATTTTGGAAAATTTAGGAAACTCAGTTTACAAAAACAGATTATTGCTATACAGAAGGGTAAGACCAACCCCAACACTACCTGGTCTTACATGTATGCATGTAGACTAATTTGTAGCATGTTTCGTTCAAGAAGGTGTCATTTCGTATTGTTAACTTCTTTCCTCCTCTTAAGAAATATGCAGGAGCCGCCACTGGTTGGGAGACCAGAGGGAAAAAGATCTTTGAGGAGGCCGAGACGTAGATGGGAGGATAATATTAAAATGGATTTGAGAGAGGTGGGATATGATGATAGAGATTGGATTAATCTTGCACAGGATAGGGACCGATGGCAGGCTTATGTGAAGGCGGCAATGAACCTGTGGGTTCCTTAAAAGCCATTTGTAAATAAGTAAGAAATAGATTGTTGGAGACGATCTATGAATGTTTCTCGAACTAAATAAAATTAGAAATGTGTGTGTCAAAGAATTAAAGCATCTTACACGGGTTATTGGCAAGCACATTGAGGAAAAACAACTAAGATGATTACGATAATTTATTCATACTTTTCTGCCCAAGGACTGGTCTTTCACTGCAAACCCAGTATTCTCTAATCTTTTCTATTTTCTGGTTTCCTTTTAGTCTCCTCACATGATCCATATATCTTAATGTCATCTATCATCTAATATCCTTTGCCCCAAACTCTTCTTCTGTTCACCATTCCTTCCAGTGCATCCTTCATTAGGCAGTTTCTTCTCATCTAATGACCCAACCAGTTCCTTACTGAGATGATATGGCTATATAAAGAGAAAGAGGAATGAAAGGTGGTATTCTTCTAGAATACTGAGTTGAATACCCGAACAACGAAGGAAGACATGCTCGAGACATAACTGGAAGCAAGATGTTGATGAGATCATGCTACCCATAGGTCTAAAGGAAGGAAATTGAGAGAGAAACGATAGCTGGAGCGTGGGAATTGGCAAACAGCAACAGCTTAAACAAACTGATCTATCACTAAATATAGAATATCTGATGTTTCAAAGGTTGGCTCTGTCTCTGATTTCAGGGGCAAAAGTCTATCCTATATATTGGACCATTACAAATTGTTGACTGAGTTTAGTCATTTGTAACAGCCTGATTGTGAGAGATTCCTTTCTCTCCTTGCTTCTTTTCACCTACACACAAAGGTAGATTTAATCTTTGGAGTATTGTGCGTTTCAGTTTATCAGGAATGGAAAAAATCTAATTCTGATTCTGCTTGATGAACTTACAAAATGTAGCAATCCTTGATCTGTCTTTTCCTTTCCACATTATACGTAACTTATAGAAATCTTAATTTTTTTCGTTTTAGGTGCGAGATGAATATCGAACGGACTTTGATGGTGGGCGTGGAGGTTATGGAAAGATAATTCAGCAGAAAGTGTCCGCGCCTGTTCAAGATGTCGGTGTATTTAGTCGATGATGAGTGTGTTTGGTAAACATTAATCTTGATAATTCCATAGGTCTATAATCTGAGATATAAACTTTTGTATTCCGAGAGTTAGAGTAAAAAACGAAATTTGAAGTCTATCTTATGATAGCAGTCAGAGTGATTTTGCCATGTAATTACTATGTCTAGGAATTTTTTCTTATATAGGAATATGACATGTACTTTTAATTGGTTTGTATGTGTAATGTTATTATGCAAATCCTTTTTTCCCACTTCATGAGTCATGGCTTCTACCAGAATAATGTGAGAAAGTGACATAATCTCGCATGCTGTCTGTGCAATTGTTGCAGATACAGTAACCCCTCTTTTTTTATTTAATTGCAAAACAAATTAATATTAATGGAATAGAAAATGTTGTGTTCACTATATTGTTTACAGTGGTGAACATTATATTGGATTGTTGTGTTGAGATGTGAAGCCTTATGTACGTCAGTCTCATTACTTTTTGTATATTTCTCAATGACTGGCATTGTTATTTCCTTTATGTTTCTTGCACAAGTTTTACTACCTTTGTATTGCTGATAGGATCTTTTGCTTTTCCTATGAATTAGGCCGAAAGGGAATTTCCATTCACTTTGTAGAGCATGTGTCCTCCAATCTCCTACTTTGAAAATTCGACAATTTAGATTGTCATTTTATATGTCCACTGTTTTGCAGTAACGATCAGTGCAAAACTAGCAGACAAATGCTGGATAATTGGCACCGGGTTCATTTCTTAATTATTATCACCTTCATCTTCATTCATTCTGTCTACTTCCATACTCATTTGTTATCCTGTCATACGAAGTGAACAGAACGCAACCTAATGGTTGCCCCAACTTCAGAACAGATTCTTTATCATAATCGCTAAAAAGTAGGCAGAGGCACACATAGCTACATGCCAATACATGCAATGTTAGGAAAAAATCATAGACCTATGCAACTCCATCATTTGCAATGTTTCCTCAACTGGTCATGTCCAATTAGGAGACCGTCTGTTGAATAAAATACTTGATAAGAACTTTCATCAGGTAGCTGTATGCATCTCAATTAAATCTTGTATACAACATTAAATCATAACTAATTGGCAATGTGAGATTTGTTCCGTTCCTCTATAATATTAAATTTTAGAAAATGAGAAGTTTATCCACATGGTGAGTGTCTGATATATTATGCACAAATCTAGGACTGAAGTGAATTAAATGATTTTGATTCTGATCATATATGATAAGCAATTATCAAATACTTTCTTCGATCCACGTAGACTGAAGTTTTGGGATAAATTAACAGTGCCTTCAAGTTTCGTTATATTGTATGTATCCTAAAATGTACAGCTCAGAGCAATACTATCGTAACAAGTAGCACCAATAATGGTAGTTATGATAGTATTGCTCTGAACCATCAAAATGTGTATTATTTTATTTTAATCTACATAAAAAGTTGTAGGTCTGAATAAATTGGTTTCATACTGACATTTTGTTATTACTGATTACATTGGATTGGAAAGAATTGAGGGCGAGATAAGCCCATTGTGCTACCTTCCTTGCAGCTCTTAAGTGACTCATACATCACTCAAGCCATCCAAGATGTTGGACAATTTTGAGGATGCTACTTACAGACCTGTTACTAAATCTACGTATTACTCTGTGAAAAGATTTATTAAATCTACATACTTAGACTTCAACAAACAAAATTTGATAACACAATCCCATGGGAAAAAATGGAACTCTCTGCATCAAAATCCACAGTTAATTCCTGATTTACCACGAAAATCGTCTGTAGCTGCATTTAGATTGGCAACAGGCCTTGATTGTTTGGCCAAACACCTGCATAGAATTGGAATATATCGGTCTCCTAACTGCCCATTGTGCAACTCAAACCAAGAAATGGATTTGGAACACCTCAAAATCTGTGCTTCAGTGGCTGGCTACGATAATATCTTTGAAAAATATTGGAGTGCAAGAGGTCAAATGACTTTATTGTCAAACGCCTGGCATTAGAAAACAACAACAATTCTTTTATTGAGTGTTATTAGTTGAGAGAGCATTTTAGTTATTTCTGCTATTTGAGATGAAGGTATGTGTCTAGAGACTATTGATAGAATAGCTGCTTTGGAGTCTGACAATATAACTGCATTTTTAAATTTATTGATATGGGATAGAAGATTCCTGAGACTTTCACTTATTGCTATGATTTCTCCATCAAAACTTGTTGTTCCATATCCAAGAGATCTATAAAGTAAGAAGAGACAACACGTAACACCTGCACCTGCACCTTGTTCCCTGGAGATCAAGGATCCCTCGGTGTATAAATGAAGTCAATTTTGTGGAGGGTACCTAATATTAATTGTCTCTAAAGACAATTTTTTCATTATTTCAGTGTTTACTTCTGATTTCAGTATTTCTTGTGTTAAATTTAGATTATACTCTATATTTAATAGAGTTAATAGTAAGAATAAAAACATTCGAGATTTATATAAGGGTATAAAGGAATTTAAGAACGGATATCAGCCAAGGGTAAACGTGATCAAGGATGAGAATGGTGACTTGCTTGCAGACTCTCCATCAATCCTAAACAGATGGAAAAACTATTTTGCGCAACTACTAAATGTACATAGGCCAAATAGAAATGATCGGGACGAAATTGAAATACAAACTGCTGAGCCATTTATACCTGAACGCACGCTTTCAGAAGTCGAAATTGCGATAGAAAATCTGAAAAAGTACGAGTCTCCAGGTATCGATCAAATTCCAGCAGAATTAATACAAGAGGGTGGGAGTGCATTATATAGCGAAATTTATAAACTTGTACTTGCTATTTGGGAAAAGGAAATTGTACCAGAACAATGGAAGGAGTCCATAATTGTACCTATTTTTAAAAAGGGGGACAAAACCAACTGTGGTAACTTTCGAGGAATATCACTTTTGTTGACGTCGTACAAAATTTTGTCCAATATTCTTTTGAGAAGATTAACTCCGTACGTAGATGAAATTATTGGGGATCATCAGTGCGGTTTTCGGCGTAATAGATCGACTATTGATCAGATTTTTTGTATTCGACAGATAATGGAGAAAAAATGGGAGTATAAGGGTACAGTACATCAGTTATTCATAGATTTCAAAAAGGCTTATGACTCAGTTAAGAGGGAAGTATTATATGATATTCTTATTGAATTTGGTATTCCCAAGAAACTAGTTCGATTAATTAAAATGTGTCTCAGTGAAACATACAGCAGAGTCCGTATAGGTCAGTTTCTATCTGATGCTTTTCCAGTTCACTGCGGGCTAAAGCAGGGAGATGCACTATCACCTTTACTTTTTAACTTCGCTCTAGAATATGTCATTAGGAAAGTTCAGGATAACAGGCAGGGTTTGGAATTGAACGGGTTACATCAGCTTCTTGTCTATGCGGATGACGTGAATATGTTAGGAGAAAATACACAAACGATTAGGGAAAACACGGAAATTTTACTTGAAGCAAGTAGAGCGATCGGTTTGGAAGTAAATCCCGAAAAGACAAAGTATATGATTATGTCTCGTGACCAGAATATTGTACGAAATGGAAATATAAAATTTGGAGATTTATCCTTCGAAGAGGTGGAAAAATTCAAATATCTTGGAGCAACAGTAACAAATATAAATGACACTCGGGAGGAAATTAAACGCAGAATAAATATGCGAAATGCGTGTTATTATTCGGTTGAGAAGCTCTTATCATCCAGTCTGCTGTCCAAAAATCTGAAAGTTAGAATTTATAAAACAGTTATATTACCGGTTCTTCTGTATGGTTGTGAAACTTGGACTCTCACTCTGAGAGAGGAACATAGGTTCAGGGTGTTTGAGAATAAGGTGCTAAGGAAAATATTTGGGGCTAAGCGGGATGAAGTTACAGGAGAATGGAGAAAGTTACACAACACAGAACTGCACGCATTGTATTCTTCACCTGACATAATTCTGTATGGTTGTGAAACTTGGACTCTCACTCTGAGAGAGGAACATAGGTTCAGGGTGTTTGAGAATAAGGTGCTAAGGAAAATATTTGGGGCTAAGCGGGATGAAGTTACAGGAGAATGGAGAAAGTTACACAACACAGAACTGCACGCATTGTATTCTTCACCTGACATAATTAGGAACATTAAATCCAGACGTTTGAGATGGGCAGGGCATGTAGCACGTATGGGCGAATCCAGAAATGCATATAGAGTGTTAGTTGGGAGACCGGAGGGAAAAAGACCTTTAGGGAGGCCGAGACGTAGATGGGAGGATAATATTAAAATGGATTTGAGGGAGGTGGGGTATGATGATAGAGACTGGATTAATCTTGCACAGGATAGGGACGGATGGCGGGCTTATGTGAGGGCGGCAATGAACCTCCGGGTTCCTTAAAAGCCATTTGTAAGTAAGTAAGTAAGTATTTAATAGAGTTAAAGGGTTTGGTTTAATTTGTAAGTTTTCTTTTAAATTCGGGACGTTGATTTTCTGTTTTAATTCTTGAACCATGGATATGAAACTTTTTTGAGTTTTTAATCTACAGAGAGGACTGTATGAATGCCAATTGTTTCCTGGTAATCTGGTAAGTTTTTCATATTGAATCAGTGCTTTTTCTTCTATTGTCATTTTGATGCTGTTAATATTAGTGAGGAATCTCATAGAATCTATTGGAGTTGTTTTGATTCCACCAGTAATGAGCCTGAGAACTTGGTTTCTTTGAAAAATATTGGAGTGCAAGAGGTCAAATGACTTTATTGCCAAATGCCTGGCATTAGAAAACAACAACATTAAAAAATTGATAAGAGGAAACTTTGTTTTTCACATTAGATGATGGGAGTGGGGTCAAAGTAAGAGAAATGTCGAGAAAGAATGGAAATTTCTTTTAAAAGTAATTGCTGCTAGTCTTTACTGGTTTCCAAGTTATGGCGAGTTAAGACTCGAAGACTCAACTAAATGTGCATCATTTAAAATACAAGACTAATTTGTGTAAATTACTTCAGTAAAGTTACAAATCATTCATAAAATTCGTTCCTACTAATTAGAAAAGTCACCACTGATATCTGGTTCACGGATCACCCACAATCACCTCTTCACCTCTCCAATGTTACTCTGCAACAAGTCGAGACTTGTGCTGCAAGCCTGAAGAATGACTGAAGCAGTAAAGTGACCAGCCATGAACCAATGTGTGCAGTGTCATATGATACTAGTGATTGATTTTTCCTATCAAAACTACCTGCTACTCTACCAGGCAGGCTCTCATCATCAACGTGTTCATACCTTAAGACAGGGCATCGGGAGTGGAACTAGACTCTAAACTGGGATGCTTAATATTCATCTGTCACGGCATCAACGCTGCACGGTGTTTGGTGGGGAAGAAAGGGGATGAAGAGAAATCATATGGCTCCCTGTGAGAGAGTGGAATCCGCTCTTGCTGCTTAGCCCTACCTTAAGACATCATACCTGAACTCGTGTTACAGAAAGAGAACTGGTTTGAGTCCTCATGGGAGAAGAAATTTTCACATGACATTTCGGACAGTGTATGGTATCTGTGCCCGTCCAGAATCGTGATGGATTTGGAGAGCAACAGCGAGTAGCAAAATCCAGTTCCGCAAAGCTATAATGGGCTGGAGTAATCATCGTGCTACTCTTCTATTGGTTGGATGATTGTTCACCTTTGTTTAGGCATGTGAACATGAGGCCAGCAGTTGGCTGCTCGACTTTGACCCTCCTATGTGCTGTCGCGTCCAAGATCATTATCATTATTATTATTTATTTATTTATTTTTTTGCAAGAATATTTAATTAAAAATAGACCAGATACTGCAGTCTACCTACACCACTAGTTACTATAGAATTTTTTTTTTTTTTTTTTTAAAAGCAGTCCTTTCAGTACATGATGCGTAAAATTTATTATGACGTGCAAAGCTATAAAACATTTATGTAGAATAGTCCACAAATTTAGATTACTTTAATATTATAATAGTGTTTAAGAAACTATTATAATATATTATTTTAATGTCTTTAGATGAGAAGCTCCATAGGTAAATTCAATGCTTATATATTAAGCAATGGGTAACTTAATGTAATTCTTGTGGTGTTGGCAACTGCTGGAGAGTGTGATCGATAGTTCTAGACAGTCGATACTAGTCGATTTGTACTTGTTTGTTGAGTTTGTGTTCTATTGTGGTGTATACGTGTTTAACCTAGCGATTTTAGTAATTCATTATTTTAAGAAACATTGCAAATTCATAGAAGTATCACGGAAGTGTTAAGGGACGAGGAAATATCTTAATTCCTAAAGGTTTCACTGGCGCTTGAAAAGTATGACGAGTGTAACTTCTCCATCTGTAGAATTAAGTTCATACCGAGATCAACATTTCAAAGTAAGATACTTTTAATGTATTTGGTATAATGTAGTAACAAATATAATTTATTTCCAATAGAACAGTCAATATGCAGTATTCTTGTCCCATATTATTTAAATTGACTGAGATTGTAGTTTTTCATTTTAACCTCATTTCTTAGTCCACAGTTGTATCATAGGCCTGGTGTTTATCTTGTCTGTAAATTAAAGCCAAAGAAAAGGAACTTATACATGTAATTGCAATATTATAATTATATTTGCAACATATAATTGAGGATAAATAATTTAAGATCTGGGTAATTATGTAGCATTGGCCAGGCCATCGTCCCGCAATAGAGGTCCAGGGCACATAAATTATCAAACATATGCATATATATCTTATTTATATTTTCAACGGTTTTATATGATCAACATATTTTCCGTCTCTTTACAATTTTCCTTATGATTGACGTTTTCAGGCTCTTTGCTTTGCACTTACGGGAAAATATGTTCTCTGGACCTCTGTTGTGGGAAGATGGCGACTTAGCCGATACTTACTACATAATTGCCAAGGTCTGTTCGCTCTTTTAATTATTTTTTATATTGGTCACAATCAGTGGCGCGACAGCCCATGAAGGGCCAAGCCGACCAGCCAGCTGCTGACCTCACGTCCACATGCCTCAGCAGAGGTAAACAATCATCCAACCAGTACGGAGATTACGTGTGGTCAGCATGATGTTCCTTCCAGCTGTTATAGCTGGTTTTTGAAAGCAGAATTCGCTACCTATCGTAGCCCCCCAAATTCATCACGCTGCCGAATTTTCATGAGGAAATTTCATGGCCCATGAGGACTCGAATCAGCGCTCATTTCGTAACGCAAGTCCAGGCGTGATGCCTTAGACCAGACGCTACAGCGCGGGACTTGTATTGGTGACTTCTTTGATGATATTTGTCCATAGCGCTCATAATGTAATTTGAGAAATGTGATAATAGGTCTATAATTTTAGATGGAAATATGCCATTGATCGAAATTTTATAATAGCTGTGTGAAATTAATCTATTAGGGAAGTATCAAGAGGAATGTTTATTGAAATTTAAGCTTACTGTGATATGGTAGGCCTAGTAATTTAATCTATGCACTTAAGTACAGTCATCTGCAGTAACTTTGTACCGGTCAGTGTAACTTTGTATCAGTTCCTAATTTTACTAGAATATAATTCCACATTTCTTAAGTGTGATATCTTCTGAATGAGGCCATTTCCATAACCTACGATCTCTATATTTTGCTTTCTATCTAGCCTATTATGTCCTATCTCTGAAGAATATTCGAGTCCCATATGGTTAAATATTGCATTCTGTTTATAGTAGCTGGTTTATGAACGATTTTCAACTTCATATTTTAAGTATATAATTTTATCTTACCATTACAATTATTGTAAATGTTAATGTTTATCCTTTCTTCTTTAAAATATAATAATGGCCTTCTAATAAGACATAATCCTATGTCTTGTAAATTATAAAATTAATCCGACAGTGCTATTTTGGTTCAGTTTCAAGATTAGATCTACTTTGTACTCAAGCTTTGCATGATAATATTAATTCTTTTATAAGCATTTAAATTTGATTATAAATGAAGATAATTCATTTGTTTATTAAATAACATGAGACATTATTATTAAATAAAATTAATGAAACAATGTTTACTTAGAAGAAACGCTGTAAGTAAGTTTTTTTATTGAAGAATTGATTTTTTTTACTAAGTCCTGCATAGTGGCTTATTAATGAAATTTCTTTGACCCTGTTTATTAAACTACTGTTCTAACTTTTGCACTCGTCTTGAATTTCCATAATGCGTTGAAATCTTTAGATGGCAGGAGGTCAAAAGGATTCTCCAGAGAAAAGACAGTATGCAATAAAGGTAAGGTATTCCAGTGAAGTGATAGTGATGATATAAAAACTGGAAATTTGGTCAGTGAGAAGCTGCACGTTTGTATTCCATCCCAAGACAAACGCTAGTGAATAAATTGAATAATAAACACAGAAATAATTTCAAAAGCATTTTTTCTATATTGATCTGAATGAAGGGGAGGGGGGGGAGAGCAACGGTGAATTGTTCAATGGTTTAGTTGTTTGGTGGACTTTTTCCATTGCTGATTTAAAAAACCTACTGTGGGGATTGTTACAAACAGCTAACCTGTCTGACTGATCTGTTGTAATGATCCCCACAGTAGGTTTTCACCTGATGACGAAGAGAGAGCCACTCTTCGAAACGTTGTTTTACAATTTTTGAAAATTAGCTATGGAAAAAGTCCAAACAACTCAACCATTGATTTTTTCTATAGATGGCTTTGTAATAGTCTCATATAAGGGATCACTGTTCCCTGGTAGGCCTATAGTCAATGGCATTGGACTGCATGGTACCACCTCTAGATACAAAATCAGTTGTAAGGTAAAGAAGGGAAGGCATTGGATATGGCCTGACCAGATTGAAGCAATAAAGAAAGTTAATAAACTAGCTAGAACATGTATGAACATGTATATTATGTTGAGACTGAGAAGAATTTAATTAGCAAATTAAAAATAACTTGTATATCAAACATATATGTAGGTAATAAACACATAAAAATTGTGTTTATATTTTCTGTTCTATGTTTTATTGTACAGTTTAATGTTCTACATTTTCAATAAACTTACTTTTTGTGACTTCATATGAAATAAAATTTCATGTATTTTCTTATTGTATGGTCAAAAGTTACCTTGAGTTTGAAGAGGAATATTGAGAATTGGATTTAATAGTAGAAGATATACGAGGTCTGTCTAAAAAGTATCCAACCTTTAGCCAGAAAAAATATTTCAAATACCTGACGGGGTTGGGACCCTAATCCCCTTCAAAGTAGGCCCCTTGTGCTTGCACACACTTAGCCCACCGATCCTTCCACTGCCGGAGACACCTCTGGAAGTCTTCTTTTGGAATGGTGTTCAGCTCCGTCGTCGCATTCCGCATTATCTCTTCTCTACTCTCAAAATGGGATCCTTTCAGTGGTGTCTTCAATTTTGGAAACAACCAGAAGTCGCAAGGAGCCAGGTCTGGAGAGTAGGGAGGTTGGTGAACGGTTGTAATTCCATGTTTGGCCAAGAAAGTGTGTATCAATTGGGATGAATGTGCGGGGGCGTTGTCGTGATGCAAGTGCCAGTTGTTCGCCGTCCACATGTCTGGTCTTTTGCGCCGAACTGCATCACGGAGTTGCCGGAGAACATCGTGATAGTACTCCTTTGTCACCATTTGTCCTTCCGGTGCGTATTCGTGATGCACAATTCCACGGATATCAAAGAAAACAGTCAGCATCACCTTGATTTTGCTTCGCACCTGCCGCGCTTTCTTCAGCCTTGGAGACTCGGGATGCTTCCATTGCGACGACTGTCTTTTTGTTCCTGGGTCGTACCCGTACACCCATGACTCATCTCCAGTTATCACGGTGTTCAGAAACCCAGGATCAGTGTTGGCGGTGTCCAGAAGGTCCTGTGCAACGTCACGACGGAGGTTCTTTTGTTCCGGGGACAACAACTTGGGCAAGAATTTCGCAGCCACTCGGTTCATGTTCAAATCATCACGCAAAATTGCATGTGCAGAATCTTTACTCACTCCAACCTCTTCGGCAATCTCCCGCACGGTCAAACGACGATCTGCCATCACCAAATTTCGCACCCTCTCAACAACAGCTGCACTCCGAGCAGTTTGGGGCCTGCCACAACGCTGCTCACTCTCCGCTGATGTGCGGCCATCTTTGAATCGGTTAAACCACTCCTTAATTTGTGTTACACCCATCGCATCTTCCCCAAACACCTGCTGAATCTTACGAATTGTTTGACTTTGAGAATCACCAAGCTTTTGACAAAATTTGATGCAGTATCTTTGCTCAATTCGTTCAGTCATCTTGCGAGAAAACTAAATCCGACAAACACCTAGAACAGCACCTTACTTGGCGACCACCAGCCAGTGACTGGCACAAGCGAATGCGGTGAAAAAATTCAAGCATGCGCATTACAGTTCCTCCTTCCACCATGCACAGTAGCGCCGCCTTAGAATCACAACTTTACGCGGGAAAAATTAAGGTCGGATACTTTTTAGACAGGCTTCGTATATTATGTGGTATAAAGTTATTCCAATTAGCCGTGTAACTTTGTACTACCATTAAATGTTAAATTTCACATATTTAAAACATGATTTTGGCTGTTTATTATATCTCAACCCATAAAATAAGTACTAGTTTTATGAAATAATTTACTTTTAAATATCAATTTCAATAGACACTATTTTGTGTAAGTATAAAAATATGTTAGAAGTGGTACAAAGTTACCCCAAATGATTGTAAATAATTTCCTATCTCTTGAAAATATGGGGGTGAATCTTCGATCTCACTACACAATAAATGGGAGAAAAGAAACTTAGCCTACTTATGTCATTAAAAATAACCTCAAAATTGTAGCACACCACTTTAAAGACACGATGTGACAACTGCGAAAACTATAAACCCACTCAACCCATCCCAAATACCTTCATTTCTTATATATCCGACCAATGATTTTCTCAGATATTTTCACATGAAGTCGTGACGTAACCCAGTGGTACCACCATTATGTTGCACTACACAAATAAGCAATTTTTTCTTCAGTTCAAGGTAAATCTAGTTGTGTTACTATCTACCAAAGAGCATATATGCAAGGCATACCAAAAGTCTGAACATACCAAACCTGACCTGTGAATGATCCTCGATCTTACAAATACTTGCTTCTTTATTCTTTCCAGGTAATGTATCTTTGTAAAGTTGCACCATCTCTCCCTTTCATTTCATCATGAAATAATACACATCAGATGTCAATTTCATGTGTAGTGCATGGCGAGATCAAGATTCAATCAATAATATGAGCATTGGAATAACGTGGCACAGTGATATTTTGAGTTGGCCAGACATATTAAGTTTCATATTAAAATTTACAACATTGAGCAAGATTTATTGGTTCAAATTACAATTCTTTTGACATTTAATGAATTCTGACTTTAATTTCATTAAATGATTTCTTTTTTCAGGGATCTCGAGGTGAACAAGAAAGACTTCTTCGAACTTCTTCAACGTTATATATAGGAAATCTTTCATTTTACACAACAGAAGAACAAATATACGAACTTTTCTCAAAATGTGGAGATGTTAAAAGAATTATTATGGGTTTGGACAAGTTCAAGAAGACACCATGCGGATTTTGTTTTGTAGAGTATCCTTTAAATGATCAATAGAGTGCTCATTAAGTTCTTGACAATTCTTCCCAATTATGTTACCAAAGGAAGGCAGATACCTATCCATACCCACGTACCAACTAAAATACTAAAATGCTTATATGTAAGGCATACCAAAAGCCTAAACTAATCAAACCTAACTTGTCACTGATACTCGACCTCTGTCTATGTACCTACTAAAAAGCTTATAATTATGTGATTCTGTCTCTACACTGGCCACCATTTTTACAGCAACTTTCCATCCTTATTTCGGTGCGAAATTGATTTGGCACCCAATTTTTATTTTGTTTATGGTACATATGACTTGACTAGAAGCCAACTATCAGGTGTTCCACTCGAAGGTAGCCCCAAAAAGTGTCAGTTTAAATTAACAAAACACACTAAAATGAAATTAAACAAAATATCCTACCTGTGTGTATGAGAACGAACACATACCGTAGTTTCCCCTAACTATGGTCCACATTTGTTACATTTTTCTTTGTATATTCAATACTATTCATCCAGATTAAGTGAAATTTTGGCTTCGGACTCTTATAAGTGTATATTAAATAAATATTGACATATGTGTTTGAAATTATTTAATTGCAAGTTTTAAAAAAATAATAAGCATAGGTACATAGTTGTATTCTGAGTTGCCCAACTATGGTCCACTCATATATTCATGCTTGAAAGCATGAATGGACTATAGCTGGAGATGTAATTATTCGTAAATCAATACATTGAGTTTCTAATTTAAGGGTAGAAACATAATCTAGCACAGAAATATTAAAAACAAATGAAAAGTACATGGATTCTTTTTATTAGTACACATTGCATAAACACACAATAAACAAGTGAAATCTGAAAGTCATTTTCCTGCAATAATGAACAACTACACTCACTGGCAAAAATACCGGGCCACCTAAAGTTTCTCAATTTTTTTGTGAGGTGAGAATCAGAAAACCCATTATGAAAACATTGCTTCCCAGAAAAAAAATCTCTTTTTTATTATCACTTGCACTATTATTTTCAATGCCAAACAATGGATATAATTAAAAGGTGTAAAAATTACAAATTGTTTCAATTTTCTTCCAAATGTTCAACGATGTTGCTGGAGCAATTCTGGGCCTTTAGCTGGTTCTTCTGGAATTCAGCCCACATTCATCCAGACGTCTGCTTACAGTTCTCTCACTCATGTTAACTTGTCTTATTTTCTGGAAGGCTCGTCTGGTCCCAAGAACTGCAGCCACATAACGCTGACTATTCCCATCTTCTATCAATGCAACCATTTTGCTGAATCGGTAGGACTTAGTGACAATTGTATACAATGAAGTACTCCAATACTGCTTCAAGAGAGCTTACCAGTCTTTAGACTTCTTCAGCATAGCTTGAAATGAGTCCGAGAAGTTTAGACACAATATAGCAAGAAGAACGAATCTCATTTTCAGATCATTGTTGGCTATTGCGTATTCAGTATTACATTGTTACGTATCATAAAATAAATTAATAACTAAATGAACCTCAGCACACCTACAATTATTTAAAAAATCCTACAATTTAAAAAAAATTGAAATAAAATGTAGTTGGCCTGATTTTTTTTGCCGGTGAGTGTATATTAAAGAACAAAAGTACAGTATCAAAATAAACTAACACATTCTTAGCAAAATATTATGCACATAAATTCACTGATAATGTTTATTTACCATACTGAGAACTATATTCATTAGGCTTATTTCTATCCTTTGAATCTCCACTTCTCTTGTAATTCTGAAATTGAAAATGGATCTCTCTTTTTCGAGACACATATGGGGTCTTCAATTTATTTTATCATGTTTTCCTTTCCATAGAATAAAATGTCCTCCATTTCTCACCACCTCAGTAATTGCCGCTTCTTACTATACATGAAACAACAGCTCCATTGTTCCTCACTTCCAAAACTTTCCCTGGCCACAATTCCTCCTCATAAGTAACTACCATAAAACTATGTGCCTTTAGCATTATTTTAAGAGATTCCTTCTGCTTTTCCACATCTGACTCACTGTCTGTAAATATGGAGAGTACACCGGAAACATCATAATCTGTATCCAATTCAATTTCATCGCTCTCATAGTCACTTACAGGGAAGGTTGTGATTCTTCTATCCTGAACTTTTCGTTTTACCGGACCATTATTCGTGCTAGTACCATTGATGCTGGAACAGCCTGTTTCTTTATTTACTGGACTATAATGTTAAATGGTGTTTTAGAATATACTGAGATACCGAATTTGCAGAAGTAAATAATCAAATTATTCACATTTCATTAAAACAAATATTTCAAAATGAAATACAAGTATGGTCCACGAAAAATTGTGGTACATAGTTGAGGACTGACTTCTAGCCTTGAGGTTAAACAATTTTCACGTAGAGTCCTTAACATCTACCAGTCTAATTATTACGTGAAAGTAAACAATATATAGCCAGGTTTAATTGTACAAACAATCATATATCTATAATTTACCAGTTCTACAGAGGAGAGCTTAATAAAACAGACAAACACAAACTGAATAATTTCGTGTCTTCACACATTCAATAGAACGATGCACACTGACCTTGTTAAGCATCCATATCATTGCCACGTGTAATGGTAGATAGAAGCATCTATGGGGAACATAATTCCATCACAGTGGCGCCTTAAATGTCAAACACCGAACTCTTGGGGGACTAAGTAGTACATAATGCGTTTTGGACCATAGTTGGTGCCTGGACCATAGTTATGGGAAATTACAGTATGCTGGAAGAGTCCTGCTTGTGTGTCCAAATACAGTTGAACCTGGCGCTTCATATTCCTGAAGGTGGCAATCAGAACTTGTGGAAACACCACCTGGATCCTGTCCTGGATATTCTTCCACGAATTCTCGAACATATTGGGTGCTAATAGACATTTCGCATCACGTGCTACGAGCGTACTAAGCTAGCCACGGCTATCAACTGGTTTCTTGTACAGAATTCAAATCATATCCTATAGCTAACACTGGTTTATGAATACGAAAAACGCTGATCATCCACCGGAAACCCGCACTAAAATTGTCTATGAATACGGCCCATTAGGTTTTGTTCATGCACACTCCCTTTGAAATGAGGTGACCGTGGATGCCATAGCCCTTTTGAAATGACTTAGCCAGAAAAGAATGATTCAGTCTCAGCCATATTTGCAGCAGAGGTGTGGCATGTCACCTCATCTTGCTGAAAAAAAACTGAGGTTGAGTTGTTTGATGACTTCTTGTCTGTGTGTACAGGTTATCAACTAGTCCATATACAGGGCGTTTCATAATGCTTATTACATGCATCTAGGGGTTGTAAATGGGACTAAGTAGATAAAGTTTTGATTGTGAACCTATGTCCGGAGATGTATTGTTTCGATGCAAAATAAGTTTGAAGATCGATTCTATTTATCTCCTGCTTCATGGTATTCAAAATGGGCTGAGGGCTACTCCAGCAGTCCCCTGATAGCATGTGTCTTCTGTTTACAATCAGTTCTACGGAGTCGGCTTTCACATCACTTGTGATTCAGTCATTGAGCAGTACAGGACGAGACAGATGATAGAAGTCACCCTCAGCCCATTTTGTTTGCGTACCGTGAAGCGGAGATTTTAAATCGAATCGATCTTCAAACTAATTTTGCATCAAAACAATACATTTCCAGACATGGGTTCCTAATCAAAACTTTATTTACTTAGTCCCCTCTACAACCCCTAGAAGTTTCTAATAGGAATTCTGAAACGCCCTGTATAGTAAACTGGTATGCTTTCAGACTGGCTTTTTCACAACTCTTTGGCATGTGCTTTTGGATATTCCAATTTTTTGCAATAGTCTTCATAAGGATTTACATGGAGAAGCCTGTAATCTGTCTGCAATTTCATCTTTTCATACATTGTTTGTTGCACTTTCCCATATTGATCTAACAATGTATCTGTGGTTTCAGTTTTTTCAACAATTTTTTAATGTGTTTTAATAGCATGTTGCGCTATCAAAACTTACCACAAACTTCCTCTGACATTTCTTTATGGATCCATTAATCCCAACAAGTATTCAAAAGGAACACACTTTTCTACAGAATACTAATTCATGTTCAACTCCACTTGCTCACCTCAGTATGACTAGTCGCTTTAAAAGACTGTGCGAACAGTGGTACAACACCACTGCCATTATCTTCCTGTTAAACACTTGGGTTGCCATATTTCCTTTTCTTGGACTGCTGAGCATAGTGTTAAAATGTCAACGTAATCCTCCAAATTTTACCGAAATTAGATTGAGTGGTTGAGTGGGTTAAAATACAAGAAGAATGGACAGTCAATAAACAAAAGCCACGGAAAAAATCAGTAGCAACATTTAGACTGAAGACAGGTCATGACTATCTAGCAGCACATCTCTGCAAAATAAAGATCTTCACTTCTGAGGAGAGTACTTTCTGTTGAGAGCCAGGGACAACAATGAATGCCAACCACCATCTTACCTGCAGGAAACTTGGTGCTAAGCAACAACAGACAACCACTTGGCTGAATTGTACTGAACAGCAAGATTCCAAATGAACTAGAAGATTTCAGTTAGAAGACCATTGGAAGAAGATGAGATTGAGAAAATCGGGTGGGCCACACTGTACTTAAATACATTCGTATCTTAGCATGGTAACGCATTAGACAGAAATAGCAATTTCTTAAAATACTGCGAACTCATTAAGAGTTAACAAAGATGGGAAACTGCAGGGAAGCTTAAATTATGAATGTCGTACATATTTTTATTTGTCAAAAAACTTGTGTTGTTAGGAGTGATCATGATCTTTATTTTCTTTTAATTAAATAAGATTTTCTTTAAATTGTTTTTTTTTTTTTGCCACAAAATAGATTGACTAGATTAACATTGATAATACTTCAGAATAATTTTGAAAAATGTGCTTTGTGAATACTCCGAAATGGGTAAACTATAACTGATTAAATCCACTCCCCCATTTGCAGTTTCTCTAATACCTAGCTTTAAAGTCCATTTAAATAATGTGTATGTGACAGACAGAGACTTGCTGAAAGTATATCTTTTTATCTAATGCTGCTCATATGGATGTGTAGCCATTTGCGTCTCTGCCTACTTTTCAAATCCAACAATTACATCATTGTTGCAAACAGACAGTGCCCTACTGAAGCAACATCAACTTAAATGTTTTTCTTTATAGCTGGAAACCACATAAGGTCAAAAGTAGCACTGTCAAGTGCATTCCTAAGTTATTTTTTTTATTTTAATTTGTGCCCTAAATAAATTTTCTGTTTTAAGTAATAGCAGTTCATAAGAATTAACGTCTTAATTTAAAATAAGATGTGTGATGACTATAGAAAAGATCAGTTTGTGTTATCAATTGTATTATAACGTTTCAGTGTTCAGAAGGGAAGTTAATATGGTTTACTTCTGTTGGCCTAATTATTGGACGAAGATCAAAAACTGTTTATGTTGTTCTTAGTATAAATAGCTTACCTTGTTTTTTTTTTTTCTTCAGAAGATAATGTTACAAGTTACATGGGAATATAAATATTAATATTCTATGCAGCTATTTGTACTTAGTTTGTAGTGATATTTATGTTATGTAGGCCTACAAACCTTTCCTTCTCTTTGTGCTGCACACTTTCCTCTTCTACGTCAGACCAGGTACCCATGGTAATATTACAATGTTCGTGATTTCCTAGACGTGCAATGAAATCTGACAAGGCTGCTCTAACCATTCAACTATGGTTCACTTATCTCTAGATATGTGTGTATGTGTATATGTATTTGATGTCAACATTTACATCCATGTAATGTGGACCTCACAATTTTCTATCTCTAGATATACTTTACTGTGTTATGAAGTTTGATTAAACATTTTCCTTAATACAAAAGGTATTACTGTCGACCAGATGCAGAAAATGCAATGCGCTACATCAATGGCACTCGGTTAGATGATCGTATTATTAGAACAGATTGGGATGCTGGGTTCGTGGAAGGAAGACAGTATGGAAGAGGAAAGACTGGTGGACAGGTAAGTGTTTCTTTGGGTCATCTTTCTCCTTTCCTTTGTCTCCTTATTCACTAAAAGTTTTAGAGTATAATCTGTTTGTATACAATCAAATTTTCGTCAAATTCAATGCTTCGCAAGATTTCTCAAGACTTGCCGATACCATACAAGTTTTATTGTTATATCACTTATAATAGGTACTTCAAAAAGTATTGGTTGTATTGGAAATAAATAAGAATATGTACTAATTGATTAAAAACTTGCAGCCAGTATGTAACTTTGAAGTCCCAAACTATAGCATCATGGTCTAAGGCATCATGTCTAGATTCGCATTGCAGAATGGGTGCTAGTACAAGGCCACATGGGGAAGGAATTTTCTCATGCAATTTTTGCTTTGTGTATGGGACCAGTGCCCATCCAGCATCATGATGAATTTTAGGAGCTACAATAGGTAGCAAAACCCAGTTTTGAAAACCAGCAATAATGGCTGACCTCATTCTGGAGCCTATCCCACCATTGAACTTCGCAACATTTCACTTCACTTTCCAACTTTTGAAAATTCTGTCTGTTCTTCCATAAATCAGAGATTGCTTTGTACTTTTCATTTCATTCTGCAAAGTCTTTGCAAATCAGTAGCCATTGCAACTCCATGTCATTGAGCTCCATTTCCTAGCCAGTAAGGACATATGAATAATAAATTGTTCTTCAGATAAAATAGATAAACTTCTTGTTTTTGGTTCTAAAATAGACCCAGTTCTTTCAAAAACATAATCTGCTTAAGTTCGCGTAATTAAACTTTCATAAAATTCAGACAAACTTAGATTATAGCAGCGGTTCCCAAACTTTTTCAGCCACGGAGCCCTTTTTGAAGCAAAAGTTTCTCGTGCAGCCCCAAGAAATGTTTACTTTTTAGTTTTATCTGTCTACGTTCTATGAAG
This sequence comes from Periplaneta americana, assembly GCF_040183065.1. Lineage (NCBI taxonomy): Eukaryota > Metazoa > Arthropoda > Insecta > Blattodea > Blattidae > Periplaneta > Periplaneta americana. The sequence continues at coordinate 118,401,812 of NC_091123.1, forward strand.
CATATTTCACACTAAACATAAACGGAAGTATGAAAATATATATATATTAATAAAGGAAACAATAGTAAAAATGTACTGGATATAATTTATTTAAATCTACAAAATGATATTAACAAGTAGTTAAGATGTTTAAAAAATTTACAATGCCACATGTACACCCGAAGTTAATGTGAAGAATGTTCCTGTTTCTTGCGATAGAGTTTGTCAATGACCGGTGTCATAGAAGTCAGTTGAAGACATATATCGTCTTCTGTGTCCAAACAAGTTCGATATTTTGTTTTGTAGCGGTGTACCTCAAAAAGGTCGTTTCACTGAGGTACACAGTACCAAAAGGCAGTGAGAGAAATTTAGCTTTTGAACTTAATATCAAAAGATCCTCCCCTAACTTAGGCCAAAATTTGGGAAATGGTTTGCTTTTAAATTATGCGTGACAGTGGCTGTGCGAAACTATGTCTATAAGGACCTCATATCTGAAGCAGTGAGGGCAGCTGATTTTGACATCACTGGAAATGGATCTACAATCCACTCATATTTCTTTAGAATCGATTCCCGAGTGTCCCTTGGAAAGTATGAATTGATAGTTTGAAGCAAATTGTCAAGGTGTTCTTTCATTATTGCTATGAATGAGACATTCATTGTTATGTTATTTTCTTCTGTAAAGTTTGAAGTCAGTCAGAAACGTAAGATCCTTATTGTCAACGCTTTCTATGTAGAACGCTATCTTTTTCTTCAGTGCGACATTTTCGTCATCAGCATCGAATATAATCTTCCATTTATCTTGTATTTTTACTAGGTTATTTTACGACGCTTTCTCAACAGCTTAGGTTATTTAGCGTCTGAATGAGATGAAGGTGATAATGCCGGTGAAATGAGTCCGGGGTACAGCACCGAAAGTTACCCAGCACTTGGTCATTTTGGGTTGAGGGAAAAAAAAGGTAAAGGTATCCCCGTAACATGCCATGAAGGCACTTGGGGGGCATGCAGGTAGAGCCCCATGCTTTCCATGACCTCGGCACTAGAATGAGGTGGTGTGGTCGGCACCACGCTCTGACCGCCTTTTACCCCCGGGAAAGACCCGGTACTCAATTTTATAGAAGGCTGAGTGAACCTTGGGGCCGTTCTGAAAGTTTGGCACCGAGAAAAAATCCTGTCACCACCTGGGATCGAACCCCGGACCTTCCAGTCCGTAACCAGCTGCTCTACCAACTGAGCTGGAAAACCCCGGAAAAAACCCCAACCAGGTATTTACCTTGTATGTACCCATGTGCTGAATTCATTTTTGAAAAATGTCTGCCAAGTAACGTAATTTGTACAACCATTCCTGATCATTCAAATAATCTGCTAGCAAACTATTCTGGTAGTTCAAAAGTGAAGAAAATTCCGTTCGAAGTTCATGTAATTGGGACAACGCTTTACCGCGCGACAACCATCGCACTTCTGTGTGTAATATTACTAACAATGACTTGTGTATACTACCCATATCTTCACACAGAATTTTAAGTAGCCTACACTGTGAAGGCCATGCCTTAACAAAGTTGACAATTTTGACGGCGTTGTCTGGTACCTGCTTTAATAACGATGCCATTTTTCGTTGCGAGGGCATGTTGGTGTAGTACACAGTGACTACTTGTTCAGTTTTTAAAACTTCCTTGATCATTGTAACAACGCCAGCAACAGGACCTACCATGGCCTTTGCGCCATCTGTGCACACGTCAATGCAATTGCCCCACTGTATCAAGTTTTCAATGCAGAAGGAAAAAATTCAGTATCGCTTGTAGAGGATGGCAATGGCTGCAGAACAAAATATTTCATGAAAAAAACTGAAAAATCATATCGCACAAACATCATTAACATAGCTAATCCGGCAAAAACCGTGGATTTGTCAAGTTGTAACGAAAATTTCGTTTAACTGATACGGGAAATCATGATATATTTTACGTCTTTTCATATAAATATTCTGGATTCGAATATGCCCAGTGCTACTTGGTAAGGGCACACTGGAAATCAAGTTTTGCAGTTTTCTCGTCCACCATGCACTTCACTACCTTCACTAATAGTGGTTTCATAAGAGTTTCAGAAAGAGTGAGATTTACCAGCAAGAGCCTGGTCATGTCTAACCAAGTACGGCGTTTTCAGTGCTTTCTCGTTGTTTGTTTTTACACGAGATGAAATTTTGTCTGAACTGCATGGAGTTCGTCACTTTTTTCTTTGGAAGTAGTCTGCAGTTTTATTTGTGAATTTTTGAATTGAGAAATGCCGTCTAAGCTTGGCATGGAACATAGAACTATTGGGAAAAACTTTGTTACATATCACACACTGTGGATGTTCATCAGCAAATTCAGTGAATCCCATGTCCAAATATAAATCACAATATTATCGTTTGTTACTTTCAATACCTGTACATTAGGCATCGTAGACTCTGAGACAGGATCATGTTCATAATATTCCGAACTCAATTCCCAGGAATTCGCACTATCTTCTTTGAAAGTAAGGTTATAGCTTTTGTTATCTCTCTTTGACTGAGCACTGGTTGATGGCTAATGACTCTTAGGTCTTAGGGAGCCCGTCTTAAACCACAGTTCCGGTTCAACGAAAGTTTAGCTAACACATCTGCTATCAAATTAACATGCAGATAAACATGATATATATTTTTTGAGGTAACTTAACAGTCAATAGATTGTAGATTTCACGTGCTATGAATAACAAACTCTGCCTGCTCAGTATATAAAAAATAAAATAAATTTCGAGAATCATTGAGTACTTGGCAAGCAAGAAAGATCGAGATAGTTCCAGTGACGAGTAGATCTAATATTAATGCTTCCATGTAGCAAGAAGAACGCAAACTACTTTCTCAGGAAGTATTTTTCGCTTGATGGAAGTAGTTTCCCTTTTCCCGCTAGAGACTAGATGGAAGCAGCAATTTTTGTCATCTTCATAACTTCCGCGGACGGAGCCCCTGAAAATCATGCGCGGAGCCCTAAGGGCTCTGCGGAACACACTTTGGGAACCGCTGGATTATAGAAATTTATCCTGTTTTTATATACTCTTTTCTTGGGTTCTTAATCACTTGAATGATTTAATAGTAAATTTTCTCTTCTTATTGTATTTCTTTTCTACAATATTTTAAATCTAAAGCAAAAATATAGCCTACTGTATTTACTCTCTTATTAGACACCTTGCTTATAAGACTCCACTCTACTGTAAATTGTATATATCCGCATATTGGACCCCTCCGACATATTTATGTACAATACAAGACTCTAGATTCTAAATTCCTGCCTAAGACTTCTGCACAGTAGTGTACATTATCAATCACAAATGAGGGAGTCAGAAGCAAAGGGGTATAAGTGACTTTCTAAAAACATGAGTTAAGTGCATCCAGGGTAAGCTAAATCATCTAAAATTTTAGTGACAAAGAGATATATTCTTTAACCACATCACAATCTAAAATTTAAATTAAAAACTTCACGGAAGTTACGAAAGCTTAAATACTTTCAACCACATTTTCTAAAAAATAACTTAAGTGCACTTATACCCCTTTGCTTCTGACCCCCTCAGATGTTCATGGAAGGATTGCAAGGTAAAACCCGCTTCTGAAACCATCCTTTGTCCCATTGTTCCATTACTTCTATGCACTGACAAACAAAAGACGAACATCTCTTTTTTTTTTTTTTTTTCTGTTTATCCTCAAACTACCTACCATACTCTCTGTCCTGTTGTTCTTCCATTGTAACAGGACAGACACAAATTCCCTTTCTTCTACTACTGTACCCCCGAAGTCAGTCATTCAGAGAAAGAGATCAATGTCTAGTGTCATTGACCTCCAATTGAAAGTAGATATAATATTATGTTCCACACGGCCTTTGTGCAACAGTAGCCTATGTAGGATCGCGCAATTTAATTGTACGAATCAAATTCCCTAATAAATCTGATATTAATTATTAGCTGTCCATTGATGGAGAATATGTTCATGGTGCCCTAACATAGTGTTAATTATTAATATACCCTGTAAAATATTATCAGCTAATGTCATCGTTATTAAACTCTCCTAGGGTTATATGCATTATTTTTACTAAAATCTATTCATTTTGAATTGTAGTTACTTACTGCACCCTTAACAGTAACCGACGAAAAATGACTTTTGTCGTCATAATACACTGAACAGCTGATTTAAAGACGATTCAAGGTCTTTGAAACATGTTTCTGAAGCAGATGAGAGGTTGAAACAGTTGGAACACTTGGAACAGTTGGCACTGATGTTGTAAACATATTCTTATGAAACTGTTTCTTTGAAATTGTTATTTTGGAACAGCTTTGTTCATGACACAGTTACAGTCGAAACTATTTCTTAAAAAGAACAGTTTATCCCATCTCTACTTTGTGCTTTTCAAAATTTTGTGTAGTAGTGAAACAGAAATAATAATACATTTGAAAAGTTTCCTCTACTTTTCACTTTGCAAAACAATTTTGAAAAGTGATAATGGAACATAAACTGCAAAGTGAATAACTGAAAAGTTCATTGGTGGAATAGGCCTCTGCTTTAATGATATAGTTCATCTCTGCTGAGGCATGTGGACTTGAGGTCAGCACAGTCAGCTGGTTGGCCTTGGACCTTCATGGGCTGTTGCACCATACAAAGATTACTTATTATTTTATGTAATCGAGGACCGTTTTTTGCAAAGCTTGCTAACTGAAAAAACTGAATGAAGCCAAATAGGTTATAGGTGCAACCATCACACTTTGGCACACTATAATGAAGAGAAATAATTCAATTTTATTAAGATAACTTTAACATCGTGTAGAGGCTTGCTTTATGTTAACGAATCCACCAAAATCTCAATTTTGCAAATTTTGCAGTTAGCAAGTTTTGCAAAAATGGTCCTCATTCTGAAACACCAGACATTTCTACAGCTGGTATGGTGCATAATGTTTAGTCAGCAGTCCGAAGGCCAGTTGGAACCTCTTAAATTACTCCAATAGGGCGTTACTCATGAGGCAACTAAGCTAGGAGATACATACATCGCTATCTAGTAACATAGTTCACTAATCAGACTTGAGACATATGCAGCATACAATCAAGTTAGATATACTCAATCAGAGAATATGCTGCATAAAAGAAAGAAAAAGTTCACACCACAGTGAAAAACTTTGTTTTATTTTATTTTATTTTATTTTATTAAGTCAACTTTGCTTCATTTGAAGGAAGGGAGGAACTTTAATGGTGGTTTATCCACGAGGGATTTGAATTGCAACTCTTCTATTGTTGATGAAATGTCTTAGTGTGGGAATTACTGATAAAAAAGAATTTGGTGTTAGTGAATACCATTATAAAAAGGCTTACGTGATTACACAAGTTCAGGTATACTTTTTACAAGGGATGACACAGGTAGGAAGAAGATTAGAAGTAAAATAGGGTTTCTGAGAATGAATGGTGGGTTTTTATGAGTCACTGTGAAGTGTGTATTATGTGTAATGGATTGAAGGTGCTTGTAATTCGTTCAGTAACTCGAACAGTTTGCTTTCACGTCATTGTTGCATATCTTACCAGATTTCTGTCATAATAAGTCGTTGTTAGGTATTTCTAAGTCAACAGTGCACGACATCATGTGGAAGAAATTGAAATTACATTCTTATAAAATGGAACTCTTGCATGCAATAAAACCACAGGATAAGTTGATTGACCTGAATTTGCTGCTGCCATGCTACAGAATTGATGATGAACCAGAATTTCTAGAAAATATCCTCTTCTCTGATGAAGCTACATTCCATGTAAATGGTTGTGTTAATCGGCAAAATTGTGTAATTTGGGGTTTAGAAAATACACATGTGATACACAAACACAACTGAGATTCTAAGGTCAATGTTTGGTGTGGCCTAATGCACAACAAGATTTTTGGTCCATTCTTTTCTGTTGAAACAAACATAAACTCGATTGCATACGTGGACAGAATTTCCTATTTTATCAAATCGAGAAGAGTTAAATCATCAATTTCCAGACCGATGGATTGGCAGAAATGGACCCATTCCATGGCGTGCTAGAAGTCCGGATCTTACTTCATTGGACTTCTACCTTTGGGCTATAAAACTTCCTGAGACATGTTCAAACGTTTTTAACAAGAACCAGAACAGGTCACATTGTCAAAAAATTGTACCTACACCGATTTCATATTTCTGATAATCCTACTTGTCTGTGGTGTAATAATCATGATGAAGATCTGGAACACATTCTTCTATACTGTCCATCCATAAACCACAAAAGACATAAATTAAAATCATCAGTACCAGTTGCAGAAAACACAGGCCTGCAGTATATATTGACTACATCCCAACTCTGGCTATTAGCAACAGACATATATAATGAACACCAATCAAAATATCCCTCATTTCTCGTGACAAACAACAACTGAATAGACTACAGTGGACTATAGTGGACTTTATGTTGTCAGAAAACAGCTGGATACATTAAGAAGATTGATTGTCTACCTCTGGGCTATGTCAAGAATGAGGTCTACAATGAAAGAACTGAGAAACTTGATCACTTAAAATGAAGAATCAGACAAGTAATCGATGACAGATGTTCTTGTCAGAGTGTGGACTGAAATTCAATTTCACTTACACATCTGTTGTACTGGTAATGATTTTTAAGTAGGTTATTTTATGACGCTTTATCAACATTTTAGGTTATTTAGCATCTGGATGAATTGAAGGTGATAATGCCAGTGAAATGAGTCTGGGCTCCAGCACCGAAAGTTACCCAGCATTTTCTCATATTGAGTTGAGGGGAAACCCTGGAAAAAACCTCAACTAGGTAACTTGCCCCGACCGGGAATTGAAACCAGGCCACCTGATTTCGCAGCCAGATGCGCTAACCGTTACTCCACAGTTGTGGACCTGGTAATGGTAATCATATTGAAATTTACTAACGTTATTAGGAAACTGAGTTACTGAACTAATTATTACAAGCACCTTCAATCCATTACACATAATACATGCTTCACAGTGAACTCTTAAAACCCCATCATTCATTCTCGGAAACCCTGTATTTAAGTTAAAGCGAGAAATGTAGTGTGTTTATTGGAATGATAATATTTGAAAAGAAGCCGAAAAGTGAATATATATTTCTTTGATTGAACCAGTATGTTTAAATGGGACGTTAATATGAGAGATAGTTCTGGAGAAATGTATTATTGGAGGTGATGTTTGGGTGTTTCTGGAACAAAATAAAATTAGAAATGTGTGTGTCAACAAAGGAAAAGGTATGACATGAGGTATTGATGAATGCAATGAGGAAAATAAACTGAAGTGGTAAGGCAACATAAAAAGAAAGAGTGATAAAAAGTGATCTAGAAGAATACTGAGTTCAGTACCTAAACAATGAAGGGAGAGGGGATGCTCTCGAGATGTTGAGAAGCCATGCCATCCAAAGGTTTAAAGGAAGGAATTAGGAAAAGTAAGGATTATTGGAGATAGGGAATCTGCAAACGACAACAGCCATAAAAAGAACCAATCTGTCATAAAATACAGAATATCTTATGTTTCAATGGTTGGCTCTGTCTTTGACTTCAGTTGTGTTGGACTAATACATTTCGTTAAATGCATTTGACTGAATTTAGTGGTATATAACAGCCTGATTGAGAGAGATTCTTTTGTCTCCTTGCCTCTTTATATCTATAGACGATGGTAGATCTGGCCTTTGGAGTATTGTGTGTTTCATAGTTTATCAGGAATGGAAAAAATCCAATTCTGATTCTACTTGAATAAATTTACAACTATAACAATCCTTGATGTCTTTATCTTTGTAACTTACTTTTGTTTTCATTTTCTTCATTTTAGGTGCGAGATGAATATCGAACAGACTTTGATGGTGGTCGTGGGGGTTATGGAAAGATAATTCAGCAGAAAGTGTCGTCACCTATTCAAGATGTTACAGTATTTAGTCGATGATGCGTGTGTTTGATAAACATTAATAGTAATTCCAGGGGTCTATAATCTGAGATGTAAACTTTTATATTTCAAGGGTTCAAGTAAAGAAAACGAAATTTGAAGTCTTATTTTGAGATAGCAAGTAGAATGATTTTGCCATGTAGATATGAATTTTCTTGTTACAGTTATATATACTTTTCATTGATTCATATATGAAATGTTATTACAAGTTTTTACTTTCCTTTTTCATAAATCAAGGATTCTTTAGGGCAATGTGAAGAAGTTACCTAATCCCTTTTGCTGTCTGCATAGTTGTTGCAGATACAAACTTTTTTTTTTTTTATTAATGACAAGTACAACACATTTTTTTCTTATAAAAATTATAGTTTTTTTTTTTTTTTTTTTTTTTTGCCAAACATTAAAATTAATGGAGTATAAATTATTGTGTATATTGATTAGGTTATACAATGTTATATTTGAGTACTGTTGAGATTTGAAGGCTTATCTATGTGTCTGATGAGTTTTTGTACATTCTTGTATGCCTAACATTGTTTGTTTTGTTTCTTATACAAGTTTTATCTTCATATAACTGTTAGGAACTTTTGATTTTTGTAAGTGAATGGGTTCCAAAGAATTTCAATTTACTTTCTGGGTCATATTGTATCTTGCAGTCTCCAGCATGAAAATTCGACAATTTAGATTATGATTATAATTATGACCCCATATGTTACAGTCTGCGTCACTGTTTTTGGCACATGAAATTAGTAATGGGAACATTACAATTGTGTTTTACATTTGCCACAGTCAGTCTGACAACTGTGTTTGGCAAATGACTGATGTGACGTGTATAGGAAGTGATACCATTCTCAGCTGCACTAGCAACATGCTCACAAACTGGGCACTATATATCTAGAACACATGCCAAAAACGTTGGTGCCAGCTGTACAAATGTTTTCTGAATTAACGATGCCCAATTATGAGACTATGTGTGGCATCTGTTCATTTTAACAAGAGACCTGATAGGAGCTTACTTCAGACTACTGTATGAATCTCAGTTATATCTCGTATACAAAATTGAATCATAATAATAATTTGACAGTGTGAGATTTGTTCCTTTCCTCCATAATATTCAAATTTAGAAAATGAGTAGTCTATCTACATGGCAAGTATCTGATACAGTATATTAGAAGCAGGAATCGAAGACCGAAATTAATTAAACAATGTATGGTTAAGATAATATATGATATGCAATAATGTCCAAGTAGACGAAAGTGGCTTCAAGTTCCGTTATATTGTTTGTTTCTTATAAAATATTCATCTTTTGTTTTAGACTCCACAATTATTTTCATCATTTCAATTTTAAAATGTAGTGAAGTTCGATTTTTGCTTCATAATTGACTCGATATTGTACAATTTCGTATAAAGTGTTTTGTCTCTATTAATTTTAGAGATATATTAGTGTTGAGTGAAATATTTTTATCAACAAGATTGAAACAGTTTTATCTTTAATTTATTTATCAAAGTGTGTCTGAGAATACAAATTAATGTGAAATTTTAACTACATAAAAATTTGTAGAATAAATTGTTTTCATACTAATGTCTTGTTATTAGTGTCACTTGGATTGGATTTGGAAGAATTGAGGGTGAGACAAGCCCACACATATGAACCCATTGTGCTACCTTCCTTGCTGTAGATCTTCAGTGACTTGTACATCACTTATGCCATCACGATGTTGGACAAACTTGAGAAAGTTCGAATTAAGGAGTGTTACTGATATGATAATGGCCATATCAGGCTAAAAATCTCCGAGCACAGATTGTCTTCATTTTTCGAAAACAGGACAGCGATACAGAAAGCATTCTGCCATTTCGTTTTCTAACTTGCACCCATGATAGTCAGGATTTCAGCTAATTCTATTCTGGGCAAGTGCTTTGTTAAGGTACAATGACTTCTTAAAATTCCGACAGGCAGTATCATGCTGCAGAATCACTTAATGCAGTGCTTCCCAATCTTTTTTGACTGACAACACACTTTACTGAATACCCACGATATCGCGACACACTTATTTGTTTTTATTATTAATAATATAATAACAACCAGTGATTTTCTTCTGGAGAAAAAGATGGTGGAACTCTGTGTAGGATATTCTATAGCAGACGAAGAGATGATTACTGTTCACGGCATGAGAATTTTGTCGTTTTTATCCTCCTTTTCATCCAACTAAGACTTTCAAGGTCTAAGCAGAATTCAAAGAAAAAACATAATTATACAAATCTGGCTTTCAGGTAGTAGCTCCCTGTAAAGCAGGTTTGAATAATTTCAAGGAAAAATTGTTCCGAGGCTGGGTATCGATCCCGGGACCCTTCGCTTAGCACGCGGACGCTCTACTGACACTATACACGACACCATCACAATGCGTTCGCGCACTAAGCGAAGGGTCCCAGGATCAATACCCGGCCTCAGAACAATTTTTCCTTGAAATTATTAGAAAAACATAATTATTCACATATATTTCGCTTGCATGATGAAAAATGCAAGAAAATGTGCCGGAGAGCCATTCTAGCATGTTCCGCCAGAAAAAAAGCAATGATAACTTCTATATAGTGTCAGACATCCACTGTTGTAGATAGGTCGATGTTAATACTCAATCCAAAATTCTAAAAAGACAAGCAGCAACTTGAGTGGAATAAAAAAAATAAATAAATAAAATAACAAATGTATGTGTCAAAAATCTCAACCTATCTAAGTTGGAAGTCCGATAAAAGATTTTTACTATCGTTTTTGAAAACTCTCCTATTTAAATTAACGTGAAGTCTGAGCTTGGTAGGTTGCACAGAATTTCTCTGTTTGTGGCCTTATGGTTGACAGGACACGTAAATCATCTTCAAGATGCAGTAGTCTGTTTCTTTGTTTCGATTTCACTACTTTGATGGTAGAAAATGCAGATTCATACAAATGTGACATTGAAAACGGCAGTTCTAAATCTCTTTTTAGTTTATTCAGCACCATCGACTGATTTGACAAAACATTTTCGCATATAAGACACTCGGGATTTTGTTTATATTCCTCTCCAGTAAAATCTCATTGCAAATATTCGTCACTATATTTACGAAATGTATTACATTTCTTTGAACCTTGAAAGAAATTTTCGCGCACATTATTTGAATTAGTACTGTTGTCATCTAATTCTAACCCAGAACTTGATTCAGATTGTCTTTTTCGAATTAAAAATTTGTCCATGATAAAATCTAAATGAAGCACTTTTCATAAAATAGACACACTGTCAATCGCTCATACGTATATATACTGAAACTGACCAATATTTTCTGATGATTCTATTGTTTATTACTAAGTGGGAAGAGTCGACGAATTTATTACTAAGCATTGTTGCAGGTATTCACGCTTCATTGATAAAGTCAGTTTCAAAATAAAATATACCATATCAAAGACTTCGTTGTACATAAAAAATGCTTTATAAAGAGACTTTTTGGATGACTTAAAATTTATTTTTCAATTCCAAAATTTCGCGACACACTCCATGGGGCTGCGTAACACACTGGTTGGGAACCCCTGACTTAATGCAGTTATCCCTTTCGTTTTTCTTGAATTGTGGCTCAAGGTGTCTGTGTTGTTGTAATAAATCTCAGCAGTGATGGTTACATTTCTCAGAGATGATACCTTCTTTGCCCCACCAAATGCATAACTTTAGCTTACGTAGATGGACACCAACTCTTGCAGGGGGGGATTGCTTTCTCTTCTTGACGTTGATGTAAAACCACCATTTTTCGTCACCAATAACAGTCTGATATTTAAATAATCGATGTTGTTGATGAGCTAAATGATGATGAGCAAAGAAATACTAATGGTAATATGGCGATTTTTGTTCTTTTCGCCAAAATGTGTGGTACCAATAGTCCCAATTTCTAAACTATGCTGTTGTAATGCAAATGTACGTTGGTTGATTAGTTACAATAAAATTTCCGAGTTGATTGACAAACCATTGTGAATTAAAGGACTGAACGGTCTTTGTCAAAGTTGAACAATCATCCTGAACGTGGAGAATCATTCATGTCATGATGGCCCTCTCCCAAATGAGGAAGTAATTTTCGTGCAGTGCTTTCCCCAATGGCATTATCTCCATGAATGGCACAAAAGGTTCTAACAGCCTCCATTTTTAAACTCAAAAGAATATGTCGGAAATGTTAGATTTTTTTACTGACACTCCATTTTCTGTAGCACATAATTAACACAAACTTTCTTAAAAATTTAAACATTCAAGACGCATTTAGTGACACATTCTTTGTTATTAAAATGTCAAGTTCCAGATAAGTTTTATAATGAGGGTCCTATTGCCATTGAGAAAAAAATGCTACAAACTTATGCATCTGTCTGTAACTTAAACCGAAAATTTTCACATCTATTCACTAAATAATAAAATTGAAATTATGTATGCTTTCTCATTCAGGAATGTTTTGTTTATTTTTTTTAAATAAATTCCATGAAGTTATGTCCCACTTTATATCAGTAATTTATCAATTACTATAACAGCATGGGTTTGTGCTAGACGGAGTTAATCATATCAATTTTTTAATACACTCAATTCCATTTAATTGTTTCAAATTGGTCCTAGTAAACTTTGACAAAATTTAAGTGGCTGGTTCGGTCATGCAAAGCATTGACCTTTACAGAGTTAAATATCTTCTATCATTCTGGCTCCTGTGAAAAAAAATATTACTGCAATGACGTCACTGTTTCCTGTTACATATAAAATGTGACATTTTTCCTGTTTGTACGCCTAATATAGAAACGTATTTAATCATGTACTTTCTTCCTTTTTTTTTTTTTTTTCCTAAAAATTTGGGGGCAAAAAGCCGAGATGGAAAATACAATCAATCAATCTTCTTAATGTATCCAACTGTTTGCTGACAACATTAAGGCCACTGTAGTCTATTCAGTTGTTGTTTTTCACGAGAAATGAGAAGTATTGTGATCGGTGTTCATTATAGATGCCTGTTGCTAGTAGCCAGTGTTGGGGTGTAGTCAATATAATTGTGTCTTCTGCAACTGGTACTGATGATTTTAATTTACTTCTTTTTTGGTTTATGGATGGACAGTATAGAAGAATGTGTTCCAGACCATCATGATTACTACACCACAGACAAGTAGGATTATCAGAAATGTAGGGTACACGGGAAAAACTAACAATGTCACAATGCTGTTAAGGGTGATGTCATTATCTAATTGACTGCATTACTACAAACTTTAGTGTTATTTTTACCAAAAGTGGTAGAGGAGAATTGAAACCACGGATACACTCATCATTTCCTTCATTTCAAGTAGAAACATCAATAAATTTTACAGTAATAGACTGAAATAGGTCACTGTCTCACCTTTAATGGAAATGTGACATTGTTCGTTTTTCCCGTGTACCCTTCAAATATGAAATCAGTGTAGGTACAATTGTGTGACAATGTGACCTGTTCTGGCTCTTGTTAAAAATGTTTGAACATATCTGGGCAAGTTTTTGTACATTTCCAGGTCATTTGGTGTCTTCTGTAGTCATAAATAATATCTAACAATTCATATACTATTCAAATTATAACTATAAATACATACGTGTGTGCACACACATAATTTGAGTACAGTAATTTTGGGCAATATTGTGGCTTTTCTTTTTACTAGAGTGTGTCAGTTCTAATGCTAGTAGTCTGATCCTGAGTTACCTTGAATCATGATTATAAACTTTGCATGTAAAATATTCGTATGAAATTTAACTGATTAATTACGTAATAGTAATTTATTTCACGAGTGTTTATAATGAAGATTATACACGTGTTACATACAGCGTTTTATGCTATTTTAGCATTAAAATATCTAAAAAAAAAAAAAACTATTAAGATAATGTAAAAACACTATCATAAATTTACAAAATGTAATGTTATGACATAGTAGAGACATGATACTGGATATGACATAATATATTGCTCAGTTGCTAAGTAACTGTTTCTAAGACAATGTTATTTTGAAGCTTTTTCTTACAGGTACATTATATAAAACTGTGTTGTGAAGGCAGTGATGACATCATGGAATACTAGTTGCTAGGTAACCTTTTCTGGCACTAGTGCCAGAATTATGCCAGTGCACAAGTATTTTGTATGATTTATAGCGTCATAACAAGTGTGTATTAATGCTAGGATTGCATAAAGATAATACTGTACCTATATTTTACATTCTGATACTTTAATAAGAGTACAAATCCAGATCATCTTCTGTGCCGTTAGTAAAGTCGTCAGAATTTTTCACTGTAGAAAAATTTAATAATGACTTTGGGTTTTCCATGCTTATTTTTACAATACTTATAATCTTCGCGAAAGATGCTCTTGAAAGGAAAAGTATGTTATGTTTAATGTAAGAAGTGAATATAGCGCGAGGAAAAGACAATTCTGAAAAAAAAAAAGCTCGTAAAGTCTTTGGGGGAAAATTATGCAAGTAAACACGGTATTCACAAATAATTGATTAACTGGCGAACTTACTCGTGTTAATTATGTAAGCATGTGCGACTTACAGCTGTTTCGGTGCTGCTTGACACCATCATCAGAGCCTTCTGGATCTTGGCGTCATTTCGACATCTCTGCCTGTTGTGTGGGTGCGTTGGTGTGGTGAAGAGTTGAGTCAACTAGTGTGTATGTGTTTTGAAATTGATCTGTATTCTTCATCACACGAACACACCCACACAACAGGCAGAGATGTCGAAATGACGCCAAGATCCAGAATGCTCTGATGATGGTGTCAAGCAGCACCAAAACAGCTGTAAGCCGCACATGCTTACATAATGAACACGAGTAAGTTCGCCAGTTAATCAATTATTTATATTCAAATGTTAAAAGTAGTGTACGAAAGATTAAAAATGGACAGTATTCACATCAAAATACATGATTGGTAGGTAGATAGAATAGATGTTCCATATATATGAGTCAAAACTAATTTTATTTTTTAAAGTACAGTACATCATGTATAAAAATAATACAGAATGTTAATAAAGTGGTGTAATATAGCAGGATTTTGTGACAATGTTCAGAGCTATATTGAACAATTCTACTTACAAACAACCAAAAAGGATAAATAATATTAATGAAAATTAACACACCTGCATAGTATCCATTTATTACCCAATTGTGACAGGAAAGCTGTAGATTACCATTATTTACTAAAAAAAGAACAGGACAATTATTTTGTAAAAAGGTGTTCTCACAATAATGTAGTACAGCTTCCTGTGTTTTTTTATCTTGGCAAAAGAGTGTGTTGTTGTTGTTATTATTATTATGAATTATATATTTATAATCAGGGAAAAAATTGTTGGTTTGATAGGAGGCAAAGAATTATAAAGAGCTGTTTATGGTTCAAAAAGTGGGACAGAAGGTCCCATTTGTTCTGCATGATATGCAACACATTCAGTTTAAAAGAGGACCACACAGTGAAAGAGTGTGTAACATAACTAGGTGTACATTTTGTTTGAAGTAGTAATATATAATATATTTCTATGTCGTCATATGCATGCATTATTAATAACCACGCAATTTAACAAATTGTTGTGGACAAATGCATTGAAATGAAGGGACTTCATTTCCAATGTTGTTACTCTCTATAGCGGCTCCTCCTTTAAATTGAACACTCTGTATAACAGTTAATTCAGAATATATTATAATTTCATTACATACAGCGTTCCCCATACCACATTTTTAAACATTGAATGTTACAAGTATTTTAAGTTATAGACCATTTTATGTTTTTAGAAACCTGTTTATTAATGATTTGGTTTCCATCTCCAAATTTTGCACTTTTTTTAATCCAGTTCTTATAAAGTGTTAAAAGAATAAATATGTATGTAATACAACACCATATAACAATCCTGTAAAAACATCTCTTCATATCTGACATACAGTACACTTACTTCGTTAGATATACTTAAATTATATTTATTATATTCCTACTGTAAGTAATTGTCTGACAGTGTTGTAGGATATACAGTGAAACAAGCTTATAAATCAGATTCACAGAATAAAAGTCAATTCACTGTTATAAAACGATCTTAATTAAGTTAAATGGATGAAGTCTTACCATTGCTTCATCTAAATTATGTAGTTTTAATTATGGTACCGTATTTTCTCGAATACTCCGTGCCCTTGAATAAGCAGCGCATCCCACTTTTGAATGGCAAAAAAAAAAAAAATAATAATAATAAAAATAAAACAAACACAAATCTTTATATATTCACAACAAATTAAATACAATTTAGTTAACAGTAAATAAATAAATTTCATCCTGGAAGAGCATGCATTTCAAACCAATGTAATGTGCACACACCGCACACATGTCAGTTGTTCTGCTTAATCAGTCGTTTACATGATATCCTGCAACATTAATAGCACATACCAGGAACTCATGATTTCCATGTTCCTCCACATCTTTGATAATTTGAAGTTTTTCGCTGCAAGTCAAGAATCACAATCTCATACTTTTAGTGGTACTTATTTTCAGAACTGAATACATAAAACGTACAAACTATACACTTATCATACTTGAACTTGATTCTGTACTACTATTTCAAACACCATCTAACAATGCTGACAATTGAAATACCAGTGCGGAAAGATAATAGCATGCACTACAATCTTAGGAATTGAATGAGAGGAAAATCGGGCAATGTTGCCAACTTCATTTCGAATAAATGGTGCACCTGTATTTTTTACTTGTATATTTCGAAAAAGAAGCACGCAGGGTATTCGAGAAAATATGGTAATACACTGTAGTTAGTAGTATTATTCTCAAGAACACTTGTTTTGTAGATTGTGGACTCATTACATAACAAATAGTGTTACTTTCTGCAAAATAATCAAGTGTTAGGATACAAAATATGATGCAAATTATTATTTAATTAATGTAATATTTCTCTTTTTCTATATAAGTATAATACCTTTTAGTTATACATTTCTCACAAAAGTGAACTGTATTTTAGTCAACTAGTACAGCCCTGGGCACAACGGGGAAGTGGAACAGATCTCTGAAACCCTCCTTTCATATCCTTTCTGCTTCACTGCCTTATAAACAAATACACATTGGGCACTGTGCATCAGTGATGGGTTTCAGGCAATCAGCGAGAGCGAAAGTTGATAAAAACTATGATGCAATCCATCATTGAGCAGTGCTTAACTGCTGGTCTAGTCATCTCAGCCAGGGAAGGTGGAGTGAAGAGTTACGAGAAAATCTGTATGACTCAATTGAGCTAATAGCGCCCAGGCCTGTACTAGTGATTAATTTATTGTTCTTATTACAAAACTCAAAATTGATGAATTCAAGGTTCTTTTTATTAATTATATGGTGAAACTGACATGTCTTTACCATGATTCATTTCAATATGCCTCTGAAGAAGAACATGGTATTGTTCACATTTACCACAGATAGCACAAACATATGGCTTATCTAGTTTAGGCTTTCCTTTCAGTTCTCCTCGTCCTCTTCCCCCTCTCATTCTACGATTACAATACACTTTTTTTGTTTTCCTGTATTCATTACTTTCCGTTTTCACTGTGACATTGTCTTGTTCATTTGAACATCTTCCAGCAAAAAGAGATGACTGTGTTCCATTATTATTGGGCAATAATGCATATTCCGAATTTCCAATAGATGGTTTTTCATTACAGAAGTCACTATGCTGTTGAATGTTCGCA
The DNA here is from genome assembly GCF_040183065.1 of Periplaneta americana. NCBI lineage: Eukaryota > Metazoa > Arthropoda > Insecta > Blattodea > Blattidae > Periplaneta > Periplaneta americana. Next base: position 118,419,464 of record NC_091123.1, read on the forward strand.
CATGGTTCCTGCTTCGAATCTGTATTACTGTAGGAACTCAGATGGTAGAACTCTGTGTTCTGAAGGTTTTCGTGTTCATATTGTGTGATACATTGTTCACTAGTATCATTAACTGATGAAAGTGATTGATAATTTTGAGTTATCTCTTCTAGTGATGTTACTGGTTGGTACATGTGATTGTAGTCAAATGGAACACTGGGATCATAAGATGGATCAGTCTGGTTTATTGATAACTGATCAGGCTTCCTCCATGAATCTTGTTCACCAACATAACTGTTGTTCTCAACTCCATCTATAAGAGTATGGTAATTGTTCATCATAGCATCTTCAAAATACATACTCTGTTGGTCTTGCTGCATTTTTACATTTTCCATTGAGAATTCTTGGTCCCTGTTGAACTGGTATATATCTCTCCATATATTAACATTTTCATGCTTTTCATTTGATTGTACCTTTGTATCTTTGTAATATGGATAGTACTGGTCACAAAAATGTGGTTGACATGTTTGTTCTTGTGGATAATTGTTAGAAAATGCATTGTAAATGTTGTCTATATTATGAATTGAATCTTGTTGAAGGCCTGTCACAAGAGGAGCTGAATTATCGGTATTCTTTCTGCAGTGGCCGTTATTTTGCCAAGTACATGATGATACAAGAGTGCAGCATTCTTTTGAAAGAGTATCAAAATCATAATGTACATCCACTTTATCTGTGTTAGCAGAAATTATGTTATTTCCTAAAGGATATGAGTTTTCTTGTGTATGTTCATTATCTGTACGTGGCTCTTTACAGTAATTACTCCAGAGTTTGTTGCTTTGAATAGCAGTGCATGAAGAATTGTTCTCATTTAAGGGCAGTAAAGATGTCTTTCCAGAGCTACTTGAGAATTGATGATAATTCTTTAAAATGTGTTCATTATCAGAATTTTGAGACCTGTTTTGTTGTTGGTTTTCATGCATGTAGTCTTTGTGGGGGGCCTCTGATATATTTACTGCATTTGATATTTTCATTATTACATTCTCATTTTGGACAGCATTTTTTCTAGTGTATGATCTTTTCCTCTTTGTCCCACAGTTCGTATTCTTGTCTGCATTTGTTTGATCTACTTTCTGTATTTTTTTGTCTTCAACAATAGAGATCCTTTTAGTTCCAGTTCTAGAAATTCTTCCTCGGCTATATTTTATACGTTCGGGATTCTCTGCATTTACCAGGTAGCTATCAAAATAGAGAGACTTCTGAGTGCTATGTGCAAGCTCTGTATTCTGTTTAGTTGTTGTCTTGTAAATACCTACATATTTTCTACCTCTACCTCTACCCCTGCCTCTGCTGTTTATTCTTCCTTGACCTCTTCTTGTATTTTGTGTTTTCTCAGTTTGAACTGAGTTAGAGTTATCAGTCTCATGGTGTCTTTTTTCTGCCACAGAACACAATGGCCGACTTGATATTGCAGAACCTCCATTGAATTCAGAAGAAATGGTTTGAAAAGCATCTTTTGTTGTATTGGTGGTAGCTCTTATAGTTACATTGTCCAAATTAGGTGGAGAAAGGTTCCACTTCGAACTTTTTTTGGACTTGCTAGTCATGTTGGAATCATTATTTACTCTTGATTTTGTTTTCATTTGTTGATTGTCTTGTTGTATTGTTGTTTCAGTTGCAATGCTTATAGCGTCACAAGAAGCTACTGTAAAAATTATGGGATTAGATATACTTTCAGATGATGATGATGTAGTTGTTAACGTACTGGGTGCAATGGTTTTTAATTTTGAAGAACTTTTCAAGTTACAGGCATTTGATGACAATGTACTAGTTGTTACAGTGGAAAAGATAACAGGATTTGCAATTTTAAAAGGAACACTCACATTGCTGATGGAATTTGTCACTGCAACAATTAAATTTGCAGCAGTGGGGTCTTGTACTAAGGTTACCAGGGAATTTGATGCACCAACAGTTGAAACTTTGGAACCTTTGGTTTTGTTTGTAGTACACAGAATTTTCATAGATGATGACTGTGACTTTATTGACATATCCTCGACACTTGTATTGTCATTACTGCCTGCGCTTTGATGGGAATTTCTTGGAATGATTACCGTTTTTGGGTACATATTGTTTCGTAACTTCGTTGGCGTTTTTACGAATTTAAGTGGAGAGGCTTTCTTAAACAATTTTACATTACTTTTATTTTGATTCTTATTTGATCTGAGAAGAATAGTTGGCATGTATTTCTTTTGTAGAGATTGAAGACCTTCATGCTTTGTTGGTGAGGATTTCTGTTTCTTGGTACTTGCAATAGGGCAACTTTTCAGTATGTTGGTATGCAGTTTTATTGGTGGTGATAAAGGCGATAAAGTAGGTGTATCATCTGTGGATTGACTTTTAGATACGGGCGCAGAATCAATCCGAGAGAATGTGGAAATTGGCTGAAGAAGTCTGGTAGGAACCTTTACGCATTTTGGTGATTTTTTAACCTCTATTCTCATACTTGAAATGGCACTGTTAACACTGTCATATGGTACATTTGTAAGCAACCCTGAATAAATCATTTGTGTACCTTGACATTGTTTTTTCTTCGTGTTAATTAAGGAATAACTTATTTTTGTCTGTGGTGAAATGGATTCTGACTCTTGTTCGGATTTGTTAGATATAGCGCTTGATGAATTGGATTTCACGAATTCAGCAAGAGATATGTCACTTAGCTGACATTTCGATGTATTACAAGAAGGTGGAGCAGTTGGTAGACCAGTTTTTGATAGTGGTGTTTCATTTGGTAGTGAAGATTCTTCATTACAAATTGCTTGACTAATTGGAGAATTGATTGATGAATTGGGTACTGTCGTTAATAGCAAGTCAAAATCTTGTGGCTTCCCTTTAAATATATTTGTTTCATTAGTACTGATGTCTTTTTTACTACATTCAGAAAGATTATCTCTTCCGCATGGTGTACCAAGGCCACTGAGGGCATCTGCGTTTCTCTGTTTAGAGTCTTCTGTAGTTGTTTTGTGGTATTCTACATCTGTATTACTTCGTAGCACGTTATCACAAGTTTTCTGATTCTTATTATTGCTACTGTTTTTTGTTTGCTCTTCAGTATCTACAGAAATTTCAACATCACTTTTATGTAATACCTCTTCAGTGTTTTTTGTTTCACATTCTACAGTACCTTCTGAATGTGTAACACTACCTAACATCTGCGGTGCTAGTTCACAAAATATATTTGAAGAAAATAATTGAGGGGAACTTGAATTATTCTTAATTTCTTTTACACTTTCAGTAGAATATTCATCTAAAACTAGATTTGATGAACATTCTGCTGACCCTGCTTTGATATTAATATCGGAAGTATATTCCCTCAGTTCTTTGAATTCTAATGATGACATGCAAGCATCTTCATGTGCCATTGGCGTAGTTGTGTTTGGAGAAGGAGGTTCTGTTGTGTCATGAATATTTGATGATAATCTTTTAAGCTTTGAAACATCTAGAAATGGTGTAATCTCTTCCAACAATTGTTCTAATTCAGATGTTCTGGTAAAAACAGGAGGCGAGGCTTCCATCCCTTCGGGGTCCTTGTGGCCTGTGGAATTTGATGTCATATTAAATGTTCATTTGTGTCCAATTACAATAAAGTAATATCCGTTTAAGAAATATGAAGACAACTAACATTGGAAGTATCTTCAAAATTCTTGATATCAAATGATGTGCTCGAATAAACTTGGGATCCTATTGAGAACAGAAATAGATTATTTATAATGCCATGTATTTTGAAACTAATGCAACTTTGTGAGTTTAGATATCATATAAATTTTTTGTATTATTTGCCTGGCATCCAAAAACACGTACTACATTTATTTTTCTTAAGATATATGCAATAGCTGTTCTAATAAAAATATTTTGGATGGGTTAAGTTCAAAATTTAAAGTAGCGATGCATCTTCAATAATTATTTCTTAAGAGGAAATGGTAAGAAATAAGAATTCATTTAAGAGTGATTTTTTTTTTTTTTTTCATATTTTGTAGAATCCTCCTTATCTGGCGCCAAAGGGACCAGGCTAGTTCCAGAATGGCGCACTCAGTCTTTTTGCAGTTACTCATAGAAAACAACTTACAAAATACATTTCCAGAGACTTACAAGCTTTGGTCATTGTTACTACAATAGTTTGATTTTTCTCTTAGTAGTCTTCCTATTTATTATTTAAATTTAGTGTCAGACCTTTTCAAAATGAGTTTCATTTCCAGTATTTTGAAAATATTTGTCTTAAATTATTGAAAATTAAAAGTATGTAAGAAAAGGACAACATTTAAACAGTAGTCATTTTTATTATTAATATACCATTGTGGACCCCCAATTTAATAACTCACAAGCCGCCACTGAGTATAGGTTTTCAAATTTTGAGAAATACACGATGTTAGCAGACTTAGTACTGAACAAATAATGCCTGGTATACTGTCTATTATTGTTTGATAGTGATGACGAAAAGATTTTTTATTAAATCAATTGATAAATTTTTCTTTTCCATAAAAAGAAAATAGAGCCAAGAGAATGTACACAACGTGGTTCCAAATATGTTTTCTTCAGAGTATTCCTTTTTAAATGTAAAAGTAATTTATATGTAGTACAATTTACCTAGGGAAGAAGAATCAATGTATACTGCAATTCAGATGATGAAGTAAGAATCAGCATGTGGAGTAGATGGACAAAGTTCCCTATGAAGGTTTTGGTTGCTGTGGAAGAAAGAGAAAAACAAATTAAAGGGGCAAAAATACAAATGTTGGAGAAATTCTGGAAAGCAATACAAAACTGATAAAACTTTCTGTTGAACTTAATATCATGTTGGTATTATGAACAAAAAACATGTTCCAGTTTCTCTTTCAAGTGTCATGTAATATTTCTGATCCCATTTGTTATTCGTGTAATTCATCTCGCATCACAGGAATTCCATTAAGTTGGTGTTATGAGAACAATATATAGTGCAGCACTTTTATTTGCTTTCTTTATTGATCAGATTGTTGTCAGTTATAGGAGAGAAAGCAAAATATATTCAATAAAAAAGTGTGCTCTAGTTTTGTACTTATCTTCCACACATTTCTGTCTTTGACTTTGAATGATTATAAATCTGGCTTTATATGGTGCAAGATCAATATCTTAGCCATGGGAATAATGGTACACCATCCATTACTATCATGTTGTATGTGTATTATGTTAACCTACTATAAGTTTGTTGGTATAGAGAGAGTAAAATTGAACCTGACACAAGAGGATATGAAATTAAATTTTGATGGTCGAATTTGAAGTAAATATGAGGGTCATTTCATAAATAATGCACAGGTTGGCAGAACTGTGAAGTGGATGACGCAAATCAATGAAAATTACGTCAGTTGCAGTTGAGGGATTGAGGAAGAAGCACGTGTGTTCATTTTGTCCGTAGCATATGTAACGAGAGCTAGAAATGGAGCCTACACGTGCTTCAGTACTGTGACGATTGAAGGCCAACGATCGAATTGTGGCAACCTCCTCCTCCCCACAGAAATCCACACTTCCATAGTGCTTTGAGTGGAGTTTGTGATGAACTTACAGTGGACAGTAATACAGTTTCTCTTGTTGGACTACTCATTTTCGTGGCAGTTCTGTCAGCAAGTCTGCAGGTGTTTCTGCTTCTGTTCAGCAGTCAAGTAGTGAGGGACTCATAGCGCAGAAATTTTTCTCTTCTTCAAATTCTTTGTCAAAATACGGAATACTGAATTAGGTGAAATCCCCGTAGCTTCTAAAAGTTCCTCACACATCGCTCGACGATCTTCTTGAAGAGCATCCACCACAAGTTTCACACTTTGTTCATGTGTTGATGTTTTCGGGCTTCCTGGTCTTGCATCATCATCTAAGCTCACATGAAAACGAGTAGTCCAACGAGAAACTGTACTATGATCCATTGTAAGCTCATCACAAACTCTCCTCTGCTATGGATTTCTGTGAGATTTTGCTACATAAAGATTCAATCTTTGATCTTCAATCGTCATAGTACCCGAGACAAATGTAGGCTCCATTTCTAGCTCTCGTTACTTAAATACAGAGTATGTTATGGACGAAACGAACACATGAGATTCTTTCTCAATCCAACTACAACTGATGTCATTTTCATTGGTGTTGGTCATCCACTTCACAGTTCTGCCAACCTGTACATTATTTATGAAATGACTCTTGTATGTATTTGTATTATAGTTGTGTTTTTTTTATAAAGGAACAGATTTGTAACAAAATGCATGAAATGTACAAAGAGAAAGAATGTGTCACCTTCGTTACGTTAATTTTTTGTAATATAGTATCATACAGGTATCATTTTAAAGACAAATATGCATTGAAGTTAAGAGTTGTTAAGAAGGTAAGCATGGATGAAAGAATGAAATGTTGCATGTAACGGGGTCATGTAAATGCAAGTAAGCTATGAAGGTAAATCACTTAGAAATAACAAAACATGAAAGTGGGATGAAGATCACTTCTATGTCTAAACAGGTATGTCAAATTCATTTGGGTCACAGCTATTTCTCGTATTACTGTACTATTTCTCTAATGGACTGCACACAACCTCTGCAAAAGAAAATGTAAAGAGCCACCAATTTGAAGTACCTGGTCTAAACAATCCAAAGTTTTTATCTTATTATCTCTTCCAGTTTGATCAATTTGTTCGTTTAAAAAACTCTGGTGTTAAAAGATCTATTTTTAGAAATGGCTGTCTAAAAAATTATTTCTTGTACTGATACATTTCCAGAGTTTAGCACTAAGTGGAGCTGGAACAGAGATGAACAGTTTATTCACTATTGGCAGCATTGCACTGTGGTTCTTTTTTATGTTTAAGCTATATTTTTTAATTGTTAAATTTTAAATTGTGATGTATATTTTAATTGAAGAACGTGATCCCAATATGTGTTCAATCCATTTTTATGAAAGGACTGAGCTAGTTTTATTTATCCACTCGTCTATGGACTGAGTGAATTTTCAAGTGACATGTATGATAATACAAACTTTTAGGCAATTATTGGCATTTTTTTTTTTTTTTTTAAGAAAACAAGCTTAAAATATGACAGACGTCTCAAACATAATCCTATACATGTACAGTATAAATCATAGAAATGGTCAATTGAACTGAGCAAGTTTTGGGATCATACTCTTCAATTGTGATTAACTTAAGTAGGTTTGTACTTTAAATGCTGAGAATGTTAGTCAATTATGTATCAAATTGTAAAGATAGTTATATTTTACACTATGTCTCAAAATCTGCTAGAATGTGGCAATAATGCAACCAGTTATACGTCTTGATTACACACTTTTAACACTCTATATCACTTAGGTATTTAGTTATAAATGAAAAAAAAGTACGGTAGTATATGACCTAGTTGACTAAAAATTAAATATGCTAGAACAGTACGAAATATACAGACACACAAAAACGCATCCTCAATACACAACTAAATTTCAGAAAACACATCTTATTTGACTCCACATTACCAAATACAAACGCACATCATAGCGAAACAACTGAAGAAACCAGAAGAAGCAAGGATCTCACTAGGTGTGAAGATGACTGATATGAAGCCGAAACTAGTCAACTAGGTAATTTACCACTTTTTTCCCTTAGTTATTTAACGATGCTGTATCAACTATTAGGTTATTTAGCTTCGATGAGTTTTGGTGATAGCAATATGGTATTTGGGGAGATGAGGCAGAGAATTCGCCATGATTACCTGACAATCGTCTTACAGTTGGTTAAAACCTCGAAAAAAATCCAAATGAGAATCAAACCCGCACTCAAGTGCAACTCTGGATTGGCAGGCAAGTGCCTCAGCCACTGAGCTACGTTGGTGGCTAATTTACCAGTTAATCTTCATTGTGATACCTGAAAGTTGTTATAACTAAATTCTGAAGTCAACCAGTTATTTTATCCTATAAGAAAGAGACCGCATGGGCGAATCCATAAATGCATCGAGAGTGTTAGTTGGGAGGCTGGAGGGAAAAAGACCTTTGGAAAGGCCGAGACGTAGATGGGAGGGTAATATTAAAATGGATTTGAGGGAGGTGGGATATGATGATAGAGACTGGATTGATCTTGCACAGGATAAGGACCGATGACGGGCTTATGTGAGGGCTGCAATGAACCTGCGGGTTCCTTAAAAGCCATTTGTAAGTAAGTAAGTAAATAAGAAAGAGACAGAGGAATGGATAGAAGCACGTGAAGTAGAATTTAAGTTATTCGTAGCCTTACAAGATACCTCTGGTTTTTCACATTGATTCTTATAAACATCAGTAATACAGAATACCCTCGATGCAGTCTTATCTTCTATGTTGGTATATGGGAATACAATTAGGAAATTTTGTGACCAGGTTTTCATTGGTGTATTCAAACATCAGTTCAAATATTTTAATGCCTTTATATAGATAAACAATGGGATCTAACTAACTTGTAGGATAGGTTAGTGTATCCATTCATTCCGGTTTTTGGCAAAAAAAGTTTTTTTGGGGACATTCAGAAGTTCCGCATTGTTGCGATGATGCTTTGATAATGCATTTCACGCTACATGATGTCTAGGTTTGTAGTTTATTGTACAATTATAGATATGAACTTTAGGAAGTGCCACTTGTACAACCATTGTAATCTTTTCGTTGCTGCGAAATGTTTCTTTTTTTTTTTTTTACCTAGTAAATTTTTTTATAGTCAAATGAAATAGTAAAATATAATGAAAGTTTAACTATTAAGATTTTGCTTAAAGACTTTTTATGAGGTATCATGTGCTGAATTTACGATAGAATTTCAAAAGAAGCATCCATCTCTGCAGAATAAATACCAATAGACAAGAAACAGTTATTTAATTGCACAATACAATGGTGTAAGCTTACTGAAATTATTGTTAATAACATTTTTGTCAACGATTTTTTAAAATTTGTTAATCGGTCCCATTTTCTGGAAAATGCCCCAAGTTTTTCCTTGAACTTCTTGCAAATGTCCCCTTTTGTCGAAAAAATACTATGGACACTCTAGAGTAGGTAGTTCTGAAAGAGTTATTTGAATTAATGAAAGGGAATGGAAAGAAGGCCAGAAAGAACGTCTAATGAGCAGTGGCGTATACTGGTTAAAGGGTTTGGGCTACCACTGACCCTATTATTACACAAAATATATCTAACAATTACTTTAATTTTAATTACTATGGTAAAACTAATAATACAAAATTATTACATTATGTTATATTATAAACTTTTTCTTTTGTAATTTCCTTGGGCTACCGCCGGTAGCCCTGGTAGCCCGCAAAATACGCCCCTGCTAATGAGTAAGTACAATATGTTCATGGATAGGTTTTACTTTATGTATAACACAGCCCCCCCCCCCCCCTCCAAAAAAAAGCTTGGTTTTCTGTTGCCAAGGATATTTCAACGAATTTATAGAATATCGAGGGTGCTGATTCCATAAAAGATGGTAGTTTTTCCAGATTGGCTCTAGTTCTTGAGATACAGATGCTCAAGTTATGATGTCATTCAAATATTTATTTTAATAAGTCTTCACAGTATTATAAGTTCTACGTATTGTCCATTGCTTGTAATATTGTTTTATTTCTTTTTAAGTATCTTAATTGTTTTTAGTTCTTCACGAAGAGATTGCTTGAATGACCCTAATGCAGCCGTGGCGAAAATGTTACTCACGAGCACATTGTGGCTCACAATGATAGCTGTGCATTTCTCTTGCTTCCTACCTTCCCCAACCCCCCCCCCCCCCCACCCTCACTCAATGGAGTCAAACTCCGTTCCATTTGTATTTGTCTCTGACGTGCGAGTGACATATTGTCGCAATGTCTCTCTCGAAACCATGCACTTCTACAAAAACGAAAGTTTCAAGTATGATGGGTGGACGCATTTTTTTGCTGCCAATATGATGAGAATATTAAATGTTTGATTTGTTCACAAGTATTACAAGGAAACGGTTGTATAACATAAAACGGCATTATTATTATTATTGTTATTATTATTATTATTATTATTATTATTATTATTATTATTATTATTATTATTGGCCACTGGCTGTTGTACAGCACATTAAATATAAGTAAATAAATTATTATTATTATTATTATTATTATTATTATTATTATCTGTGTACGTCAATCAAGACTGAGAGACAAATACCTTCGTGATCAACTACGACTGGCAGTAAGTGACATAATTCCTGATTTTGAAACTCTGTTGCAGAGACATTCTGAAGACAGTTAATAGGTTGTGATAATGTGTCCTGTGTTTTGTTGTTCATTTCTTTCTTTGTTACACGTACTACACATTAGTTTGTAACCTTGTACTATATAAAATTATATTTAAGTGCTTGACGTAAGGAAAATGAAAATCCGTTAATAAGTCAGAAGTTGCTTCACTTCCCATTCGGGTGTCCGCCTCCCTTCATAGGTGCTATGCATGTTGCAGCTTACACAGTGGCTCGGCGCACGATTACATTTTCGGCACGGCTGCCCTAATGCATTCTGCTACATTTGTGGCGAATATTGCCAGGAGAAAGAAAAATATTACAGACTTTGTGAAGGAAGCATATATGTCATATTTTAGAATGAAACTCGGAGACCAAAATAAGTCTTGGGCTCCTCATGTAGTTTGTAAAACATGTGTAGAAAGTCTATGTCAATGGAAAAATGGAGGAAAAAAAAAAGGTTTAAAATTTGGTTTGCCTATGGTGTGAAGGGAACCAAGAAATCACCACAGTGAATGTTATTTTTGTGCTGTCAATGTGAAAGGTCTTAATCTTTACAAGAAACGTAAATGTGAGTGTCCTGATTTGGAATCAGCAAGGCAACTTGTGCCACACAGGAAAGATGTTCCCATACCAGTGTTCACTGCACTCCCTGACCTTCCAGTGTCTGATGTTGAAGATAAGCAGGATTTGAGGTGTAGTACAGGTGTAAGCAGTGGCAGTGAATATGAAGTACTTCTACACAGCCACAGTTCTCCCTGGAAGAACTCAGTGATTTAGTACGAGACCCAAGTTTGTCAAAGCAAGACTCTGAACTTTTAGCAGACTAAAAGAAAAGAACTGTTTAAAGTCTGAGTCTAAAATAACCTTTTTTTTCGGACAAGAGAGGCAGCACTTCTTTCTTATTTTATTCAAGATGAACTAATATACTGTAGTAACGTCTCTGGGCTCCTCCAAATGGGGATACCTGAATACCGACCAGAAAATTGGCGACTTTTTCCCCCCATTGCTTTCCCAATTTCTGCAATGATGTTTTGAGCTCTACCTCTTCTTCTCTTTCCCGATGAAGTCCATTCCAATTGTCTGTACTTACAAAATCCAGATTGTATTTTCTTTATTCATTTGGTGTTTAAATATTTTTGACGTAATAAAATAAAAAAAAATGACTTAAAAATACAAATTAGGATAACAAATATTTCTACTGAAAATATTTCAAAGACTGTATGTGATGTTCTTCTTACGACATTCAGGAATAAACGGAAAAAAGAATCACTCAAAAATGTTACTGGATAAATAGAGCAACTGGAAAGACTGATGTACATATGTTTATTGTAGAGTTAAAAAATTAAAAAAGTAATATGTAAATAAGCTTTAAGCCCTTTTTTGTTTTAAATAAACACGCTTGGTTGAAACTTGCACTAAAACTAGATGTACTGTAAGTGCAAGTTAAAGTCAACATAAATTGAAATAGATATAGGATGGAAAATGAGGTATTAAATGTAGGCTATATTTATTGCGTATAATTGCTATTCGTGTACCCTTATATGTTAATTGTAATTTATTAAGTTTATGTACTTTTTGTGAACCATTATTAATAAATATCCATATCCATGTTACTCAAAAATGTTGATATTTGTGGAAATTATCAGGGAAATGATTTTCAATGCACAAAATGCAGCTGTAACCAACTCCTAGATTTTGTCCCCTGAAGGTTGCCTTTGTTGCATAAAACATTACTTGAAAATTGTGAGTATATTAACTGAGAAAAAAAAGTGACAGAAGGTAATTTGTAAAAACCTGTGGATTGCGTGAAACATTTTTATTCTTGGTATGTAATTTTTAGGTTAGATAAAAATGGGTTTAAGTATTAGTGTAGATACTACACAGGCACGATGAGTACAATGTCAATGGGGAAATGGGAGAAGAAACATTTAAGAGGTACGCAAAAATGCAATCTTACAAGGAAAATTGAGATCGAAAAGTGTTTTTGTGAACACCAAGCTTCTTGGCCACTTGTCTCACTTCGATTTTTGCCGTCTCATTGAAGGAATATTAGGGAATTTTGAAGGGGAAAGCCGAAAATGTACTTAACCTAATAGCTACCGTATAGGATGAGTATACATTATATTCAATAATTAAATAATGGCGTGAGACGGACCATGTGGGAAACGTCGAGGCTGTCACCTGCGTAGTTTAGGCGGTAGCGCGTTTCTTGCTAATCCGAGGCTGCGCTCGGGCGTAGGTTTGATTCCTGCTCGGGCTGATTATCTAATTGGTCTTTTCTAGAGTTTCCGCAACTGTAAGGCGAATGTCAGGTAATCTAACGAATTCTCGACATCTCGCAAAATGCCATCACCATTACAAATTCCAGCTATGCTAAGTATCCTAGTAGTTGATACAGCGTCGATAAATAACCCATTTAGAAAATCTAAAAGCACATTAAATAGAGAGATGTAGCAAGACGGACCGCGTGGAAAACCTTCAGGCATGAAGTTCATCGAACAATTGTCGGTCCCTTGGTACCACGAGTAATGTCATAGTTTACTGAAACGCGTTTATTGCCAAAACTTCAAGCCATAAGCAATGCTGACTAGATCAGACGCTATGGACAGTACTCTATAACAGAGTCGCCAGTATGAAAGGATAATTCCAAGCCTTTGGCGTGAGACGAACTCGATAGCTCAGTGGTAGAGCGCCTGACCGGAGAACAGGAAGTTACAGGTTCGATTCCCACTCGAGGTTGTGGAATTTTTCTTTTATACCATGGCATGATTGTGACTATAATAGTATTTAAATTCATCAATACATTTAACTTCTCTCAAAACAATTTTAATGAGCTTTTCATTATTAGGTTTTATTGGTGACAATTTGAGCTGCAACTTAAACTCAACATTAAGTTTATTCCTGTATTTTGATTTTTTTGTACCAGTACATACGAACTGGTGAGTTGAGAATGAGGTCTAAAGCTTAACAATTTATATTACGTTGTCAGAATATTCAATCCTTATTGGTATCTGGAGGACTGGTAAGTTCATAAACAATAGTTTTAAAAACTAATAAGTTGAAAAATTATCGCTAAATCCGCTTCCTTAAGTATAATTTTCATAATGTTAATAAAATATCGCAAAAAGAATTCACATTCGTGGCATCTAGATTCATCATTCATAATTAGGCCTAATTAAGTAAAGTAGATATTTCTGCCATAATAATATGGTGCTTCCTATAAACAAATCGATTAATCCGAACTTAAAGGGGGTCATTTGCTCTGTATAAATCGACAAATAACTTTTTAATATTTAATGGGTAAAAACATGTTGAAGATAGCCTACTTTATTTCGTTAACCTTTTGTGGGCCCCATACTATTTAGAAGGGAGGTACGGTCTGTTTTAACCTAACAATTTAATGATACTGAATTTCGCCACCTCGAATTAACATTTTAAATTTCCATTTAATGTTTTAGTGGTGCTATCTATGAGGTAAAAATCATTGCTGAAAGTTAATTCAGCTAGGAATTAAAATATTTTGTAAAATTGGGTATATTTATATTCTCATTTATAGTTTATTAGATAATTAACTTGTTAAAAGCATTAATTTTGAACGTTACTAAACATACATTTAAGTAAAGAACGTAGGCCTAAGTAATGTTTATTTAAATAGTGTTAGATCGCAGGAAACAACTTCTTGAATACAAGAATTCGTTGTGAAAGGGGATAGCTAGTGGTTGAGGTTACAGCTGAGTGATGGAAGATATTTGAAGAGACGCACAAAAAGAACGAAAATCAGGATTTCTCCGGTGAGTAAAATTACTTTTGTTAAATAGATGTAAACATCTAGATTAACCAATATTAAGACACCAAGATGCAATGGAATTAAGTTAGCATGGACACATAAATGCCAATTCGTAATCGTAAGTTTCATACCTATACCTGCACCTTTTTCGAAAGCGCGAATTTACATGACAAGCAAACGTTTTGTTTTATATACATAAGAATATCAGATACGCAGCCACATTTTCATGTTATATGAAATACTGCGTTTTTTTTTTTTTTTAGAGAAGTTGACACTAAGAACAGCTCACTTTATTATCCTACTGGGATGGCGAAGTATGTACTGATCACAGGTAACGAATTCCTCTGTTTTTATAATGTACGAAAATTTCCATTTCCTCCTGCAGTATAGTCGGCAATTGTTTTTATGACAGTTTCATATGTTGCTATGCAAGTTTTTAGTGTAATTAGCAGAACCCATAACTCCGCCAGAAAACTGGGGTTCGTAGGTTCGATTGAAAACATTACGCTGTTATTACTAAGCCTGTCCAACTCATGTTCAACTAGTGAAGTCCAGATAGACTCATGACAGACTGGACTTATTTAATATTATTATTATTATTATTATTATTATTATTATTATTATTATTAGTATCATCATCATCATCATCCAGTCTGCTGTCAAAAAAACTGAAAGTTAGAATTTATAGAACAGTTAGAGCTACAGTATATTACCGGTTGTTTATATGGTTGTGAAATTTAGACTCTAACTTTGAGAGAGGAATAGAGGTTAAGGATGTTTGAGAATAAGATGCTTAGGAAAATATTTGGGCCTAAGAGAGATGAAGTTGTAGGAGAATGGAGAAAGTTACACAATGCAGAACTGCACGCATTGTATTCTTCACCTGACATAATTAGCAACATTAAATTCAGACGTTTGAGATGGGCATGCATGTAGCTCTTACGGGCGAATCCAGAAATGCATATAGAGTGTTAGTTGGGAGGCCGAAGGGAAAAAGACCTTTGGGGAGACCGAGACAGAGATAGAAGGATAATATTAAAATGGATTTGAGGGAGGTAGGATGTGATTGTAGAGAATGGATTAATCTTGTTCAGGATAGGGACCGATGGCGGGCTTATGTGAGGCCGGCAATGAATCTCCGAGTTCCTTAAAAGCCATAAGTAAGTATTATTATTGATCCTATTATTCGTTCATAATATTCTGCCCAATGGCAAGTCTTTCACTGCAAACCCAGTATTATCTTCCCTATTTTCCACCTTCCTCTTAGTCTATGCATATGATCCACATATCTTAATGTCGTTTGTCAGCTGATATCTTCTTCTACCTCGAACTTTTCTCCAGTTCACCATTCCTTCCAGTGCATCCTTCAGTAGGCAGTTTCTTCTGAGCCAGTGACCCAAGTAAGTCTTTTTTCTCTTTCTGATCAGTTTCAGCATCATTCTTTCTTCACACACTCTTTCCAACGCCGCTTCATATCTTATTCTGTGTGTCCACTTCACACTTTATTATTATTATTATTATTATTATTATTATTATTATTATTATTATTATTATTATTATTATTATTATTATTATCTTTTAAGAATTGTCTGTACAGCTGTCAAAAGAAAAAGTGGCCGCTCTCCTGAAACAAAGTTCCCTTCGGGTATCTTCGCTACAATTCGGAGACAGGCGATGTTACATGTTGTTGGACCACATTGCCTGATATCTACAGTTATAATTGAAGTATTCTGTGTGTTATCGATAGCATAATGATAGCGTTCAGGCCTCTTATTCATGAGGTCCTGCGTTCGACTACAACCACGTGCTTTTTATGTTCTTTTTTGTTCTGTTTTTGAGAGAGACAAACTATACATAATGGCTCCTTTCTCTTTTACGATTATTTTAGTAATTAACATCAGGTTCATTAATATATTATGCCATGACTTTATCATTATGATATTGTGGCTGCAAATGGAAATGAAAAAAGATTTTATTCTCAATAAAAATATCTTTCGTGGCATAAACAAAACAAATTTACTGGCATCGGCCTTAAAACATTCAAACAATTAAGCGTTCAAAAAACAAAACAAAAAGCCACAATTCAATATTTAGTCTATCTTCCTCTTATCTCGATCATCTTGCAGTCGAGTGGGCATGGAATTGATTAGTCTTTGCAAATAGCGACTGTTTTAGACACGATATTCCAGGCATTCTGAACATACATATATAAGTGTTCTGTCCATGGGCAGGTCTTTCATTGCAAACCCAGCAATCTCCAATCTATCCTATTTTCTGCCTTCCTCTTAGTCTCCGCATATGATCCACATATCCTAATGTCGTCTATTATTCTTTTCAACCAGAGACCCAACCAGTTACTTTTTATCTTTCTAATCAGTTTCAGCATCATTCTTTCTTCACTCACTTTTTCAAACACAATTTTATTTCTTATTCTATCTGTCCACTTCACACGCACCGTTCTTCTCCACATCCACATTTCAAATGCTTCAATTCGTTTCTCTTCATTTCGTCGTAATGTCCATGTTCCTTCCCCATACAATGCCACACTCCACACAAAGCACTTCACTAGTCTATTCCTTAGTTCTTTTTCCAGAGGTCCGCAGAAGATCCTTCTTCTATTTAAAGCTTCCTTTGTTCATGTTTGCAGTTTTTCTTGGGAAGGATAGGCCTAAATGCGATAACATCCCGTTGCTTTCCGCACACCACTATCTCTTTCGCATCTTATTAAATTCCAGGGGGCCCAAGCGTGGAGATGAGGAGAGTGGATTTGACTAATTGGGCCCTCCGGACTTCACCGAAAGTCACGGCAAGGGTTAAATATTAATTCTATCAGGATGTTTGACCCTATCAGAGATCGGGAAATCTCAATTAGCCTTTGCCCCCCGCATCCTGGACTAGCTTCTGCGAATCATCAGAAAATCTTAGAGTGTGATTGGGCCAATTTTTCCGAAAATGTTTCCACACTTTTGCCCTCGTAGCTCAGCGGACGAACGTCGGAATTTAGATGTCAACGTCTCAGGTTCAATTCCTCGTTACTCCTTTTCATTTTATTGTGGTTCAAGATAGTATAATGTAATAATACAAAAAGAAAAACTAATACCAGTATTATCCAACTGTACTGTTCCAAACCTAATATTAAATTTATGTTATTTATATCGCTAAAGAACGATAACAATAAAAATTATAACTTGAATATTATTTATACAGTATCACTAAAGAACGATAACACAATATAAATGATAAATATCGGTTTGTTTAATTAATATAAGATATTATATAATGCGTATTTAATTATCTAAACATAATAACCTATTTTATAAAGAAAGATGTTTATTTGTGTTATAATAATTACCTACATAAAATACAGACTATTTATATTGCGAAAGAACGATAACAATATAAATAACTTGAATATTATTTTATAATGCTAATGAAGGAAAATAATATAAATGATAACTTGAATATTATTTATATCGCTAAAGAACGATAACAATATAAAAAACGTGAATATTATTCATATCGGAATTTCACAGATTTATTACAGATGTATTTAAGAAATTGTAGAAGAATAGTAATTAGTAACAGTGTCCTATTTATTCTTCTTGGAGCCAAATTTGTAACTTTTAAAAGTGTGGTTACTATGTTGAAGTGTATGTGTTGCAACGGATGCTTGATTTGTTATGTATGTGAGTCAGTTATGGGATGCTTGATGTCGTCGCAATGTCGTAATTATAGTTTTATTGTGTTTGTGTGACTATTGTGTATTAATTTATGATGTATGGCACGGAAAGCTGCATATTTGTGTTATAGAAGTGTTACGTATGTGTTGTTAATGTTTTTGTATATTTCAAATTGATAACTGATATTTGTTTTGCAATCGCAATGCCTAATTTACGGATTGTTTATGTTTTGTTTACATCGCGTAAGCTAATTTAATTTTCTTTTCCATTTCTCTTTATGCTTATCTTTTTTGTGTATAAAACTATAGCCCTAACATACATATGTAAAATAGGGCTAACCCCCATTGGAGATACTGTAGCTACAATAGTAATAATTATTATTCATATCGTTATACAACGATAACAGAATACAAATGATGACTTGAATTTTATTCATATCTCTAAAGAACGATAACAAAATATAAATAACGTGATATCCATCAAGAACGATAACTGGATATAAATGATAATTTGAATATCATTTACATCGCTAAAGAACGATTAAAAAATAAAATGAAAACTTGAACAAGGCGCGAACCCAGAACCTTTGAATCATTAAACAAGCACTCTACCGCTGGTCTGCGAGGAGCAGATATGGAACACTTTCATAGTTCCGTAACTGCTTGTACAAGCACATGCATCGTGTAACATCGCCGCGACCCGAAGTGGACTTTGAAAATATTCGCTGTTCACGAGTGCGGCCACTTTTTTTTTTTGACAGCTGTACATTTGCATATTGCTAGGACATTGAATATGTTACCTCGTTGGATGATCGCCACTTTCTGCTAAGCGAGTGTGGAATGACCCTGAAAATTGCTCTCTTGGCATGTTTTTTTTTCTTTTAATATGTAAATGGGTCATTTCATAGTGATACACGTAACGTTTTTGAAGTAACTAACAGTGATAAATATTTAATTAAATACTTCGTAGTTCATGAAAAAGACATTAGGCATATTGTCTTTTAATATAAGCTTTCCTAAATATAAACACAAATTCTTAATGAGAAGGAATAATTAATCATGTAAAAAATATGAAATATTGTATGATGTGACACACGAACATTTTCTTGACACTTGATTTATTACCAAAATGGAAAATGTTCATATTATTGTGCCAAATGACATAAATGCATTAAGTTATTTTCCAAACAATTAAGACACTTGTGTAGTACAAGTGCTAAATCACAAACTTTAAAAAAAATTAACAGTGCCATTAAGAAACAAAATATTGCAAATATGTTGTGACACACGAACATTTCTGTCATGTTGGTACTAATTGTTTTAAATGCACTATAATACATCACTTCTTGTGAAAGACTTATACACTGTGCCTACAGTCTTATTATACAAAACAACACTAGATTAGTCCACACCTGTGGAGTAACGGTTAGCGCGTCAGGCGAAATCAGGTGGCCCGGGAATCCCGGTCGGGACAAGTTACCAGGTTGAGGTTTTTTCCGGGGGTTTCCCTCAATTCTATATCAAATACCTTACTATAATAATACCGGACAGCTAGCAGTTCTGCGCACGAACGACGCTGGTGCTGCTACCTAGGCGGCCGGTGTGGAGAACAAGCTGTAATCAACTGCAATGTATATTGTTGCTGGGCTAGTTAATAGTTTGATTAATTAGTGCTGTGTTAAAATGTCTGGGTGTATATGTGTTGTTTATAATTGCTACAATTACAGCATCATAAATTGCTCCAAATCGTACTTTCGATTTCCGAGAGTTCATAAAACATGACAACAAAATTTTTTAGTAGGCCTAATACCTTTGTCTCTGTGTTGATAGAACAATAAATATTAGCTTTTTTATTTAGGCATAATGAATGAATATAAGTTAAAATATATTGGAAATTTTAAGGTTTTAGCAAATTAAGTTTCATTGTTGTCCACATGCCTTTACTAATTATTACAAGCATCAGATTATTACCATTTTTATCTTTGCAGTTGTCAGCAATGGGTATATAAAGCATTATTGTAAATTCATTCTCAATGTCAGAATTAATTTTGTCTCACTAATGCAAAGAAAAAATACGCAATAATTAATTACGGAAAATAATATGAAGCATGCAATATTTCTCATAATATGCAGCTTTGATATAAAATAATGTTACAGTAAATACTATTCAACATTTCTTAAGTGTCCCGTATATTATTCCACATTAGTACCTCACGTTTTAAACAATAGTTCGATTTCCGCTATATTAATATTTATATTTGTGGACGTAATTCCACGCCGCTTCGCTAGATGTCAGCTCCTCGATATTTCGCACTCACGTCAAAAAAAAAAGTCAATGCTGCTAATATACAGCTGTCCGGTATTATTATAGTAAGGTATTTGGTACTATCGGTGCTGGACACCGGACTCATTTCACCGGCATTATCACCTTCATCTCATTCAGACGCTAAATAACCTGAGGTGTTGATACAGCGTCGTAAAGTAGCACACATAATAATACTAAGAAAAGGCTAACCGATTTTTATATCAGACCAGCAGCTGAGCTTTTATAAGTGCTAGGTTTTGGTTTCTTCTATTTATCGATCGAAGTATTATTAATATTAAGCTGTTGTTATGAAGAGGTCTGTCGTTAAATTATTTCAAGATCACAATTTAAAAAAAAACGACAAATGGAAGAGAACGGTAAGAACATACAGTAATATATTTACTGTATATATTCTGTGTAATCTTCACTTTGTTCTTATCAGAGGTGGGCATTTTGTAATTGATTACAGTCACAATTACTAAAGCTATTATTTATGCAAAGTGCGAAGGAGGTAAAAATATGAGTTTCAACATCATGTTTTAAATTTATTTTTTTTATTGTTTACTATAAACGTTATAAAAATATAGCATTATAAATCCCCTCCTCCATCACAATGATGGTAAGAATTGTCATGAAAATTGCACACGACAAAATTCTTACATCTCCCTCCAAACAAATTACTTTGTTGCGCCACTACACATTTCACTTATAAAATATATATTGGCATGCTAGGATCGAGGAGATTTTATAATTCCAAAATTCAATTTGCATTTTTAAAAACTTTGAGTTACGGTACATCTATTATATTCTATACTGTGCACACTTTTACTTAATAGGCCATGGAATGTTTACCGTCAATATGTCCAATACGATATTATTGGGTTGCAGTTTTACATTCACTTGTTTACATAGTGTATTACACTTTCACTCGTAGGCTTATATTGTCATAGATCACAGTGATAAAATATAGAACCCTGGACCTCTAGGTAGGTATAAACTAGAAATTAAATTAAATTAAACTAGATAGGTATGCTTAATATTAACAGAGACGAGGAAAAGAATCTTCGTTTTCAATATGAGTAATAAATTACATATTTAAAGGTATGCTTACATTGTACGATGCATAGTCCGCCTTTACAAAAATACGCATACTGTAACGTTCTGTTTCCTCCGGAGAAATGAAGAGTAATAAATTCACGATTGCTATACAAGGAAGTTTGGACATTTAAATGCACTTTCTCGCTTACAGTTTTCAGGTGAGAATATCCACATGCAATAGTGTAGTGGAATATAACCTTCAATTTTTCAAAATTAAGACACTGTTTCTCTCTCATTACGAGCAACAAAGTACACTATGTTTTTACATATCTGTCACTTTATTTCGCAAGCTAGTGACTCCAAAATCTACCGATTTTTAAAGCGACTAAATAATGAAAACTGGGATGAAAATGACTTTAGTAAGACTATTTAAACATAAGACACAATGATGGAAACAAGACGCTCCCCCCGCTAGCGGATATTTTCCGTCCTTGTCACACGTATCTGCTGACTCTGTCTTTCACGTCTCACGCAACATGTGCCAACGTTGTACATCTGCGAGCACTATATTGGCTTAGCCCATATGCCTTCTTATTCTGAAACCGCTATAGCCTATAACTTCGTGACTAATAACACGATTGAAATAAATGCGGTCTTCCATCGGTATACGACTACGATGCGAGCAAGACTTTGAGTTGACGGCGCGCTTGGACGAGGAGCATGTGGAGGCCCGCGGCGATTGGCGGCTATTTTGGGCGTGGGCGAAAATTTCCGGGCAGTATATCTTGTGACTTCGCTGTGCTAGCTTGGTGGGGTGACAACTGGCGGCCATTTTGAGCGTGGGAGAAAATTTCTGGGCAGATATGTCGCGACTTTGATTGTTAATGCGCTGATTTTGGTGCCAAACATAAGATCTCGTCTAGATCTGTCGATTTAAGCCAAATGTATTCACGTAAAATAAACGGCCGTGTCCCCGACACGGCCACACTCATGTATTTTTTTTTTCGGTTGTCGGTATTTCACAGCCTCCTACAACAAATACAGTATTTGAAATCCGGGGAAAAAAAAGCCCTCCGTAATGCGTGATGGTACTTAGGAGTACAAGAGTGATTATTTTTCAAATAAAATATAAAAAAAAACATATATATATTTTTAGGCATTTTAAACATTTTATGCTCGACCATGTCGAAATGTAGTAATTATACACCTGGTAGCAGTCCTTTAATGCATGTCATTAAAGTACACCTATTCATTAAAGTTCAGGTTTTCGATTATTCTCGGATATGAAATCGAAAGACAACTAGCAAAACGTCACGCAGGCTGGAAATCCATTACTGTCGCAGAAGGTTATGTTCTGTTACTATAATAATTAGCGTTAATTGTAAATAATATTCAAATAAATTCAATTTGTCATCTCGTTTTTCAATGTCGAATTCAATTTCAAGGTTCTAACAAGTTTAACGTTTATCTTACTCTCGAGATTATATCAAGGTCGTCGACATTCGTTGCCCGGAAAAAATCAATACTTTCGCGTCTGCGCACATCTCACAATTTACGAGATTGCACAAGGTCAGTTCGCTCCCCAGTCACATAAGAATAACATGAATACTTATGAATAATTTCAAGTTAGAAATATGCGCTCGTTTCATTTTCATAAACATCCTCGCGTCTTAATTACTATCATTATAGGCTCGTTGCATAATGTACTATTATGGAGAAACTTCTTTTATCATATAACAAATCGAAATTGGTTACATATTTATATAAAGTTTTTTGCTTTATATTAGGTCCTCTATCCATCCCACAACATTTTTCCAAATACTAGAAAACACACTGTTGTTTAGTCAACTGTCCGAAGACAGGTCTGAACCTCACAAATGACAACAAGAAGGCACTACTTGTGAGGCAACTAGGCCAGGAGATAATGAGGTAGGGTGACCAGTTCCTTTCCCCCTCCATTGCATACATCGCCCACTAGCTACATATTACACTAGTCAGACTTCATATGCATACAAACAATTATTCTTCCTCCGACACATATCGTCAAGTGAGTGTACTGCCTGATAATAGATGTACATATCAGTCACAACCTCAATCAGAGGATGATGTAGAGTAGAGTCTACATTGTAGACTGTAGAGGTATATTAATTTATAATTCAGGAAGATTTGTGGTGACTGTACCACACTTCTTGGTTGCGACTTAGAGATAGAAATATTGTGTAATATTACTTACTGTTAGCACAGTCTAGTATATACAGTCACGAAGCTTGAGTTGTGAGCGTGCTAGGAACAATAGACTGTGCCGGTACTATTTCGCATTGTCTGTAATGGGACGATATTAGCGATCCTAGTGGTTAGCAACTATTATGGATGTATATTTATTACGTATTGAGCTTCGTGACTGTATATACTAGACCAGCGGTGGCGAAAATGTGATCTTGCGCCGAGCCACTGTGTAACCTGCAACGTGCATAGCACCTATGGAGGGAGGCGGACCCCGAAGGGGAAGTGAAGCAACTGTCTGACTTATTAACGGATTTTCATTTTCCTTAGATCAAGCACTTAAATATAATTTTATACAGTACAAGGTTACAAACTATGTTTAGTACGTGTAACGAAGAAAGAAATGAACACTATCACAACCTAAAATTAACTGTCTTCAGAATGTCTCTGCAACAAAGTTTCAAAATCAGGAATTATGTCACATACTGCCAGTCGTAGTTGATCACGAAGGTATGTGTCTGTCAGTCATAATCTAAATTTGTTTTTCACTATTTCAATTGTTGAAAATAATTTTTCACAAACGTAAGTTGTAGCGAACATGGCTTCAACAGAGCAAGCGAATGAACGAAGCTTCGGATATTTATTTTTTGGCAAAGGATTTGAAAGTTCAACATTTGTCAAGTCCTTACAGTAGTGGCAGTGGCAGTGGCAGTGGCAGTAGTAGTTAAAAAGGACGCGTTAGCTATGGCTATTTGCGCCCTTATCTAAAATTCTTCATAAAACAAAGACATAAATAATACTCGTATAACAATCAGAGTGCTAAAGAAAACTAAAAAGCGTTGTCACGGTAAAACGAAGTACACTCAAGTCCTTACATCTAGCTTTCATTTGACATCACATAGTAAATCAGTGAGTTCAAATTGAAGAGCTAACCGCATTATTCGTACATCTGCTGAAAAAGGGTCGACGTACAGAGATGATGATGATGATGATGATGATGATGATGATGATGATGATGATAATAATAACACTTAACCTTTTAACGTTTCATCAGTAACATGTAGTATAATGCCGTTTTATATTATACAACCGTTTTTCTCATAATACTTGTGAACAAATCATACATTTAATATTCTCATCATATTGACAGCAAAAAAATGCGTCCTCCCATCCTACTTGAAACTTTCGTACATGGTTTCGAGAGAGACATATGCCACTCGCAGGTCAGAGACAAACACAAATGGAACGGAGTTTGACTCCTGTGAGTGAGAGGGTGGGGGTTGGCGGAGGTTAGAAGCAAGCACAGCTATCACTGCGAGCCACAATGTCTCGCGAGTCACGTTCTCGCCACGGCTGTACTAGACTATGCTGTTAGTCTCAAAGATGTTGTAGTTATCGTTAGTCTATTCTTAAGCCTCTCTCTCTCTCTCTCTCTCTCTCCATGCAGAAGCAATAGCACTATTGTACTTTGTTGCTGTGTGCTGTACTGTACAGAAGCATTGTGTAACACATTATACAAAACTATTTTTGTTTTATAACCCACGGCTCTTCGTACACTGCTCGTGAGTCACAACGATTGAAAGATAGTTAGGCCTACTCGAGTAGTTTTTAATTGGTTTATTTTACGACGAATTATCAACTGCGATGGTTATCTAGCTTCTGAGTAAAATGCCAGCGAAATGACAAATTGAGAAAAAATCTCAACCAGGTAACATGTCCCAACCAGGATTTCAACCCGGGTCAGTTGATTCCACGATCGAACATGCTATAGCGGTGGACCTTCGAATAGTCATTTTTTTCCTTTGTCGTCCTTAAGTCAGTCAATAAAATAGTTTATAATAGTTGAAACTTTAAAATGTCTATTGCATTTTTTTTTACATTAAGTGTAGGGGCAACAATTTTTTTCCTTTCATTACTTTAACTGTTATTAGAAATTAACAGGAGATTCATAAAATTGCTATAATTGCGTTAGACGTTTGTTTTTCGTGGTTATTATTATTATTATTATTATTATTATTATTATTATTATTATTATTAGTATTATTATTATTAGTATTATTATTATTTAGTCAACTGTCCGAAGACAGGTCTGGCCCTCACAAGTGATACCAAAAAGCACCACTTAAGAGGCAACTAGGCCAGGAGATAATGGGGTAGGATGGCTAGTTCCTTTCCCCCTCCATTGCATACATCGACAATTAGCTACATGGTACATTAATCAGACTTCAGATGTATACAATAATGTTCTTCCTCTGATACATATCGTGAAGTGAATGTACTGCTTGATAATAGCTGTACATATCAGCCAGAACCTCAGAGTATTATTATTATTATTATTATTATTATTATTATTATTATTATTATTATTATTATTGTAAACATGGTTGGGATTGTAAGGATGTTTTTGTGACAATAAGAAATAGGCCTAGCTGTGTTTCAAACCACAAGTTTTTGCGCTCGTTCAAAGTGAATAAAACCAGCGCCGTGAAAATCACACTTTACTAATGTTTCGTGATCCCTGCTTTGTTTAACCTAGGTCTAAATCGTTTACTTGTACCGGAAGACAGACGGCAATATTTTCTATTTGGCTAGAATGTTTTTACATTTTTCGTTTTCCCTGCACTGCTAAGTTCATAATAAGAGTTTTAAGAGGTCTAACGATTTTTTGTGCGTAGGCATACATAGCCACGATTTTATAGTACCCATGAAGCATCTCTTTATATAGTTAGATCTACCATCCTTGGTTTGCATGATTCTTTTAACAGCGAAATGTAGTCTATCGTTATGTGGTGAACAAAGACTGTACTTGGTGGTAGGTCTTCGCGTGATATTCCCGTTTCACCTACCGGCATTATACCATTGCTTCATTAATCTTCTTGCGTTGCTGTGTGCAGTAGTTCTCCTCTCATGCTGCACCGAGAGCAACACCTAGAACTTGGGCTACAGTTTTGATGTGCTACTCATAGATAAGAACGCTTGGGTGAAATACGCAAATCCGCTATTCATTAAACAAGTGATAAGGAATTCATGGGATCCCTGTAACTGCATGAAACGTTCTATGTTCTCGTTTGTGTGTTATTGTGATGTTCGAATTTTTAAGGAATTGGTTCTTATATACAAACTGTGAATATCAGAGTGAAATAAATTTATTACAATTTGTGTGTTGTATTAATTAATGCTTATTTTCCCTTTACTTCTTTATTGAATATATTACCATATATCTGTACAAGTCTTTTACAATAGAATTTTATTGCGTTTCAATCTGAATGATCGATTGCTAAGCAAGTGACGTAAGATTAGTGTGAAGTAACTCTTGCGTTGCGAAGCTACTGATGTCAGATTTTGAAATTTTCGTAACATTTTATTCATTTGATACTCAAGCACAAAAGTTTCGTGTTAAATAATAATAATAATAATAATAATAATAATAATAATAATAATAATAATAATAATAATAATAATAATAATAATAATAATAATAATAATAATAATTATTATTATTATTATTATTATTATTGGCTGTTCAATGGCGCTGTATCAACCGCGATATTATGTGTGTTGATGGTTTTGGTGAATGTAAAATGGCCTCAGGATTTTCTAAGAGATTATCTAATATTCACGTTAGGAAAAACCTCGGAAAAAGCCAAATCGATAACCAGCACACGAGAGAATTTGAACCCACGCCTGAGCGCAGCGTTGGATGACTAGAACCCATCATCGTCCTCGTTATCGTCGTGTCATCATTATCATCTATTCCACAAAATAAAAGAAATTGACAAAATTATAAATTGTTATATTATTAGATAGGCTGCTTACTTTAAGTGTGTTTGAGAATAAGGTTCTTAGGAAAATATTTGGGGCTAAGAGGGATGAAGTTACAGGAGACTAAAAAGTTACACAACGCAGAACTGCACGCATTGTATTCTTCACCTGACATAATTAGGAACATTAAATCCAGACGTTTGAGATGGGCAAGGCATGTAGTACATATGGACGAATCCAGAAATGGATATAGAGTTTTAGTTGGGAAACCGGAGGGAGAAAGACGTTTGGGGAGACCGAGACGTAGAGGGAGGATAATATTAAAATGGATTTGAGGGAGGTGGGATATGATGGTAGGGACTGGATAGGGACCGATGGCGGGCTTATGTGAGGCATAGTGTTACGTCTCCACGTGTATTCGAAGGGGCTTCCCCATCCTTACTCCATCACTTATTTCAGGAAGCTCCAGTGCATAGATCAGATGCAATGCAAGTTGCAACTTATTTTATATGGAAGGCATAAGAAAAGTCTAAATTAACCTAATCTAACCTTTCACAGATTATTATATCCAAGGCACAACAAAATCCTAACCTAACCTAATGTCACAGATTCATATATGCAGGACATAACGTGAATATACACTAGCGTGAAATTTTCGTAATGTCACCAACGTTATGTTCGTATGACTGACTGCCTAGGTCAGTAAGTTGAAGATGCATACTGAGTAGGAAGGGAACTACCTCAGTGTTAGTTTAACCACAAGATGATCAGAGAGAGTGGTCGAGAATTTTAAGTACCTTACGATTTGCTGACTCTGAAGAAAACGTACAACGTTCAGGTTTGAATTAAACAGAATAGCAAATAATCTTAAAATCACTACACAAAACAAAAAAGTAATTGGATTTGAAGAAAATAAACCACTGAGAAAAAAATAGCAGAAAATAGTAACAGATAAAAAAGATATAGAATAAGATTCTAATTTTAATTATTTAGGATGCATAATTTGATAACCAACTTAATAAAATAAATGACTGTCAATAAAGAACATCTACCAGCCACTGAACGAATATTGCACAATTTTATAACTGCCAATGTGACGCTATAAACCAATTTTCAATACTTTTATCACAATCACAACACAATTCAATTTTTATTGTACTATATAATACATAGAATTATTACTACATTAACACATTTAATATATCACAAGACATAGACTGAACGAATTAAATGTAATTATTATGAAACTCGCCATATTTCTTCATGGAATTACGATCTACTTCCACTAGATGGCTACAGTCATCAGCAGCAGGGCTGGCAACACATGCAAATGAAATTATACTAAATGTGAGGAATGTTACTACACGTGTGTAGTATTATGTGACAGGTTAGGTTAGGTGTGTATTATGTGATAGGTTAGGTTTGATTAGGTGTGTAGTATTATGAGAGAGGTTAGGTTAGGTGAGATTAGGTGTGTAGTATTATTACTATATTGGCAACACTGAAACCCACTGTTATATTAACGAAATATGGTCTTATTCATCATTAACACATGACTGGTTTCGTATATGAGTAAGGTACTTACTTATAGCGGATCGGGTGGGCTTACAGTTTTCCTAGTGGTCACATACATTTCTACTAATCAATACTATAAGTTCAAGATATTTTCAAGGTATTCTATCAAATTCCTATAGTGGCTGGGACATAAGTAATATTCACCTAAATGTCTTTGGATGTTAATCGGAACTACCCATAAAAAGAACATTACTGAAAAAAATACAGTTTTATAAAGAAATGGCTGTTCCAGTACTCTTAAACGCTTCGAAACTTGAACCCTAACTGAAAGTTAAGAAAAGAGAATTGATCAGCGGAAATGAGATTGTTGCGACCTTTGGCCGACTACTCATAAATAAACTAAAGAACTGAGTATTTCGAGAATAATAAGGAAAACATTATAGATCAGAGTGGCACGAACGTTTAAAGAGAACGGAAAGCTACTACATATCCCACCACCAACAGAAAAGCGCAATGAGGCGGATAAAAGAAGTACTGGAGAGAACAGGTACTACTTTGTGACGTCAGAACAGACCAGTAGGCCTGAATCGTGCGATCTATGATAATGATGATGATGATATAATTGAGCTTCAACTAAGAAACTTACCGAATAGAAAAATTACTTAATAAAAAGTAGAAGGCTGCACTATGAAATTGCTTGGTATAGAACAAATCGACCACAAAGTCAAATTAACACGAAATTAAATAGAAATGAACGAATAATATTATTATTGTCCGACTCAGAACAGAGCACCTAACTTCACTTGCAGGCAATGGAAAGCTTCAAAATTGTATTACTGTTACGTGAAACTGTAAAGAAGCAACTTCTTGTCATATTCTCAGATGTTTAAATCTGAGTAACTCTAACAAACATAAATACAATTTATTAAAAAATTGTAACCTTATGGAACAGATATGAGGATCTCTGAAATCAGTTAAAACTAAAAGATTCTAACTAAGTATAGTCTGCGGAAAAAACGAGCGTTGAGGTGGTTCTGGTGATTTTGGAAGTGAAAATGGACGAATTTGTAAGCGATTTCTTGCGAATATGGATTTCAAAAGTTAAGAAATTTATAGGGAAATATTTCAAGAAAAGGAAATTGTTCGAAAATGTTGTATAAATTACGTGTGAAATGAGACGTGCGTGGTAATGGAAGTGGAGGCTCTCCCGTCGTACAGAATGTTGCGCGATCAAGGTCAGGGACACGGTCGTTTGAGATTATTCATCGTATGAAGTCTCGCGAATGCTGCGACCGGCACACATAGCAAGCGATTTTCAACAGTCGAAACAAAAATTAATAATTTTATTAATTTAATTATTCATAGGGGTTTTGAGATAACGTCATAAAACTTGAGAGATGGATTAAGAATAAGATTTTCTTCAATACGAATGAAATTGGCATGAATTTAAATTGGTGCATTCGAATATATAAAACTGTTTCTTTTTTTAAATGAGGTGTTTTTATGAGCATCCCTTAATATTATTCGAATTAGTCTTTAAGGTATTAAAACATGGTTGTTCAGGTTTACAAAGGCGTCTCTTTAGTTTCGATGACACTTCATATAGGGTGTCTAGAATATTTCAAATTATGGATAGCATGTAACTGCCACCCATTTTTCAATCATTCGTATGACTAAATTATTAATGATATGGCGGTCATACTTGACAGTTTAATATATTTTTATAATAACATTATTATATTAAAACCCCCAAAAAATCATGAAATCACTGGCATATTCTTAAAATTTTGTATGGAATGCTCATAAAGTATTTATAAACCAAAGTGATTTCATGTTTTGAAGTAAAACAAAATTTTGTGACGGACATTTTAAGAGAGCTTTGCGAGTTGTTGCTACGAGATTGTGTGTTACGGAGTTGCGCTTTGGCATGGGTTCGAGTCCCGTCTGGTTGAGTTTTTTCAGAGATATTTCCCAACCGTAAGACGAATGTCAGGTAATCTACGGCGAATCTTCGGCCTCATCTCGTCATATACCATCTCGCTATCATCAATCCCATTGACGTCAAATAACGTAGTAGTTATGCAGTGTCGTTAAATAACCAACTAAATGAAAATACAAATCCCTGTAAAATCGCAACAACTATAATTTTACTCAAAACCAATGGATAACATCCAAAGTACGATTTTAAATAACAGTTTTTTTAGTATTATCCGGAATAATCTCAATTATGAGATTGATACTGAATCCGCTGCGTTCAACTGACTGAAATTGCAAAAAAAAAAAAAAAAAAAAAAATCATTAAAATATGTACCTACTGATGGAATGTTGAAACTAGACCTTTTTTTTCGGAGAGCTTAGACCAATTTTGTATCAAGAGAATACCTAGGGCTTGAAAAGGAAGCTCTTAAATTTTGTATAACATTTGCAATCTCATATTTATGCAAAATAAATTTCTGACCAATTTTGTATCAAGAGAATACCTAGGGCTTGAAAAGGAAGCTCTTAAATTTTGTATAACATTTGCAATCTCATATTTATGCAAAATAAATTTCTGGTTTATGATTATCATCGAAGAAAAAGTGGGAAATCTCCTTGAACTTGAAAATTATACCACTACGTGTATCGAATGCTTAGCCCAGATTTGAGAGGCTGCTTTCTGAAAAACAGGCACATTCATCACATTAATTATTTTTTACTTTATAACT
Organism: Periplaneta americana; assembly: GCF_040183065.1. NCBI lineage: Eukaryota > Metazoa > Arthropoda > Insecta > Blattodea > Blattidae > Periplaneta > Periplaneta americana. The sequence goes on from NC_091123.1 coordinate 118,450,703, forward strand.
ATTTAAAGATTTATTTATTTGTTTTTTGTTCAACGTTGCTTATATTTATGTTTCTGAATGAAAAATAAATGTATGTTAAAAATGCGTCTTTGGGAACTATTGATTTAGTCTATTTTCCTACACAGCAAACAATCAACATCAAGGAGAGTAATGCCTGATCGAACTAGCGTGCTACATTCTTAGTTCATTACCTAACGACTATGTATCAACTACTAGATTATTAATTAGTGTCTATAGAACTGGTGAGAGTAGATGAGGTGAAGGTTCCCCATGTGATCACATAATATTCATCTTACAGTTGGGGAGTACCTCAGAAAAATCCCAATCAGGTATTCATCCCTTCGAATCAGAAAGCACACGCGCCCACCGCGTGAGCTACGCCGGTGGCTTCCGAGTGGTGTCGTCAATGATTTATAATTAAATCGAGTTCTCCATATAAAAACTTTTTAAATTCTGAAGAACATTGGAAATAAAAGAGTTAAATGTAAACCTAATTGATATTTTCATTGCATGAATATTGAACAGTTTAAAAGTGTCACTTCTTCCGTACGTAGAGCACACACTCATTTGTGTATCTATGTATAACAGAATTATGCATCCCTAGGACAAAATTTATAATTTCTCAAAGCCATTAACTTCAGCTATAGTCGCGGAAATAGCAATACCATTTCACTCCACTGATAGTTGATAGCTGTATTAAAATTTTCAGAGACTATCAACTTTAGAATCCAATTACTAACTCCTAACTTTGTGTATTCAATTAATTTTGCTTCAACATGCCACATGTTCTACTCAAGGCCAATGGTATTAATAATTTATCTGAAATATGGCTACAAAATTAACCCACAATTAAGTTCAGTTAAGGCTAAGTCTGATTATATTTCTCAGATCGAGGCGGTTAAACTCAGTTTAGCAGAAGTTAAATAATTCTGCATCAAAATAAAGAAGATTAGACATTAGTCCTGCAAGCAAAATAGTTAAATTTATTTTAGTTGTATGCAAAGGAAGGTCTGTATTAATATTTTGCATATAACATACAGAAATGTAAAAAATGCGCTTCCTAAAGCGCAAATATTACCATCCCTACTTCCTCCACCTCCTGTCCGCGACTATGTTTTCATTCTGTTTATTTTTTTACCGGCAGAACGTAAACAGTTTATAGAATATTTGAAAATGCCACTGTCTAAAGTACCAAGATACAGCATCAATAAGGAATAGGAATTTGGTTATTTTGTTGTTGAATAAGATAATAAAGCTCGGTTAAGAAAGAATTTAATTGTTAACATTACAACATTCCCCCTTAAGGATATACATAAATATACTTGGACTTCTCCAGATGGATTGACACACAAATAGATCACATCTTGATAGACAAACGAACACATACTAGCATAGCAGACATTCGAACTTTCAGTAGGGGCAGACTGTAATTCTGACCATTATTTGGTAATTGGAGAATTAAGAGAAAGACTATCAGTAGCCAAGCGAGTAGAGCAACAAGTTAATATTAGTAGATACAATATCCTAAAATTAAAGGACGAGGATACTAAGCAACATTATCAGGTCGAAATTTTAAATAGGTTGGTCACTTTAGAAAGCTCCGACGAAGTTGAGAAAGACATGGATGTTAATAGCATGTAGGAAAATATCAGAGAAAGTATTAAAATTGCAGCTGAGCAGAGTATAGGTTATTATGAAACTAAGAAAAAGAAACCGTGGTTTCATGGAGATGGTTGCATGGTAGTAGAAAGAAGGAAATAAGCAAAATTTAAATTCGTACAGAATCCAGTTGAAGCGAATAGAGATAATTATTTCAATGAAAGACGGGAAGCAAGTGGTACACTTAGGAATAGAATGAGAGGTTACTTGAAGGAAAAACTGAATGAGGTAGAAACAAATAATAAGAGTAAAAACATTCGAGAGGGAACCCAAGAGGTGGAACTTAAACTGAGAGGATTCGATCCGACATCGGGATAGGAATCCTGTGTGGCTTAGTGGATAGAGCGTCAGCACGTAGAGCTGAAGACCCGGGTTGAAATCCCGGTGTCTGAGAGAATTTTTCTCCCTTCCACTCCTCTTTCATCGTAAAAACATTCGAGATTTATATAAGGGAATAAAGAAATTTAAGAACGGATATCAGGCAAAGGTAAATGTAATCAAGGATGAGAATGGAGACTGCTTGCAGACTCTCATTCAATCCTGAACAGATGTATGAACTATTTTGGGCAACTATTAAATGTACAGTAGTGGCAAAAAGCCGGACCGACCCTTGTAGCTAATTTCAGACCCTTCTTCACTTAAAGCACGATAGACTGATAACTAATACTTTCCTGGTTCGAATCCTGCCTGGGAAGGAAACTTTTTCTTGTTCCTTATTCAAATTTATTCCCAACGCTTTTTCAATTGCAGAGATATTTAACTACTTAATTAAATTATTATTCCCAGAACATGAATTATACCAGCAATCGAGAAGTATTGGGAATAAATTTGAAAAAGGAACAAAAAAACTTTCCTTCCCAGGCAGGATTCGAACCACGAAAGTCTTAGTTACCAGTCTATCGTGCTCTGGAGTGAACAAGGCTCTGAATTCTGCTACAAGGGTTGGTCCGCTTTTTTTTGCCACTACTGTACATATGCCAAATACAAATGATCGGGATGAAATTTAAATACAAACTTCTGAGCCATTTATACCCGAACCCACACTTTCAGAAGTCGAAATTGCGATAGAAAATCTGAAAATGTATACAAGTCTCAAATTCCAGCAGAATTAATACAAGAGGGTGGAAGCGCATTATCTAGCGAAATTTATACGCTTGTACTTGCTATTTGGGAAAAGGAAATTGTACCAGAACAATGGAAGCAGTCTATAATTGTACCTATTTTTAAGAAGGGGACAAGACTAACTGTAGTAACTTTCGAGGAGTATCACTTTTATTGACGTCGTACAAAATTTTGTCTAATATTCTTTTTAGAAGATTAACTCTGTATGTAAATGAAATTATTGATCAGATTTTTCGTATTCGACAGATATTGGAGAAAAAAATGGTAGTATAAGGGTACAGTATTTAAGTTATTCATAGATTTCAAAAAGGCATATGACTCTGTTAAGAGAAAAGTTTTATATAACATTCTTATTCAGTTTGGTATCCCCAAGAAACTAGTTCGATTAATTAAAATGTGTCTCAATGAAACTTATAGCAGAGTCCGTATAGGCCAGCTTCTGTCTGATGCTTTTCCAATTCACTGCGGGCTCAAGTAAGGAGATGCACTATCACTTTTACTATTTAACTTCGCTCTAGAACATGCCATTAGGAAAGTTCAGGAAACAGACAGGGTTTGGAATTGAACGGGTTACATCAGCTTCTTGTCTATGCTGATGACGTGAATATGTTAGGAGAAAATCCACAACCGATTAGGGAAAGCACGGAAATTTTACTTGAATCAAGTAAAGCGATAGGTTTTGAAGCAAACTCTGAAAAGCGAAGTACATGATTATTCTCGTGACCAGAATATTGTAAGAAATGGAAATATAAAAATTGGAGACTTATCTTTCGAAGAGGTGGAAAAATTCAAATATCTTGGAGCAACAGTAACAAATACAAATGACACTCGGGAGGAAATTAAACGCACAATCAATGTGGGACATGCCTGTTATTATTCGGTTGAGAAGCTTTTGTGGTCTAGTCCGCTGTCAAAAATCTGAAAATTAGAATTTATAAAACATTTATATTACCGGTTGTTCTGTATGGTTGTGAAACTTGGACTCTCACTTTGAGAGAGGAACAGAGATTAAGGGTGTTTGAGAATAAGGTTCTTAGAAAAATATTTGAGGCTAAGATAGATGTAGTTACAGGAAAATGGAGAAAGTTACACAATGCATAACAGCATGTATTTTATTCTCCACCTGACATAATTAGGAACATTAAATCCAGACGTTTGAGATGGGCAGGGCATGTAGCACGTATGAACGAATCCAGAAATGCATATAGAGTGTTATTTGGAAGACCAGAGGGAAAAAGACCTTTGAGGAGACCGAGTCGTAGATGGGGATAACATTAAAATGGATTTGAGGGAGGTGAGATGTGATTATAGAGAATGGATTAATCTTGTACAGGATAGGGACCTATGGCGGGCTTAAGTTGAGGGCGCAATGAACCTGCGGGTTCCTTAAAAGCCATTTGTAAGTAAGTGAATAAATATTAGGGGAAAAACAAACTTGCAGGTACGTAACTGTGTAAAATTGTTGTTGTGTTTCTTATTTTATGGAATTTTATTCTTATTTGGGATGTTTTAATTTGATAAATGACAAAAGGGTTAAACGATTTATTTCTAACAATTTAATCAAAACACTAAGGAAAAATGATAGAGATTTGTTTACATATTTATTTGTTTATTTCCTTAGTTCTTTATTTATTGTTGTATTTTATTGTATTCTACGAAATAAAATTAATTTGTATTAACTTTGTATCAGATTCACTTTTTTTTTAATGAATTAACAACTCTTAAATACCCATTTCCATGGATGGGCAACTCGTGCTTCCAAAGTGCTAAAAAACCTTGGAAGTGAGAACGGCAGACGGAGGCAGCCGCAGCAGTTACAAGTTGTTTGTACTTAGTTTGCTGCAAAAGCCAAGGTCCGCTCTGGCGGCTCATGCAGGTGATCGCGATATCTATTCCATGATTTGAATTTCAGAATGACGCATGGTACAGTAATTATAGTAATTTTAGACAGACTATACCTGAACACATAACAAAATTATAGCCTATTATTTTCTAGCTTTGTAAATTAGTTTAATACTGGAAACACAAACTGAATACAATCTTTTCAAGATACAACAAATATAACTGCAACACTTATTTATTATTACACTATTTGTTAATATTTCTTATTATATGTCTTATTTGAAACGTAAAACGCTAGAATTTACAAGTCTTTATACATTAAAGAGTATCCCTCTGTTCTCAGAAAGGTAATAGTCTGTATTCGCAAACAATAACAAATTCAAGGAAGTATTTTTTACATGTCACGGCAGATGAAATAAGCTTACTTCTGAGCTCTTTCTTTACTTTGAGAGCTTTCACACTTCTTTCTTGTATTAAACTCTGCCTTAAGTACATCCTACAGTATATATGGAAGCAGAGAGTATATTTGGAAATTCTGACTTAGGCAACATTGCGAACAGTTCGATTCCTGATTTTGCTGGAATCTGAGTGGCGTGCTGTTCTGTAGATTTATTAATTCAAGCTATAAATTTTCAGGATTTTCTATCAGCGTAAGCAAAAAGATTTCAGAAAAATTTCGATTCCTTGTCAATTGTCACTGTTTCTCCAAACTTAGCAGTGAATTCTGCTGTAGGTCTTGAAGTAGGGTCTTATATTTGATAAGAAGATTTTCTTATCACTCTTCAAGATAGTTTATAGTCAAAGAAAGCGAAGTTGTCTATGTTCTACATGATAATACCACATTTCAAATTTATCAATAAATGTTCTTAGCTAGTCGATTATATGTCGTGCAATTCTGTAACTCGCACGCACAACGTGCTAATGATATTTGATTTCAGTCTCAGCTTGTTGATATCTCATTTTTACCTGTAGCTGTTCTAAAGCAGATGCAGCCAGTATTTCTTTACTAAAACCTTCACTGTTTACTTGTAACATAAAATGTCATGCGTAAGAAAGTGTAATAGAATACAAGCTTTGCCTCTCTTCTTAATAAAAAATCTCTTTTTTACTCGTAACTAAAGGGAAATGGTCTGGGAATTATTTTGTTTTTTTTTTTTTACTTAAAACGAGCCGCCACTTACTACAGACGCGATCGAACTTGTGTCTTGAAAGAATCGCACAGAGACAGTACAGCTAATACAGAGTCCGTTCTACCTGCACTGAGATTGTGTTGACAATTTGAGAGCACGAGTTGCCCACCCATGCCCATTCCTGTATGATCGATTTTTTATCGTCCATATTATTCTTCGATTTTCAAGCTGTTTTCCCTACCGTTTGTGGATTTTCTCCTAACATATTCACGTCATCCCCATAGACAAGAAGCTGATGTAATCCGTTCAATTCCAAACCCTGTCTGTTATCCTGAACTTTCCTAATGGCATATTCTAGAGCAAAGTTAAAAAGTAAAGGTGATAGTGCATCTCCTTGCTTTAGCCCACAGTGAATTGAAAAAGCAATTTTATACATATAATAAAATAGGTTTATGGTGTTCGAACTCAGAAAATAATGTCCTCACTGGCTTTAAACTACTACTAATTATAATTATTATTTTTCCACCCTCAAATTCCGGAAACTACGTCGTCGGAGATTCCATAGATGAACCGTAAACACTATAACATAACTGTCGCCATTTGTTATGTTCGACTATTGTGAAAGTTTGTATGTGTGTTATGTTTATCCACTTCACTTTACGTAATTCGGGTTAAAAAGTACGCCAATGCCACGTGGTGCTCCCAAACGGTCACCCATCCAAGTACTGACCACGCTGAGAGTTGCTTGACTTCGGCGATCGGACGAGAACTGGTATTTTCAACATGGTGTGGTCGCTGCTGCTAGCGGGACACAAAGTGCAGTTTTTCCTACATATGGTTAGATAATTTAAGTAAGTCTCATTTGGTAGAGAAATATGAAAGCTAGGTAACGTATGATAGATAAATGCTGTATATATAACAAAAAATTTGCAATACTTGTACAATTTTTGTCTCTTGCGTATGTCACGCGTAGCATAATATTACTATATAAACGCGAATTATTCAGTATAAAGGTGCCAGGGCTAGGTCTGTATTACCGAACTTAGTAATACAATTTGGTTGTGTAAGCACTGATGTATTGAGACACTGGGAGTAAGTCGCTCGGCAATGGGGAATTAATACATATGTACCGTACCTATGTCGGCAGCATTCCATGGAACGCTTTAAGCCCTAATTGCTGAAGCTGTCTTTGCTGATCACAACTGAAGTGAGATCTGGCGTTGCGTCAGCTCTGACAATAATTTTTCCGTTAATAACTGTTCTAACGATGGGGAAATAGAACTGGTCGATGATAGAAATTTGAAAATAAAGTTCCTAAAATGTGTAGGTATTAATATAATATAATAATATCAGTACTATCTGGGCACTGATAATATTATTAGTAATATTAACGTGGGAGAAACTGCATTTTGTGTCCTGCAAGAAATGTGATGTGTGCAGGGTTATAAAATTCCCCCCACCCTTCTATAGTAAGAATGTAGGAAAATTGATATTTGATGCTTTTCTAATTAATATGCCACTACCACTTTATAGGTGGTGTATTTAGACAAAATTAATAACTTCCCTCCTATTTAACATGTTTACATGTAAACTTGCACATTAGTTACAGATAACATATACTTTTTTATTGTATACATAATCTGATTATGATGATGTAAAAGGAACTACCCCTTTATAGAGGGTGTATTTAGACAAAATTAATAACTTGTCTCACAGCTAACATGTTTTCATGAAATTTTGCACATTAGTTAGAAGCAGCATAAATTTATTCTATATAAAATCTGATCATGATTGTTTAAGAGGGGGTGTATTTAGACAAAATTAATAACTTGTTTCACATCTAACATATTTTCATGAAATTTTCCACATTAGTTAAAGTACTATATATTTATTGTACACAAAATATGATGATTGTTTAAGAGGAACTACCCCTCTATAGGGTGTGTATTGAGACAAAATTAATAATAACTTGTCTCACATCTAACATGATTTCATGAAATTTTGCACATTACTTGCGAGTACCATATATTTATCCTATACAAAATCTGATTATGATTGTTCAAGAAGAACTAGCCCTCTATAGGGATGCATTTAGACAAAATTAATAACGTCTCACATCTAGCATGTTTTCATGAAATTTTGCACATTACTTAGAAGAATCATACATTTTTATCTATACAAAATCAGATTATGATTGTTTAAGAGGAACTACCCCTCTATAGGTGGTTTATTTAGACAAATTAATAACTTGTCTCACATCTAACATATTTTCATGAAATTCTGCATATTACTTATAAGCACCATATATTTATTGTATACAAAATCTGATTATGATTGTTTAAGAGGAACTACCCCTTTATAGGGGGTGCATTTAAACAAAATTAGTAACTTGTCCGTACCTAACATATTTTCAGGAACAGTGACACATTAGTTAGAACTATATATATATATATATATATATATATATATATATATATATATATATATATAGCACATTAGTTAGAACTGTGTGTGTGTGTGTGTGTGTTCCAATCAACAAAAAAAAAAAATCGATCTGTGCAAATTTTCAGCTCAATCGGACAACTGCGAGGCGACCCTCATTGACCACTAAGTTGTGCAATTTTAGCCCGAAAAATATTTTTTTCTAATATTATTAGATAAACCTATATGATGATGATGATGATGATGTCGATGATGATGATGATGATGATATTATTATTATTATTATTATTATTATTATTATTATTATTATTATTACTTTTGTCATCCACTCTGTTATCAAAAAATCTGAAAGTTAGAATTTATCAAGTAGTTATATTACCGGTTGTTATATGTGGTTGTGAAACTTGGAATCTCACTTACTTCATCGAAAATGTTTGTCATTCAATATGTAAGAACATTAGCCGTGGACGATGTATTAAATTAACAATGTTAAAAAAAAATCACTGTTCCCGTTCTTTGTCCAGCAATGTAGCCTACTTACACAACAAAATTCCTACAACAATGTGAGTTCATTTACAAAGTTTGATTAGTGTAATATGTAGCTAATCGGCGATGTATTTATAGAGGGGAAAAGGAACTGGCCACCCTACCCTATTATCTCCTTGCCTAGTTCCCTTATAAGTGGTGCCTTGTTGGTATCACTTATGAGGTTCAGACCTGTCTTCTGACAGTTGACTAAACAACACTACTCTGCTACATTGTTGGAAATTATGTCTGTGTAATTTTAAATTAACTTCATTCTACATCTTTATCCAGTTACTACTGGTACAGCTACTTTCTTCTTGTCGTGGTTTAAAATGTACCTTCAGATCATATTATTTTAGAAGTTTTACAAACGTCTTATTTTTATTACTACTACTACTGCTGCTGCTGCTGCTACGGCGTGGCTCAGTCGGTTAAGGCGCTTGTCTGAAGTCTGAAGTTGCTCTCGGGCGCGGGTTCGATCCCCGCTTGGGCTGATTACCTGGTTGGGTTTTTTCCGAGTTTTTCCCCAACCGTAAGGTGAATGTTATGTAATGTATGGCGAATCCTCGGGCTCACCTCGCCAAATACCATTTCGCTATCGCCAATCTCATCGACGTTAAATAACCTCGTAGTTGATACAGCGTCGTTAAATAACCAACTAAAACTACTACTATTACTACTACTGCTATCGTCTTGTGTTGGTTTAAAATGTACATTATTATTATTATTATTACTATTATTATTATTATTATTATTATTATTATTATTATTATTATTATTATTATTAACTTGCACTTTTAGCATAACGGCTATAGCGTAGACTTCCCATGCTGGCACCTCGGGTTAGAGCCCCAGTGGGCTAAATGTAATATGTGGTGAACAAAGACTGTACTTGGTGGTAGGTCTTCGTGTGATATTCCCGTTTCTCCTACCGGCATTATGCCATTGTTTCATTAATCTTCTTGCGGTGCATAGTCGGAGAGAGAACAGTTTCCTTTGGGGGGGAAAGCAAAACCATAGAATCCTCATATAACAAGGTTATGGGGAACATTATTTACCTCCTTCCCCCATTATAGCTTAGCCGTGGTACAGTATATCGGAATATGATCTTTAATAAAGGTATTTTCGGGTGCATGTTTCTTACAGAGTTACAGCCATATCCGCGATGTTTCGGACCGAATTGTATAGAGTTTGAACTGTTGTAGGTCTACTACAAATTATAATAGGGCATAACGTAAAACAATCTCCTTTTTGTATCTCGTACAGAAACACATGCATGCATCAATAAAACTACGTAACAGTGCTAACAACAAATACAAATCTTACGTTCCTGAAAATATCATATTAAATATAAACCTTATTTTATTTAATCTCGTCTTCAAGTTTACTCATTAGACCAGGACCACTTTTACTTTTTTCTGCATTCTTGTGCAGTATGTTATTCATATTTCTCCAAGTGGCGGCCTGAACACCTACAGACTTCTAACACATGAGTACAGGCTGTTACAAAAGAAAGAAACAATATAATGCTTCCATTCCTCAAATGATGCATAGAAATTCTTATATATTCAGAAATTTAGTCCAGACACATGATCTGAAGACATTAATTCGTCAATTTAAGCATATAAACTTAATCACAAACGAAGAAAAAAAAAAGAACTTTTGAATTCAATATTTTCTAACGTTAGTAGAAAGAAATAGTTGCGACAAGTTTGGGGGCGCAATGCACTCCCCCCCCCCCATAACTCCACTTATGTTGTGGTGCTATGTGCAGTAGTTCACCTCTCATGCTGCACCGAGGGCAACATCTATAACTTGGGCTACAGTTTCGACCTGCTTGTTACTCATAGATGAGAACGCTTGGGTGAAATACTCAAATCAAGAACTGTACCCGCTATTCATTAAACAAGTGATAAGGAATTCATGGGATTGCTGTACTTGCATGAAACGTTCTATGTTCTCGTTTGTGTGTTATTGTGATGTTTGGATTCTGAAGGAATTGGTTCTTATACAAATTGTGAATATCAGAGTAAAATAAATTTATTACAATTTGTATGTTGTATTATTAATGGTTATTTTCCCTTTACTTCTTTATTGAATGTATTACCATATATCTGTACAAATATTTACAATAGAATAATTGTGTTTTAATCTGAATGATCCGTTGCTAGGCAAGTGACGTAAGAATAGTGTGACGTAACTTACTGCGTTGCAAAGCTGCTGACGTCAGATTTTGAAATTTTCGTAACATTTTATTTACTTATTTTATTTATTTTAGATTATTTTACAGCGCTTTATCAACAGCTTAGGTTATTTAGCATCTGAATGAGATGAAGGTGATAATGCCGGTGAAATGAGTCCGGGGTCCAGCACCGAAAGTTACCCAGCATTTGCTAATATTGGGTTGAGGGAAAACCCCGGAAAAACCTCAACCAGGTAATTTGCCATGACCGGGAATCGAACCCGGCCACCTGGTTTCGCGGCCAGACGCCTTGGCCTCCCCAAAGATCTTTTTCTTAGGTCTTCCCATTGTCGCTCTACACGCATTTCTGGATTCACTCAAACATGCTACATGCCCTGCCTATCTCAAACATCTGGATTTAATGTTCCTAAGGCGAGGAATACAATGCGTACAGTTCTGCGTTGTGTAACTTTTTCCATTCTTCTGTAACTTCATCCGTCTTAGCCCCAAATATTTTCCTAAGCACTTTATTTTCGAACACCCTAGTTATTATTATTATTATTATTATTATTATTATTATTATTATTATTATTATTATTATTATTATTATTATTATTATAGGGTACATCCCAAGATGAGTTTCCGGCAGGCACTGTGGAATCCGTAATTGATGAAACGCACATGGATTTCTGTAAGTACTACTATTTTGGTTTCTCTTGTCTCTAGCACTATTCCATCATTACAATTATTTTATCATCTCATCTTCAACAAGTCGTTACAGTTGTGCAGCGAGTGAATCATCTCAGTGCCGCAATGAAATGTATGTCAACCAATCTTGTTCCCAATCCCCATGAAAGCGTTCGGTAGTATTTTATCAAATTTTTCGTGGTTTCCTTGAAGGTCTGAGCCCTCTCGTTTTGCAGGATTACGTATCCTATATTAAGGCTGATTCACAATAAACCGGAAAAGGAAACGAGAACGAGAACGGAAATAATGTTAAAATAAATGTATTTAAATGTATTTACAACAGTTAATTGCGAATGCTCACATTTAAATACATTTACTTTAACAATATTTCCGTTCTCGTTCTCGTTGTTTCCGTTACCGGTTTATTGTAAACCAGCCTTTACTGTTCACTGACACTTTTATTACTGAAATACACTTTTCTTTGAACGGATAGACGAAACCTCAAATCTAGTTGAATTCGACAATTCGTAGGTCTCCTTTCTGTTGGAGTGCCACGCAGTGATAGCAATCTGTCACCCACTCATTATGGTACCAACACTTCTAAATTATGGTATCTTATGTTACGACAAAAATAAAATTAAATGAAAATATACATTTACTGTTCGCGAGAATTTGTTTTCCTTTTTATTAGAACAACCATTTTACATTCCTTTTAATGCAATTAAAAACAGATTTAAGAGTAGCTATTATGTTATAATATACAGTAAATCCTCGTTAATCCGGACCCCGGTAAGCCGGACAGACAAAAAAAAATGATGACTTTGAAAAAATTGAAGAACCTTGTTTTAAATCTTTTATACATTGGAAATATGGAATTACAATATTATACCTATACATAGTATTAAAAATAAAGAAAATCCGTCAAGTTTGCATTAAAGTAATTAAATGATACAAACAAATATTATTATCGATTACACAAACAAAGGTTTAAAGTATTATATACATTTTTCTGTATTATCTAGGCCAATGCCCTTTAAAAACACCATAATAAACATGTTTTATTGCTATAAACGGCATTTTAATGCACTTTATAATTTTCTTTTAGGTTATTTTAGGTAATCCGGACTTTCGTTAAATCGGTCAACTTATCACCTCAATTAGTCCGGATTAACGAGGTTTTACTGTACTTTCTTAATAAAATTAAATGTTTTGAACTGATCCTGTGTATGGAAAATCCTGAACATCTGAAGTAGCCTTTATGATACATGGCCTACAAATTTGCAAATGAGAAACTTGTTAACAATGTTGATGAGATGGCTGCATGTTTGATTTCATGTGGTTGCGTATAACAGAAACATGTGAAATATGTTCTCCTCGAATCAATACACAGTTTACAAGAGATTTTGAATGCAGACCCCAACCATGGCTAGAAGTCACGTTGATTTTCCTAACAAATTCTATAATTATGTTTACGATATTTCGGACGTTCATATTTTGCAGTATCTCCACGCTGCACAGCGGTTCCAAATACAAATCTAGCAGGACAAAATTAATAACTCCTCTCGTTTCTAACAGATTTTCATAAAATTTTGTATACAGGTTACAAATGGCATTTTGCATTTGCGTGTAAACTCTGATTACGATTGGATAAAATAAACCACCCTTTTACAGGGGTTGAATTTTAAAGAATTATAATAATTTTACAAAACTGATTTTCTCAGGGATTGGAACGAAATTACAAATGTATTATATACTTTCTATTTGATTTTAATGTGTGAAAGATGCTAAAAATACACAACAGTCGTACATATTGAGTCAAATATGATTTAATTTGTTTAATAAAATAGCCTACATATTAATACAATTTTAACAAAACCGCTAACTCTGGTTAAATGAACCTACATTTGAAATATTTACAGATATTTGAGAGAGTTGTAACTCTATTAATTTTCAAACATCATCATCATCATCATCCATCATCATCATCATCATCATCATCATCATCATCATCATCATCATCATCATCATCATCACCATCGTGATCCTGGAGCAGTCTCAGTGGGTCTGCATCAGAAGATACACTTTTTCTACTCATTTGGCGTTATATACGAAGACTGCTTACCATCGGGCCATAGGAAATTCCATCAAATCGATCGTCGTATCAGCTCTACAAAATTTGCGCGCGTGATAAGCTTATTCCCTGAAATTCTTGTAATTATTATTTCGGACTTCTTTGGGTTCCTCGGACATCATCCCAACAGAGTACGGCTTCCTTTATCAACTGCGCACCATGGGTAAGTATTTTATGCATACTTTGCGGCATGTAATACCACTTATATTTCTGGATGTATAATTCTGCAGTGCCCAAACAGTATTTTTTTTTTTCAAACTCTCCAATATTTGTACCCACTGGCGATTGTTTTAAGCAGTGGTCGGCAAAGATTACGTCATATAAAATTCAGCCCGTAATACACAGCGAAGGGGAATGTAGTAGAGAAGGATATCCAGATTGCTTAACGTTGAATGAACAAGTGTTGGCTAAGGGGATGGAAATCATTGCTTACCCCTCCGCCCTTCTTGTATATTAAGGGACTAATTAGCGAGTTACGAAATGATGACCACTGGTTTTAAAGATGGTTCCAAATCACCGAATCAAGCCTTCATCTACGCCAGTAGTTTCTGATGCCAAACCTGGATCTTCAAAGAACCTCGGCGCGCTAATCCCGTCATTAGTCGTACCAAATTCTGCTTTGGGAATGTCGACGAGAAGTCTAATTTCTTTACGTAAGCGATCTTGTTTTCTTTTCTTTCATTCATTTCGTGACCCTTTCTGAGTAAAAACTTAACACTTGCTTTACAATTTCTGCTGCATCAGGCCTGTATGTTGATCTCAAATCCATTTCTGCTACAAGAGCAATCTCATCAACCGAGTGTGTTTCCAGCAGAGGCTTCAGCTTCCTCTTGTGACTTTTCTCAGCACATTCATGAAACGGCTTTTATGGACGATTTTTGTTTCTTCGTTTCTAAACACAGTGTATTTTTTTTTAAGTCATTTTAACACTTAACCAATCCTTGTATTTCCTTAAGAAAATTTTCAATACATAGAGGCAATTAGACCGTTGCTCTTTAAGTTTCATTCAGAATTCAGCACTTTTTTCTGCACTAATTTACGATCATGTCCCTCAGAATCTCCTAAACCATTTTAATTAACACATACTCAAACACACAGGCTAATCGTCTTAAAATATTATTTTCTTTTCACGAAATGTCAACTAGTTCTCTTCTCGGAATTCCGTACACCATCACTAAAATATAAATAAAAGGAGAAGGTGGTTGAAGTTGGTTATAAAACGTTTATAATTACATACCTAAATGACTAATGTAAATGCTGAACCTGCTCTGACAATGGCCTTTTGTGGCCTTTGCTTTTGCGGGCCTGCTACAGCAAATACAATTTAAAAAATTTTCATGGAACACTTCTCTGTGTATTAATGAGTATTATAACTAAATAACACAATGTTAAAGTTCGAAAATGCACTAAAAATGTAGGGAAATACCTATAGTTTTATTCATCGAAACTCGAAGAGGATTGGCAATATATTATATCTTCACACATCGATGTTCCGAAGGTAACTTGCCGGGCGATGCTAACGAGAATAGAATGTCTGTGCTGAACACTTGACTTCTACCTGCTCCTGCGCAGACCACAATAATTTTTATGGAAAACTGAATACGAATCGTAGATACACGACTATTCAGGATTATAGAACTGCAATATTTATATTGTTTTGAAGCTCAAACTTTTACATCTTTTGTCCAGTCAGATTTTTGTTTGGAACTACTGTGCGCTGTATCAATTTATTTTTTGGTGTTATGAGCCGTTTATTATCTTCTTCCCTAGATTCCATAGCAGCGATTAAATTTAATGAACTATTCACTGTGAACAATTGACATGTGTATATTGTAAATTACATTACTGCAACTGATAAAAGTTAATGTATCTCAATAATGAAAAATAACTAGAAGCAGTCGTTTGTTAAACTAATCTAAATAACTCAGTCATTGTTGAGCTGCGAGTTCTCGGCTTTATTTCAGGCAGAGTTGCCAGATTGGGCGAAGAATCGCGGATTGGACTACTCCGAAACGCTGTTTGGGACTAATTTTTTCTTTAGACGATTTGGGAATGTTTTGGCTACTATAAATTTTGGCGAGCGAAATTTGGGCGAATGAAAACTCCTTGTCAATTTTAAAAATCTTATCTTCTTTCGTTTTTGAGTTTATATTTGGTATGACATGGGTTTTCGATCTCTAAATCAATGATATCTTCTAATAAGTTATATGATAATTTGAAACCCCTGTGAATCACCACTATGTTAAACCACAGTGTTACGTCTCCACGAGTATTCGAAGGGGCTTCCCCATCCCTACTCCGTCACTTATCTGAGGAAGTTCCAATGCATAGACCAGATGCAATGTAAGTTGCAACTTATGTTCAGTTAATAATTTATAGTTGGTGAGTTTTGGCAAGCAGAATTTGCTATAATTCATCATTAGTTATTTTACTGTGTTATTTGCTATCAGTATCAGTATTATTTACAGCTAGGCTTGCCAACCGTCCCGTATTTTCCGCGACAGTCTCGATTTCGACCATAGCGTCCCCCGTCCCGATATAATTTGCACACGCATCAACATGTCCCGATTTCATGGCATATTAAACATTAAATTTACAGCTGATTTTCGTTACTATCAATTGTTGGATTTAGTCTGGATTGGAAGATATTTTCGCATAGTCTCATACAGACATGCTTCCAATATGTGACGAAATGGAGAAACGACTCTTGTACGCTTGTTCAAAACAGATATTTAATTCTCGTTGTTGTGTCAACAGATTGGCAGGCGCAATTATCATAATACATAAGTTAGGGCAGCTTTGATTACAGGATATTTACTGAATCGTTTATCCTCTGTGCTCATCTTATGCACTTGACTTGAGTTTGGAGCCATTCAGCATTATGTTCACTTTGTTCCACTTGATGCGTCATTCATTGGTTTCGGCGGAAAAGTGAAAAAAAAAGACATTTATCGACCACTTCTACGATAGGTATAGATATCAACCAGGACAACAACGAAGACTTGTAAAATACCGCAGGCCCTCAAGTGTGATAGGATCTGATAGCTCTGGTGATGAATCACGTAAACGTCTCTGTGTTTTCCGAGAAGAGTGGCTGAAATCTTTTGTGTAGGTTGGGTTAGTTCGTGTTAGTTAGGTTACGTTAAGTTAGATTAGTTTATATTAGGTTAGTGATTACATCAATAGGATGGGTTCCTAGTTTCCAACACGTTAACATTTCTTTTATAAGGAATTTATACTGTTTTTCAATTTGTTTTGTGGTGATTTTGTTAAGTCTGTATATGTATATATATATATATATATATATATATATATATATATATATATATATATATAGACACATACATGTACACACATGCACACAGAGTGTCCCATTTATCTTGTGCACCTATTATAACTTTTTTGTTTGGATAGGTATTGAAATTTTTGTTTTTGAGCGTTATGTTAGAACGAGGGGCTAATATGATTTGATGCATGTAACTACATTATGGTACAAGATACACGTGACGTCATCAATTTTTCAAATAGCACTACATATTTGAATCATGTTACATTGATTACACACATTAAGACGAGTTTAAAAATGAATAATTTCGAGGGAAAAATTGTTCCGTGGCCGGGTATTGAACCCGGGACCTTTGGTTAAACGTACCAACGCTCTCCCAACTGAGCTACCCGGGAACTCTACCCGACAACGATCAAATTTTTCCCTCTATATCCACAGACCTCAAAGTGGGCTGACAATCGTCAAGCAACCATCATTGAGTGCACACTGACTCTGTGTGACTTAAATTGTGGTTTTTTGTTACGTACAGTGACGTGTATTATGCAAATCAAGCTTTCAGGTATAACTCCCTGCAAAGTTAATTTTAACAATTTCGAGGGAAAAATTGTTCCGGGGCCGGGTATCGAACCCGAGACCTTTGGTTAAACGTACCAACGCTCTCCCAACGGAACAATTTTTCCCTCGAAATTATTCAAATTAACTTTACAGGGAGTTATACCTGAAAGCTTGATTTGCATAATACACGTCACTGTACGTAACAGAAAACCACAATTTAAGTCACACAGAGTCAGTGTGCACTCGATGTTGGTTGCTTGACGGTTGTCAGCCCACTTTGAGGTCTGTGGATCTAGAGGGAAAAATTGGATCGTTGTCGGTTAGAGTTCCCGGGTAGCTCAGTTGGGAGAGCGTTGGTACGTTTAACCAGAGGTCCCGGGTTCGACACCCGGCCCCGGAACAATTTTTCCCTCGAAATTATTCAAATTAACTTTACAGGGAGTTATACCTACAAGTTTGATTTGCGAGTTTAAAAATGTTTCACAATGTCACCTTCCTAATCAATAACAACAAAACGAAACAAAAACGTACTTCCAATGTGATATTATGCTTTGAGAGTCACAGAAGATGTTCTAAATGGTGAACATTCACATTAATGCACATTCGAAGGCGTTCCCCGAAAGACCGTATGACTGTCTGGCTGAATGGACACACAAGCCTGTCGAATGCGTTGCTGCATGTCGTCTGGTGTTTTCAGAATGTTCTGGTACACACTGTCCTTTACAGTTCCTCACAGGAAAAGTCGAGTGGCGACAGGTCCGGAGAACTTGCAGGCCACTGTATGTGGATTGTGGCGTCGACAGTTGTGGTTTGTTTACATGTTAAGACAGCGAACACTTGTCTTAATGTGTTTAATCAATGTAACATGATTAAAATATGTAGTGCTATTTGAAAAATTGGTGACGTCATTATCTTGTACAATAATGTAGTTACATGCACCAAATCTCTACACTCATGTTAGCCCCTCGTTCTAACATTACTCTCAAAAACAAAAATTCATATATATATATATATATCCAAACAAAAAAGTTATAATAGGTGCACAAGATAAATGGAACACCCTGTAGATATAAAATAAAAGTACTATATGGAAATATTAGTGCAATAAAATTGTCAGTAACATTTGTGTTCCTAATTTTTACTTATGAAAGTTGGCAAGCCTATTTACAGCACTAGTGATTGTTGTTGTTTAGTCAACGTCCGAAGCCAGGTCTGAACCTCACAAATGATACCAACAAGGCACCACTTGTGAAGCAACTAGGTCAGAAGATGAGGTAGAATGGCCAGTTTCTTTCCCCCTCACTAGTGATTATATGTTACTTATTGTCCACCGCTGTGGAGTAACGGTTAACACATCTAATCGTGAAATTAACGGATCCTGTGTTCAAATCCTGGTTGGAACAAGTTACCTGGTTGAGACTTTCCCGGAGTTTTTTTCAGCCCATTAAAAGCAAATGCTGGGTAACTTTAAGCGTTGGATCCTGGACTCTTTTCCCTTGCATTATCACCTTCATCATACTCAGACGTTAAATAACATCGCAGTTGATAAAGCGTCGTAAAATAAGCTAATTGAAAAGTTATATATTATTTTTATTGTGTGTAATTATTTGCAAGATATGATGGCTAAAAACAACCATTGAAAAATAGTGAAGCACAACAAATAATATTGAAATAAATACATAGTTTCCATAATGTAACTTCGTTTTTACGTCCGCCATTACGCTAACCAGTACTGACATCATCGCTAAACAAAAATCACCAGGCTTTGAAAATCCTGCACAGATCCTTATATGCAAGGGAAAACAAAAATTTAAACTAGCCTAACCTAACCTTTCACAGATTCGTATATACAAGGCACAACAAAAGCCTAAACTAACCTAACCTTTCACATATTCGTATATGTAAGGCATAACGAAATCCTAAACTAACCTAACCTAACCTTTCACAGATTTATATATGCAAGGCACAATAAAAGCCTAAACTAACCTAGTCTAACCTAACTTTTCACAGATTCGTCTATGTAAGGCGTAACAAAAGCCTAAACTAACCCAAATTGTAACAGATTTGTATATGCAGGGCATAATGTGAATGTAGACTAGTGTGAAATTTTCGTAATGTCACCAAAGATATATGTTCGTATGACTGCCTAGGACAGTAAGTTGAAGATGCGTACTGAATAGGAAGGGAACTACCTCAGTGTTAGTTTAACCACTAGAACTAGATGATCAGAGAATGGTTGAGAATTTTAAATAAATTAAGATTTGCTGACTCTGAAGAAAATGTACAATGTTCAGGTTTGAATTAAATAGAATAGCAAATAATCTTAAAGTCACTACACAAAACAAAAAAAGTAATTGGGTTTGAAGAAAATAAACCCCTGAGAAAAAAAATAGCAAAAATAGTAGTACCGTCGACCGGGTATACTTTACACAAGGGGGGTAAGTTTACACATTTCTAGAAAAATGGTGTTTAATTATGGCACACACTTCAGTCTACCACACATATGTACTGTTGTCACATAGAATCAGTTCCACGGAGTTGCTACACATTGTCTGTAATGTGCTGCCTTCAGTATACTCGGTTGACGGTGGATAAAAATATAGAATAAGATTCTAATTTTAATTATTTAGGATGCATAATTTGATAACCAACTTGATAAAATAAATGACTTTAGGTGTTAATCGGAACTACCTATAAAAAGAACATCGCTCAAAAAAAGTACGTAAAGATAATCTTACAGTTTTATAAAGGGATGGCTGTTCCAGTGCTCTTTAAACGCTCTAACTGAAAGCTAAGGAAAGAGAATTGATCAGCGGAAATGAGATTGTTGCGACCTTTGGCTGACTGCTCATAAATAAAAAAGTAAAGAACTGAATATTTCGAGCATAATACAAGAGAAACATTATAGATCAGAGTTACAGTACGTGGCTAACGAGAAAGGCAGACCGTCACGAATCGGAGTCACGTGGTTATCATGGTCAGTCATGGCCATCTTTACAATCGCCTAATGTAAATACATGTTCAAAGTTCTAAAAAACAAAGGAATGGCTATATTAAACTCTTGTTGAATGTGCATTATATATGAACTTGTTCAATGTTGGCCATGTTATGACTAAGTGTAAAAACATGTTGGAGTTGTTCATTTCGCCTCTCCGAGTAGCGCACCTCGCCATTCACTCGCCATGCATCTCGCATCTCGCCTCAGCAGAACATAGTGAAGCAATTCACCTCGCCATGATTCTCGCCGTTACGCGGACAATGAGTACAGATGTGAGATTCTCCATGAACACAACGTGGTAAATACTAATAAATTTATTGGTCGTACATATTAGTACTTAAAAAATGTTTACAAATTCTGACAGTGATAGCGATTTATCTACGAGTACTGCAATGAAGTGGTGGTTACTTTCCAACAGAAGAAGAAAATACAGCTTGCATCCAATCAATAAGGAACGCACTAAACTTGGTGAATTCTATCAATAATTATATCAGCGGCCTAAGGCATTTCCAGATAGATTTTACGAATATTTAAGAATGTCTCAGTCAACGTTCAATTACATCTTGATGCTAATAGAACCTAAAATCCAAAAAGTGTACACTAACATACATAAACAACCAATCAGTGCTGAAGAGAGGTTGGTAGTGACTCTCAGGTAATTAATAATTATACAGTATATAATAATGTACTATTATCAAAATGTATTACTTATTATTAGCAAAAATCTTTCACTGTCAATCACAATAAGAAACTCATATTCTTTCAAAATATTGTGCAAAAGTTTGACGTCGGTATAAACACTTTTTGTTCTGAAAACGAAATGAATAATAATAATAATAATAATAATAATAATAATAATAATAATAATAATAATAATAATGATAATGGCTTTAAAAATGAACATACTTTAATATAATAAGCAATTAAGAACTGCAAGATTAAAAAAAAATAAGAATTTCCTTCCAATCTTATGCCTTGAGAGGACGGATGGAGAGAATCATGACGTTCCGTTGCGACAACCGACCAATCAGAACGCTAGTTTCAGGCAGCTGCATCTTGAAAATCAAACCAGTTTGATTCCCGCTGAACGGCGAGATGTGCGGCGATATGCGTGGCGAGATGAACAACTCCAATATGTTTTTACCCTAATAATGTGACGTCGCGCCGTAACCTACGAGACCAGTAGGCCTGAATCGTGCGATCTATGATGATGATGATGTCGATTATGATGATGATATCGATATCATTATTGAGCTTCAACTAAGAAACTTACCGAATAGAAAATATTACTTTATAAAAAGTAGAAGGTTGCACTTCGAAATTGTTTGGTACAGAACAAATCGACCACAAAGTCAAATTAACACGAAATTAAATAGGAATAAGCGAATTATATTATTATTGTCCGACTCGGAACTTCACTTGCAGGCAATGGAGAGCTTCAAAATTGTATTACTGTTACGTGAAACTGTAAAGAAGCAACTTCTTGTCATATTTTCAGATGTTTAAATCTGAATTTTATATAACCGAAGTAAACCTAACAAAAATAAAATACAAGTTATTAAAATAATTGACCTTGTGGAACTGATATAAGGACCTCTGAAGTCAGTTAAAACTACAAGATTCGAACCATAGGCGGAGAGAGAACCTTTTCAT
This sequence comes from Periplaneta americana, assembly GCF_040183065.1. Classification (NCBI taxonomy): domain Eukaryota; kingdom Metazoa; phylum Arthropoda; class Insecta; order Blattodea; family Blattidae; genus Periplaneta; species Periplaneta americana. The sequence continues at coordinate 118,472,915 of NC_091123.1, forward strand.
TGGGGGGGGGGGGCAAAAAGAAAACCATAGAATCCTCATATAACGGGGTTATGGGGGACATCATTTATCTCCTCCCCCCAATATAACTTGACCGTGGTTCAGTACTGTATATCGGAATATCATTTGATGAAGGTATTTACAGTGTTACATCCATATCTGCGATGTTTCAGACCGAATTGTACAGGGTTTAAACTGTAGATCTACTACAAATTAACTTATACTAAGGCATAATTTAAAACAATCTCTCTTTTTTTTTCTCTGTACAGAAACACATTTATACATCAATAAAACTACATAACAGTGCTAACAGAAACTTTTTTATATCAAGTTTTCCTGAAGATATCATATGAAATGTAAACTCTAATTATTTTATTTAATCTCGTCTTTAAGTTTACACATTATACCGGGATCACTTTTCTTTTTTCTGTATTGTTGTGCGGTATGTTGTTCATATTTCTCCAAGTAGTGGCCTGAACATCTGCAGACTTCTAACACATGAGTACAGGCTGTTACAAAAGATAAATTACAGTGCTTCCATTCCTCATGAGGTATAGAAATTCTTATACATTAAAAAATTTAAAATACACAGGATCTGAAGACATTAATTCGTCAATTTAAGCACAGAAACTTAATCATAAACAAAAGCAAAAAATATCTTTTGAATTCAACATTTTCTAACGTTAATAAAAGAAACAGAGTTCAGATAAGTTTGGGGGGGAGGCAGTGCCCCCCAATAACTCCGCCTATGAATTTCGAACCAAGTATAGCCTGCGGAAAAAAAGCGTTGAGGTAGTTCTGGTGATTTTGGAAGTGAAAGTGGACGAATTTGTAAGGGACTTCTTGTGGATATGCATTTCAAAAGTTAAGGAATTTATAGGAAAATATTTCAAGAAAGGAAATTGTTCGGAGTTGTAGTAAATTACATGGTTTACATTACATTAAATGGTTTGACATAAATTATCTTTCTATCAACGAAAATAAAACCATAATTATTCCATTTTCATTATCTGAAAAATGTAACAAACCTCCTACATCTATATTAAGTATTAAATTACATAATTCTGATTGTTGTCTTATACAGTGTAAATGTCCGATTATTAAAGAGTCCTCTGAAGTTAAGTATTTAGGCATAATTTTCGATAATCATTTAAAATGGAACCAACACATTAATTACCTTTGTAATAAATTACGCAAAATAGTATAATATTTTGTTTTATTAAGGAATTACTTGTCAATAAGTTTATTACGTACAATATATTCAACTTTATTTCAATCGGTAATTATGTATGGAATTATAGGACGGGGTAGCTCATTTAAATCCAATTTTAATCCACTTTATTTATTACAGAAGAAAATAATTAAAATATGTCTTCGTAAACCTATTGATTTTCCATCTCAAAATTTGTTTCTAGACTTTAATGTACTTAACGTAAGACAAATTTATTATATTGTATTAATAAAATTCATACATAAAAATCGAAATAATTTTGAATTATATTCTCATAGTTATGAAAGAAAAGGTATGAATTCTTTAAGATTGTTTGAACCAAAATGCAACACTGTTACATTATTTAATCATAATAGTAATTTAGGCCCAAGAATATATAACAAATTTATATTTAAATATCCTAATCTTGTCAATTCTAATAGTTCTAGTATTTAATTTAAAAAGTTATGTATGGATTTTATAAAAATTGAAAAATTGTAAATTTAAATTTATATACTATAATTGCACAGTGGACGTAAGAGAAATTGTATTGTATAATTATTAATTTCAATTCAGGAATCCGCCCCTGAGCACGAGTTCTACTCTTTCAGAGGCGACCTAAAGTTTTTCTGTTTATTTTGTATTTTATGTTACAATTATTAGCAAAATAATAAATAAATACATAAATAAATAAATAAATAAATAAATAAATAAATAAATAAATAAATAAATAAACATATAATATGAGGCATGCATGCTAATGGAAGTGCAAATTTTGTGGTTTCTAGTGAAGGAGAGGAACTTAGGGATATAAAACACATGATACGATGTAATGTGAAGAATGTAAAACTTGTATTAATTCAATAACCCCTGGAATACAGTGAAGCACAACAAATAATAATAAACACAAAATTCACATGTTGTAACTTCGTTTCCACGTCGGCCATTACGCTGACATCACTGAACAAAATCACCTGTCTCTGAAAATCCTGTAGAGATTCGTCTATGCATGGCATAATAAAAGCCTAACCCTAATCTAACCTAACCTGTCACAGATTCGTATAAACAAGACATAAGAAAAGTCTAAACCAACCTAACATAACCTGTTACAGATTCGTATATGCAAGGCATAGCCTGGGAGTACAGTAGCGTGAAACTTTCGTAATGTCACCGAAGTGATGTTATTACAGAGGAGACAGATGAAGGTGTGAAAACGAAGTGAGAAGGGAACTACCTCAGCGCTCGTTTAACCTAGCCTGCTTGGTCAGAAACTTAATGAACACTAGATACGAGTAAGCAGCGATCCCCCTGGTCGTGCGGTTAGCATGATGCAGGATAACATAATCTACGCACATTTCCTACGAGAGAGAGAGAGAGAGAGAGAGAGAGAGAGAGAGAGAGAGAGAGAGAGAGAGAGAGAGAGAGATGCCCTCATTTATAGGTTTGTAGCCATCTTAGACGCTGTTATTTAGGATGTAGTAAAGGACAGCGTATTTGTAATTCAAGACAATGTTACGAACCATTATAGTTTGTATCACTGTACCTGGGTTTCCTTGTTGAGTCCGGGTGACACACACCTTCGCACGATAATCGCTCTTCACCGACTGCTACAACACATCGTACTGCAACACAGGGGAGGCAACAACTGTTTCATTAGTTCATGTGACATTGGGTTCGAGCGATTCTTATGTAGCCAGAAGAGATTGCAATGCAACACTTAATTGAACTCATTGTTGGCGGTAGTGGTTTATTGTTGAGTAATTGTTATGTCTTAGACCCGTTCTTATGTTTATTAGCATATTAAGAATTTCATTAGTTTTATTAGTTTTATGAACAATACGTGGATTTTATAGGACATAAAAAAGGTGTGGATTTGGATTTAGAATCTAAAAAGAAAAAAAAATACTAATCCAATATCTCGAATCTACATGGTCATAATACTCATAATAGTCCATTTGTATATATATATATATATATATATATATATATATATATATATATATCATTATAAGTCAAGTTATCAAGTCTTTGTAAGAATTTTAACTAAAGAAATAGAGTCGATCCATAAAACATTTGTATTAACTGACTTGATTCGTGCTAAGATATTCATGAATGATCCAAAGCATGGTGACTTTTGTTGTAGTCATAGACGGAGTTATGGGGGGGGGGGCACCCCTCAAACTTGACCGAACTCTTTTTTTTTTCTATTAACGTTAGAAAATATTGAATTCAAAAGATTTTTCTTGCTTTTGTTTATGATTTTCTGTGCTTAAATTGACGAATTAATGTCTTCAGACCTTGTGTCTGGACTATAATATTTATTTTAAATTTCTGAATGTATAAGAATTTCTAAATCTCATTTGGAGAATGAAAGCAATGTATGTTTTTTTGTAACAGCCTATACTGATGTGTTAGAACTCTGCAGGTGTTCAAGCAGCCGCTGCACAACAATGCAGAAAAAAGAAAAGTGATCCCGGTATAATGTATAAACTTAAAGACGAGATTAAATAAAATAATTAGAATTTACATTTTCATTATGATATCTTGCTTTTTTAAATAAACAGATAAAGTAAATGTAAAATTGGTCAACCCCTGTAGAGTAATGGTTAGCACGTGTGGCCATGAAACGAGCAGGCCCAGGGTCAAATCCTGACTGAGACATGTTACTTGGTTGGGGGTTTTCCTCAACCAAATTGCTGAGTAATTTTCGGTGTTGGACCTTGGACTCATTTCGCCATCATTAATTCACATATTAACAACCATACAATAGCCCGGGTTAAGTTCACGGTGCGGCGTGCTGTACTTGTACAAGAGCGTGGCCATTCGGCTACCCAGTCATTCACATATAATATAAGGTCGGCCAGGTTGGCGCAATTGGTATAGCGCTAGCCTTCCATGCCCGAGGCTGCGAGTTCGATCCCGGGCCAGGTCGATGGCATTTAAGTGTGCTTAAATGCGACAGGCTCACGTCAGTAGATTTACTGGCATGTACAGTAAAAGAACTCCTACAGGACAAAATTCCGGCACACCGGCGACGCTTATATAACCTCGGCAGTTGCGATCGTTGTTAAATAAAACATAACATTTTAACATTCACAGACTAGAAGTGGTAAGCACAATAAGCCTCACGGTGCAGTGTAAGCCTTCGGGTACCTCCTCCGTACAAGAGGAAAAAATAGTAAAATTGTCTATATTTTGTTACAGTTTTACTTTATTTTACAATACCCTTATTAAATCATCATATTCCGATGTAATGTACCAAGGTCAAGTTATAACGGGGAGGAGGGGATAAATGTCGTCTCCCATAATCTCGTTATATCGGGATTCTATGGTTTTGCTTTGCCCCCCCCCTCCAAGGAAACTGTCCTCTCTCCGCCTATGTATACAGTTCCAAACTTCCTGATATTTCCTTCATTTTCACTCGCCTGTTTAATGATACTTCCTCCTTCACACGAATGTTGCTTTATAGCGTCAACATCTCCAAAGGCATACCTGCACGCCCATCATCTTCGATGATCTCTCTGCCCAAACGAAAGATTTAGCCCATTCCTTTACAGTTAAGTATTAAGTGGAATTACATCATATTATATTCATGATCAGTGCCGCGCCATTTTAATTTCACTGAACGTAAGGCCTTACTTCATGAGGAATTTTATTACTGCTTGATATTCAACTCTCAACATGGCACACGCGCGTTTGCTTGCTGATCCGGGGCTACTCTCGGGCGTGAGTTCTATTCCAGCTTGGACTCATTACCTGATTGAATTTTTTCCGAGGTTTTCCCCAGTAAGGTAATCCATGGCAATCCTCGGCATCTCTCGCCAAGTATCATCGCTCTGTCACCAATTCTATCGACGTTAAATGACTTTGTAGTTGATACAGCGTCGTTAAATAACAGACTAAAATGTCCCAATATTACGCAATATGTCTAACACAAACGGGTCTATCTTAGCAACTGAAGGGTGGCAAGCGGAAGAAGATATTGCACTTATTTGCACATATTGTAGATGTGAGGAATGATACGCAACTAAAGTTAAAGGAAAGAGATAATATTTATCTGTCTGGCCGGAAACATATGGACTCTAATCTGTAGTTACTTCATTGTGTAATCGTAATGTCTCATTCAAAAAGAATGAAGTTCACCGTGTGGAATACTGATCTGCATGCCCGGGTTTGAATCCTGGTTGAAACAAGTTACTTAGTTGTTTTCTCCGGAGTTTTCCCTCAACCCTGTAATAGCAAATGCTGGGTAAAGGCTGGTTCACAATAAACCGGGAACGGAAACGAGAACGAGAACGGAAATATTGTTAAAATGAATGTATTTAAATGTGAGCATTCACAATTAAGTACAGTGAAACCTCCCATTTACGAACATCGAAGGGACGTAGCAATCTGTCCGCATCTGAAAGGTGTCCTTAATTGGGAGGGAGGCTCCCCAATCTAACAGTAAATTTATAATATGCATTATGCATCCCTGCACGCTTTAAATGAGATGTATTACTGTAGTTTAATTCTAAATACAGTCTACTGTACTACAGTAAATTCTTTGCAACTTTTAACTACAGTAAATAAGATCGAAAAAGGAAAATACAGTACTGTGCAAGGCAGTTTTATTCTAGGTCCACAGTTATGCAGTACTTTAATTTACAGTTTTCAAATTAACCTTTACGTTCAGGTGCCATGTCTCTTGAAACAGTACAACTGATTGAAGTGAAGAGAATAATCCTATTAACCCTAGCATGTATCGAATACAATTTCACGATAGTGGAAACCTTGGACCCATCAGACAGGTTCAATTTTATGATTTTGTTTATCCACCCACTTCCAGCTAACAAGGACTAGCCGGCTGGGCTACTGGTAGCCTACGAGACCTTTATTGTCTTCTTTCATGTTAAGAAATTTCTGTACAGTTCTCAAAACTAAATTTTCCATTTTTGTAACAAATTATTCTTGAAATTCAAGTTCTGTCCCTAGTCAGAAGGTAAAGCAAGCTTTAGGACTGTGAAACAGCTGTCCGTGTCCGTGTCTGAGAGTGTCCGTAAACGAGAGTTAAATTCATTATTATTTCTATATTATTTCAGTTGGGACATAAAAATCTGTCCGTATATGAGGAGCGTCCGTATCTTGGGGGTGTCCGTAAGGAGAGGTTTCACTGTATTGTGAATGCTCAGATTTAAATACATTCATTTTAACAATATTTCCAATCTCATTGTCGTTTCCGTTCCCGCTTTATTGCGACCCAGCCTTAACTTTCGGCACTGAACTCGTTTCGCTGGCATTATCACGTTAATTTCATTCAGACGCTAGTTAACCATCGCAGCTGATAAAGCGCCGTAAAATAACCAATTAAAAAAGGATAAAATAGTTGGTTTGATTGTTTTACTTAATTCATAACGAAATCATTTAGCGATATTCAAAGAGGATTGATGTGAATGTCTTAATGCATAATTAGCTATTTCCTAAGTTGTGCAAAAAGTAAGCTTACAAAAATATTTTTATTTTTCATCAGAACATTTTTATTGAATTACGTCCCGGTAATCAATGGATGCAGAAATTTTCCAGTTACCTGGTGGAACATATTTTCAAATAACGCCATTGTAACTCTGTTTTTTTATTATTTTAATTTAAGACTGATGTAAAAAAACTGACTGCAATAATTTTGTGAAGAGATTTGACGGGTTTATAATATATCGAATACAATTCAATTTTCACATCAAGTCGAATCTTGCTACATAGACACAGACAGCAGCAACAGAAACTACTCATAAAAAATGTGCCTGAGTTCAGCGTGGAGACTTGCTCACACGTAATAATCCGATGCAGTGAAGGTCACAAGCAGTATAAAACACACAAGAACAAGACATTTTTTGGAAGTAAGTTGTTAATAGCATCTTTCAAACTCAATGAAATGGAAATGAGGAGTGAGATGTTAATATTATACTGAACAAACTAAATAACCGCGCGAAACTTGACTGGTAAGAAAGACAGTGACACTAAAAACATACAAAAATCCTGCAACGCTCTTCTAAAAGCAAAATTTTAGTTCTTTAGATTCTTAAGCTATAATACTTGAGATACGTACTTTCCTCTAAAATAGGGCTTATGAGTTTGCAGTCCTTGTTTTTCATTAAGGATAGCTTAATTATTTTTTTTTAATTTAATGTCAAAGTCCCTTACATGTTAGTTGGTACCGCGACATAGACTTTGTTCTTTAGGCCTGATTCACACGGGGATAGTTTACAGAAGTCAAGTGCTTGAAGCAAGTCGACTTTTCTTCGATTTTCCCCGTGCGACATGGTCGAGACAGTCAAGATGTGACTTGGCGGTCAAGCAGAATTTGAGTTTCCGACTCGTCAACATTTGTGTTCACTTTCCCGTCACGTGATCAACTTGACCCCACGACTTTCCGTGTCTGAATGCTAACTTGTAGCAGATACGGTTTATTGTCTAAATTAATAGCTAATTATTAATTTAGGTATCGAATTTGAAATTAGTTTAACTTGAAACCCCATACTTTAATAATTATTTATTTATTCTGCTTATAAATCACTGGGATTTGTAATTCCAAATTATTCACGCAACCACCTGTTTTTAGGTTAGACCTACACTGTGATCACCTAGTTAGAAGCAAGTTGGAATATACGTCATTATTATCAAGGACTACGAACTGTTGAGAAGAATTCCATTCAAAGTAAACAGGATGCTTTCATCTCCTCAACCCAATATGCGTATATGTATATCTTCTGATATAAATCGCAGTTATAGAAACCACTCACTATCTCTAGTGTAGTCCGGATTTGTACGAGGCGGGCCTCGCACCTCGCTCGTCGCGTGCGTCGGTTAAGAAAAACCAAGGCTTTACATAGTACTTTTGCGGAGCTCGCCATCGAAGAACAGAAGAAAAGTAAGCGAGAAGCAAGAATCTTTAAGTACCATGATTATTACCAGACAACAGTCTGGACTAAACTTGAATTCGTTGAATGGTATATTATAAGTTTCTACCCGTTCAAAAGTGATTGGTTTATTTTAATTGAAGGAAAATATAATTTAATGATTTACTGATATGAAAATCTTATATTTCAACTTACTGACGGGAAGATCTCATTTTTTAACTTATTGACGAGAAGAAAACACATGGCATATTTTTAACTATACCTATGTATGTATGTATGTATGTATGTATGTATGTATGTATGTATGTATGTATGTATGTATGTATGTATGTATGTATGTATGTATGTATGTATGTATGTATGTATGTATGTATGTATTTATTTACACTGCAAGTGGGCAAGCACCCGGTGGCAGTGGTATATACAATATAAACAATACACAATAAAATGATAAGCAATACACAATAAAATTTACAATACACAATACAATTTTACAATACATATACAGGGACATCACTTTATTTTTACCAACATTTTTAACATTAACCTGGCTATACTCCGAAACACTGTTGCCCCCTTCCATTACAGGAGTTTGGTGTTACTAGTGCAATATGTAAACAAATCATTTTACTAGGTATAGGAGGAGAGAAAAGTAGTGTATCCATTTATGTTTTAGGGAAATACGATATTACGATTTTCAGTTTGATGATCACTTTTACGGAATTTATCAAAATATAGTAGAGTACTAACATTTTTTTTTTCAAAAACTCAACTTTTCAGGCGGCTATGTTCGTTATGTAATGTCTACTTTATTTAGCATATTAATTATTGATGTTAACATACAATATAGAGAGTGCATTTAAATTGAGGGGGTCATAAGTAAAGGGCTGCAAGTGCACTTAAGTTACTTTTGAGAAAATGGGGTTTAAATATTTTAGCTTTCGTAAAATCGGTGAAATTTTTATTTAAATTTTAATGTGTGATGCGATTAAAATATCCCTTTGCCACTAAAATTTTAGATACTTTTGCTTACACTGGATGCACTTAACTCATTAACTCATGTTATTACAAATGTCACTAGCATTCCTTTGCTTCTAGCCACCTCAATTCAAAATAAGCTAATCTGAATTTTTAAACAAGTTGCTGAAATGGTTGCCGTTCATTACAATGCAGGCTTCAATTCTTTACGCATATTATTAAAAACATTTTGAAGCATATTCTCTGAAATTGAATTTATCGTTTCTTGAACATAATTTTTTAGTACGATATTATTAATATAGGTTCTTTCTTCTATAGAAGACGCAACCATATTTATGAAACACACTATACACTGCAGTGTTTACTTCACTGCTTGAAGAGTTCGAATGCAACAGCGGCCGTAAGTTTGTGTGTCTGACGGGAGCAAGGACATTACTGAAGGGGTGGGAATGAAGTACATTCAGAAATGCAGGTACAATAAAAATGCAAGTAAAATAAAATGATGTCCCTGTACAATTTTATACACAATACAATAAGAATACACAATACAATTTAACACAATAATAATAAAACATAAATAAAATACCTAATTTTACAATACAACCTACATAATTATGTATAGGCCCTACATAAATTTCAATAGTCTTTCACTTTACTCTCATCTCATTCCCTGTAGTGGCACTATGACGCATTTCACTGACACTTTAGCACACATTTCACTGACACTCTGTAACACATTTCACTGACACTATAGAACACATTTCATTGACGCTATAAATTATCACTGATCGGAACTGTTGACTGCACTGTGAAACCATAACTTCACTGACTCACCTCGCTTCACTGATACAACAGTACAAATAAGTCAAATAATTACATTCTTATGCATACTTATAAACAGAACTACATTTAAACTAAACATTTCTAGTCTAAGGCCCTCTTACACGCTATTTTTAAATAATTTACAATTCAAACCAAGGAAGTAACTCGTCAGGCTAGATAAATACATGCCACCTTAAAAAATTAAATGTTGAACGTCACCTTAATTTTAATTTGCACTTTATACACAACTTTTTAAGTTATTCTTGAATCTCCTTAAGGAAGGACAGCCCTCAAAGACCGCTGCAGGTAGGTAATTCCAATCATTTATAGTTGTATTTAAAAATGAGAATTTACCTACATCCGTTTTCTGTTTCCTACATTTGATTTTAAAATCATGATCGTTCCTACCATAGTACGTTGGCTTTTCTAACCGAGCCGTTATGTCTACCCATGCTTTCTGACCTAGATGTGCTCTATACAGTGTTGTTATTCTAGTTTTCCTACGTCTGTTTTCCAAAGTTTCCCATTTAAGACAAAGTTTCCCATACGTAGACAGTCTAAGTCTGAAAAATGGGAAGTAAAATGTTGCCAGGGCCAAGACATACACTTTGCTTGAGCTGCAATGTACACATTACAATTCAGGTGGTGGGCCGCAATTTACGTACCACTCTCCAGATTGTGGGCCGCAATTTATGGGGAAAACGGGTTAGGGGACTCAATTTACCGGAACCGTTGTTTTCAGCTCTAGCAGGCTACAACTTAAAAATATTGTTGTGTTATCGATGTTTAGCGTTAATGTGAACATCCTCTGTGGATATTCTGAATAGATTTAAGAGATAATTAAGCATAAGTGTGATCCGAACAAATGTAACTTTTGGCTGTGCAAAGGGATTTTAAAATATTACATTAATTTGTTCGGATAAAATTTCTGGATATTTAAAAGACAAAAATAAAATGCTTTCAATCAGTTATTGTTATAATACACTTTTCTCTTAAATTGACTGAGAATGTTGGGAATTAAATCAAAGGCTTTCTCAAAACATACTATGAAATGTTTGATATAAAACAATTTTTATCTCGAAAAGGAAGTAAAGACGAGCAAAATTGTGTTTAACTTCTTTTTTTTTTTTTTTAATATCTGAAAGTCTAACCCCTAGAAATTGAAATTACTTACGGTTCATTTTGTAGCTTATATTTTAAGGAGGCTTGTTAGTGTAACAAAGCCATTCATACCTAGGAAAACATAAAACGTGGCTGATATCACTCGTATTTAACATATTATTTGGCAGCCTGAATTAATGTTGTATTATTTTTATTCCCCGAAGTAAATTCTCTGTCTCACTGATTGAAGTTGAGAAATACCTGTAGTTCAGCCTTTATCATGTCCATAGAACACACTTTTCTTACATATTATCACTTAATCTATATAGAATTTTAAATATAAATCTCTGCATTTAAGCTTAGTAGACTTTATGTTGAAAATGCATATATTGGGCGGGGGGGGGGAATGTAGATTCCCCCCCCCAATTTAAGGAAGACTTATTGTTAGTTAAAAAAAATTTAAAAACGGAGAAAAAACTTAGAAATTTGCAACACTATTTTTACTCCTTTGTTTGTTTAAAAAAATAGTGTAGCTCACATCTGATTTCTTGTACGAACCGCCACTGATTTGGGCGATTCTTTGTTCACAGACTCTCTTCCTCCCCGCTGTAAACTGTGACATCGCCCACCAGGGGTTCTCATTTTGTTTAGTCTGTGGTTGTAATAATGAAATTTTATGCAGTGGTAAACCTTACTGTTTCTATTGTGAGACATCTCATGCACCAAACACCCGGCATTCGGAAAGAAGTTTCTTTGTAAGAAAATGCCGCGATTACTAAAACGCCGCAACGAATTAAAACACGAACCGCAATCTGCACTCAAAGACACCGTATGCCATCGATGTAGCATTATTTTGACACTCGAAACTGTCGACACAGTCCGTCAAGGACAGGACGCGTGTTAGGTTATCTGCGTGGTGTGCCAGACTCGGCTTCAGTTTTCATTATTACCTTCCTCGACTGATTAGATCTAACTACATTTCAGGCAATGACATCTTTCTCCTTTTGTGTCCTCGGCAGATCATATGAACTTAGGCTGAGAAAGCGGCTATGTGACAGGATTAGCCAACGCCCCAAAAATCGTGATTTACCCGACTCTACAAGTTTAAAAAATTGCCCAGTCTGAATTGGGAAGGAGGAGAAATATGTTTAATATAATTTTGCTCGTCTTTGCTTCCTTTTCGAGATAAACATTGTTTGATAAGAAACATTTAGATTTATTTTAAATATTATTTTAAGTGATCGTGCTTCATTTAATTTAGGATATTCCCTATTATTATTATTATTATTATTATTATTATTATTATTATTATTATTATTATAAATTATTGTTAGTATTAATTATTTGTATTAATTATTGGTATTATTATGTGTATTTTTAATTAACAAGTTTATTATTGTCATTATTGAGTGTAATTAGTTACCACTGCCACCGGGTATACACCCATTGCAGTGTGAATAAATAAATACATACATACATTTCATATCGTCTTTTGTGAAAGTCATTGATTTAATTACCAATATGCTCCGTCAGTTTAAGAGAGCAGGGTATTATGTTAAATGATTGAAATAATTTTAGATTTGTCTTTTAAGTGTGCAGAAATTAAAATTATTTCAATAATTTATTATCATAATTAACTGCTCTCGTCGCCCTGGTTGGCACAGTTGGTGTATAGCGTTGCAGTTTCAATCCCGGGTCAGGTCGATGGTATTTAAGTGTGCTTAAATGGGGCAGGCTCATGTCAGTAGATTTACTGGTATGTAAAAGAATTCCTGCGGGACAAAATTCCAGCACACCGGCGACGCTGATATAACCTCAGCAGTTGCGAGCGTCGTTAAATAAAACATAACATTTAACTGTTCTCATAAATCTGGAATTAATTCAGTAGCTTTCCAAAATTTCGCCATGAAATGTTGGTTGTTACATATCAATTTTTTTTTTCTCGAAAAGAAAGTAAAACCGAGCAAAATTATATTAAACTTTTTTGTTTGAAGTATTTCAAAGAATAACCCTTTAAAATTAAAGACATTATGTACTGTTCACCCGGTATATGTATGTACAGACCCAGAAACAAAATTTGGGCCACCCGAATTTTCGAAGTTCCAGCTATAACATAAGCATTCATATAGGCAGTATGTTATAAACTGGAACTTAGAAAAATTCAGGTGGTCCAAATTTTGTTTCTGGGTCTATACCAGGTCAGTTACATTTAGTTTAGAATAAGTTATGGGCAAAATATTTAAATTGCCACTTTTTGGTTTCTTGACTTTGACTAGCAATTACTTGAGTTATTAAACGTCATATTCCACTAAGTCCACACCTGTGGGATAAGGGTAAGCGCGTCTGACCACGAAAACAGGTGGCCCGGGTTCGAATCTCGGTCGGGGCAAGTTACCTTGTTGAGGTTTTTTTCCGGGGTTTTCCTACAAACCAATACGAACAAATGCTAGGTAACTTTCGATGCTGGACCCCGGACTCATTTCACCGGCATTATCGCCTTCATCTCATTCAGACGCGAAATAACCTGAAATGTTGATTACAGCGTTGTAAAATAACCCAAAAAACAATATTCCAGTATTTAAAAAAATTCTCAGTGTTAAGAATAACTAGCTAGATTATTAATCCCGTTCTCATTTATTTTTGAATGTATGTAGTTATTACTACCGGAAACAAGAAAAGTTATTCCTGAATTCAAGTGGATTACGAAGGGCTAGATTTCCTGTTCTGTAGTTTGCACCTGTAGGCTACTCGGTCTCCACAACCATCTCGACAATCAGTCATCCTCTGTGTAAAACAGTTATCACAGTCTAGTATAATATACAGTCACGAAGCTTGAGTTGTTGAGGGTACTAGGAACAGTAGACTGTGCCGGTACTATTTCGCATTGTCTGTAATAGGGTGATAGTAGCGATCCTGAAGGCTGGTTCACAATAAACCGGGAACGGAAACGAGAACGGAAATATTGTTAAAATAAATGTATTAAATGGGAGTATTAACAATTAACTATTGTGAAAGCTCACATTTAAATACATGTATTTTAACATTATTTCCGTTCTTGTTTTCGTTGTCGTTTCCGTCCCCGTTTGTTGTGAACCAGCCTTAATTGTTAACAACTTTCTATGAATGCATATTTCCTACATATTGAGCTTCGTGACTATATATACTAGACTGTGCTGTTATGACGCAGATAAAAACGGCCTTAAAATGGCATATTCTAAACTTTGCCGCCCTAGACTATAACATGCTTAGCCTATTGATATATTCATGTCTAACTTGGTTTCTAATAAAATCAGCAACAGACACGTTCGCTTAATGTTTTGAGTAAAGTAACTTGTTTCTGTAAAAACTATCATTCGGAAAACTAACTTATATTAATGTGTTTAATATAATTCAACGTGTACTCATGTCCTGTGGTATAGAGTGCTCCATTTTATATTTAAGTTTCCGACAGTCGAAATATTTGTAGTGATATCAAAGTGTGGTGATATATCGATTGCTAAGAAGAGATTTCTCGTATTTACAAAAATGGTTATTTGGTGTAACTATATTATTATTTAGAATAACTAAGTTATTATGTTCACAAAATTGGACAATTAACTAATATTTTGTTCTCTAGTAGAAGATCTTGCAAAGCAGAAACATACATAAAAAGTTTGTTTGCTTTGGGAGAAATTAATTTTTAAATCAGTTTTCTGGTTCACCTGCAAATTCACATATACGAGGTATTACTTCTTAGCCAGTAGGCCTATTATTTGTAGAAAAAATATTTTGAATGGCTATTCTTCTCAAAGTTTTGCTATACGAGTTAAATATTATGATATTTATTATATTATAGTTCACAGAAAAAGTACATACATATAATCATTTAAATCCTTACATTACACACTCTATAATTTTACACATACCATTAATAATACAATTTAAATATTTGGTTATATAAGATGTTTTTTGTTTTATCTTGCACTTACGACTAGTTTTGTGCAAGACTCAACTCATTTTAGTATGTTGATACAGTTAATATTTGTTCACTTACCTAAGTCATACTTCACGTTTCAATCTGAAGTGTGAAGCTAATATAAATATATAAATCTTCCCTTATTCTAGTATCTTCCATTACTCTTTCGCTACAGAAATACTGTACTTATGTAGTTCGTATAAGCTCTCTCTCATTGGTAAGCCTTCATTTCTTAATTTTATTTCATAGCATTCTTTTGTCATACCTTCAAAACTACCGTATTAAATTGAGAAATAAAAATATAGCTAGGAAGTTTCTAACCAAGTCAAAAATGCAAACCTAATCTTTCAGGTAAAGCTTCGATACCCGGTCCCGGAACAATTTTTCCCTTGAAATTATTCAAGTCAAAAATGTTGTTATCAGTGAACATACGAGTTAAATAGATAAGCAAATAAATAAATATACAAGTAGGTAGATGGATGGATGGATGTATGGATGGACGGACAGACAGGCAGACAAAAATAACGCAGTATTGATAAGAGGCATGCACTTCCAGAAGTTATATCGATTCGAGTAAATTTTTCAGGAAACGAAAAAAAAAAAAAATTCCTGCTTTTGTTTTTATTTTGAGATAACTAGATATTTAGAGGATATTGGAGAAGTAACTATTTTTCAGATGAAAATTTTCTTTATGGGTCAGTAGATTACATTAATACTTACTGTGAAGACATAAAAATCATTTTGCTGAAAAAGTGAATTTAGAGAGTTTTAGAACTGTACGCCTCATATTATAAGTAATGTTTTTCAACGTTATGCCCTTAAAGTACAAGTACTCGTATATAAAATGTACTACACATGCATTGTCCCGCGCCGTGGCGTCGCGGTCTAAGGCATCCTGCCTAGGACTCGCGTTACGGAATGCGCGCTGGTTCGAGTCCTCATGGGGGAAGAAATTTTCTCATGAAATTTCGGCCAGTGTATGGGACCTGTGCCCACCCAGCATCGTGATGCACTTGGGGAGCTACGATAGGTAGCGAAATCCGGCTGCGAATACCAGCTATAACGGCTGGGGGGATCATCATGCTAACCACACGATACCTCCATTCTGGTTGGATGATCGTCCACCTCTGCTTCGGCTGATCGGTCTAGGCCCTTCACGGGCTGTAGCGCCACGGATTATTACACATGCATTATTGTTATAGTTATAAGGCACAGTGATCATCATTTCTCTTGTTTTAAAAAGTCAGTTTATCTGTTTCGAAATTATTAACTTATTTCTTAGGTACTTCAAAACACTATAACATCTACTTGTACAAGTATCTAGTTATTAAAATGCAATTAGCACTTCGATAATGTATTTTAAAATACAGACTTAATAAAATTCCGTATTATCGGTCATACACACGTTACATAACTTTTGTTACGTTGATCTTCCTAAATTAAAAAAAATTGAACAGGAGAATTTTGTTACATAATAAATTTAGTTCAATAGTAGTTTTATGCGTCTAATTAATTAGTAACTATGAACTGATTTGTACATACCTAAAATTTATCACATTCCATTGTGTTGTAGAATCGTTTCTATTGAAAACGAAGACACTTTTCCTACAGCTTGTAACGGAGTCTCTTACTCTAAAAATACTGACAACGCTAACTGCCGTCACATGGCAGCCAATTAACGTGTCCAATTAATTTTATATGTTTAAAGAAATGCTGAAATAATTGAATACAAATATTTAAAACGTATTTAACAGTCAGCAATAAGTTTTAAATATCTAGATTTTTGCGTATTTCCTTGTCATATTCAAATGCAAATTACAAAATTAATAATATGATGACATATTTGTCTTTCAATTAGTGGCAATCCTGAACTAACTTCATGGAGTACTAACTACTGTTTAGATGTAGATACTAGATAGTGATATTCCCATTATTGCGTCAGTAGAAAATTAAACCGATCCGTTTCCAGCTTTAACATTTTAAATTTCTCGTCCCTGTATGTTTTATTACTTTGCGATAAATGAATCTACTTCGGTATTGTCTTATTTTGTCTGGTATTTCCAGACTATTAGAGAGACAGCAATTAGGATGTCATAATAAACAAAGCCGCTGCATTAATGAACTAATCGTGCTAAATTATTATGGACACCATGTTGCCTGTATCACAGTTAGATTATGTACAGTGCAATTAATGGACACTATGACGGAAATTTGTTTACTGTAATTTACGATCAATTAAAGCAATTATATTAATATTACTACCTTTTGGTTTCTGTACTACTGTATTCCTTAAAATGATGGGCAATTGGCTATCTTAGAAGTTATACTCTTCTAATGATACAACAAGGTTAGCAGAGGCCTTTAAGAATTGAACACACATTTCTTGTACACCACCATCACCACCGTCAGGAGGTATCGAACGAAGCCGCTGAATGTTCTTCATTGAGTTCCCACTTCGGTTGACAGATGGCGGCAGAGGCGTTACTGAGTCATTCATAATAATGTGATAGGCTGATAGAACTTTCTATAGTAATGTCACAAGAGGCCTGAGATTTGCCGATAGATCCACGAGCGAAGCGAGTAAATTTATTTGGGAAATCTCAGACCTCAAATGATATTTATTAAGGACTATTTCGTGAATAAAATAAAAATATAAGTAATATATCAGAGCGTGGTGCCGACCACACCACCTCATTCGAGTGCCGAGGTCATGGAAAGCGTGGGACTCTATCTCTATGCCCCCCAATTGCCTTCATTGGCATGTGACGGGAATACCTTTACCTTTTTATTATATAAATAATATATTCCTAAAATTCGCTCATAAAATGTCAATAATTGTATATTTATGAATACTTAACCTATTCAGACATTGTGAAGTCGAAATAGATAAATAACGATTACTGCAATAAAGAAATTGAATGTTATTCAGTAATGCCAATTGAGAAAAGCGAAATACAGGTTTAAAAATGTTAATTACATGTACTGCGCTTTTCTATTGTTATAACAGAAATATTTTTTCATTTACTTACTTACTGGCTTTTAAGGAATACGGAGGTTCATTGCCGCCCTCAAATAAGCCCGCCATTGGTCCCTATTCTGAGCAAGATTAATCCAGTCTCTACCCCATCATATCCCACCTCTCTCAAATCCATTTTAATATTATCTTCCCATCTACGTCTCGGCCTCCCCAAAGGACTTTTTCCCTCCGGCTTCCCAACTAACAATCTATATGCATTTCTGGATTCGCCCATACGTGCTACGTGTCCTGCCCATCTAAAACGTCTGGATTTTATGTTCCTAATTATGTCACGTGAAGTATACAATGCATGCAGCTCTGCGTTGTGTAACTTTCTCCATTCTCCTGTAACTTCATCCCTCTTAGCCCCAAATAATTTTCTAAGAACCTTATTCTCAAACACCCTTAATCCTCTCTCAAAGTGAGAGTCCTAGTTTCACAACCATACAGAACAACCGGTAATATAACTGTTTTATAAATTCTAACTTTCAGATTTTTTGTCAAATAACTAGATGACAAAAGCTTCTCAACCAAATAATAACAGGCATTTCCAATATTTATTCTGCGTTTAATTTCCTCCCGAGTGTCATTTATATATGTTACTGTTGCTCCAAGATATTTGAATTTTTCAATCTCTTCGAAGGATAGCCTAAATCTCCAATTTTTATAGTTCCATTTCGTACAATATTCTGGTCACGAGACATAATCATATACTTAGTCTTTTCGGGATTTACTTCCAACCCTATCGCTTTACTTGCTTCAACTAGAATTTCCGCGTTTTCCCTAATCGTTTGTGGATTTTCTCCTAACATATTCACGTCATCCGCATAGACAAGAAGCTGATGTAACCCGTTCAATTCCAAACCCTGTCTGTTATCCTGAACTTTCCTAATGGCATATTCTAGAGCGAAGTTAAAAAGTAAAGGTGATAGTGCATCTCCCTGCTTTAGCCCGCAGTGAATTGGAAAAGCATCAGATAGAAACTGGCCTATACGGACTCTGCTGTAAGTTTCACTAAGACACGTTTTAATTAATCGAACTAGTTTCTTGGGAATACCAAATTCAATAAGAATATTATATAAAACTTCTCTCTTAACTGAGTCACACGCCTTTTTGAAATCTATAAATAACTGATGTACTGTACCCTTATACTCCCATTTTTTTTCTCCAATATCTGTAGAATACAAAAAATCTTATCAATAGTCGATCTATTACTCCTAAAAACACACTGATGATCCCCAATAATTTAATCTACATATGGAGTTAATCTTCTCAAAAGGATATTCGACAAAATTTTGTACGACGTCAACAAAAATGATATTCATCGAAAGTTATTACAGTTAGTCTTGTCCCCCTTCTTAAAAATAGGTACGATTATGGACTCCTTCCATTGTTCTGGTACAATTTACTTTTCCCAAATAGCAAGTACAAGTTTATAAATATCGCTAGATAATGCCCTTCCACCCTCTTGCATTAATTCTGCTGGAATTTGTTCAATACCTGGAGACTTGTACTTTTTCAGATTTTCTATCGCAATTTCGACTTCAGAAAGTGTGGGTTCCGGTATAAATGGCTCAGCAGTTTGCATTTGAGTTTCGTCCCGATCATTTCTATTTGGCCTATGTATATTTAGTAGCTGCCGAAAATAGTTTTGCCATCTGTTCAGGATTGAATGAGAGTCTGCAAGTAAATCACCATTCTCATCCTTGATCACGTTTACCCTTGCCTGATATCCGTTTTTAAATTCCTTTATACCCTTATATAAATCTCGAATGTTTTTATTCTTACTATTTGTTTCTATCTCATTCAGTTTTTCCTTCAAGAATATGTTTTCATTGTCTGCTGAAATCATAATTTAATTTAAATATTTTATAGTATAATGACAAATAATTTGATTAATACATTAATTAAATGAACAATTGTTGTGAAGGAGTGTCATTTTCTTTAGATACAATGGACATGGAATTAGAAGATGAAGATGTAGATGTGGAAATAAGATTTCGCAATTTATACAGTATAGTACAATGGGTTCATGCTCATCGATTTACGTGGAAACAGTTGGCGACACTGACTAAAAGAAGAACAACCTTGCGGAGGGTGAAAACGTTTGTAGAATAATACACCATTATTCAAATATATATAAAACATATATTTTATATTTTGCGTTAGGCCATAAGATTGAAAGATTTAACATATTGATATATAACAACATAAGGTACTAGTAGTCAAGAAACGAAAACCAGCCGCATTTTTGATTTCATATTTTCAAGAAAAACTTAATTAAAGAAGAAAACATATTTACGACATTAATGAAGAAAATCAAGTAGGAATGAAAAGTAAAATATTGCTTGATCTCCGCAGAAACAAAGTTTTAGTGAAACATGATGTTGTTCAAAATGTGAAAGTACAACTTCTATGTACGCTGATAACACCGTAATCCTTTGTAAAAAATCTCATCCCAGTGAAGCAGTAGCTGCTATTAATAAATTTTCTGCGTTCAGGTAGATAAATATAATATGTATTTTGTTTCACAAATTCACATAAAATAGTTTTCCGTATATTGTAGCCATTTGCAATATTTTTACATTTATGAAAATTTTATTTTTAGAGAGAGCTGAATATTGAAATATATTGGTGATTTACTTTCAGTTCCTAATGCTACTTCGTTTTTGAACTCTCAAATCAGTTCGTTGAAGGAGAAATGGAAGAGTATATTTCCTAACTTACATGAATCCAAAAGTAATGTCTTTTCATTTTTACTTTGACTATTACACTCTTACTACGTTATACAACTTTTGACCAATAAAACGGTACGAAAGGATCTGTTTCAACCAAACATGGCTGTTTATCGCCTCGATTGTATCATTTTCCTAGCATTTGTTTATTTTTATCACTTCCCTAGCATTTGTTTGTTTTTATCACTTCCCTAGCATTTGTTTCTTTGTTTTACAACATTTAAAACTGCAAATTCTTTACGGTACTATAAAACATGCTTTGCGATAGTTATTTGTTTCCCGCATAGATAGTCGACTGAAAATGGGGGCTCAGATCAAACGTTTTTGAAATAGAATTTTAGTAAGTCAATTAATATTTTATTGTGTCAGAGTACTTTATTTCTTCTGATCTTTATATACTTTCTTCTAATTATGCAATAGTCGGTTAAATCTCACTTGAGTTTTGATTTTCTATAGATAAATCAAAACCTCTAGTGAGATTACTGTTGATAAAATAGTTCATAAGTTCCCTCATCTTATAGCAAAAGTTTTGGTCTCAGTATGTCTTGTATCTCATGTTAATAGATATCTGAAAACTGTGTTCTTTTTTGCAAAGTGACGTAACTCCAATGTATATATTGTGTATTTCCAATGCGTCTCATATATCCGTTTTGGCCAATCTGCTGGCTCTCTGAACGTAACATGACAT
Source organism: Periplaneta americana (assembly GCF_040183065.1). Taxonomy (NCBI): domain Eukaryota; kingdom Metazoa; phylum Arthropoda; class Insecta; order Blattodea; family Blattidae; genus Periplaneta; species Periplaneta americana. The sequence goes on from NC_091123.1 coordinate 118,494,310, forward strand.
GACGTAAAATGGCTGCTTACAGCAGGTAGCGAAATAATGTTGGGGATTTATTTTGTGCTTTATAGTTGTAAATCAAGGCCATGTCTAACTTTGAAGAAGTTATAGAGCATCAGTTTGAATGGACTACCAGGAAAAAGGCACGTACACCGTCCCACTGAATGAAAAATGGAGGGAAAATGTGGAAATATGCGAGTGATGGCTCCGTTTCTAAAGTAATATCTATGTAAACATAACGATGGCCATTGCCAGGCTACTGAATTGTTACATACCGACTGCAGACGTTTACATATATTTTTAATGAAAAACCAAGCAAACCTGAACAAGATGTGTTCATTAAAAATGCGATTAAAGTGCGGAAAACTAGGAAAGTTGCTGATCAGTTTATCGTCAGTCTACCCTGTGACGGGACATAGCTATTTGTCTGTAGATCGCGCTCTGGAAGGGTCGAAAAGATGCTGTGGAAAACCGAAAGTGTCCTTTTGCCTACTGAGTATAACAATAGTTTTGAAAATATTGGCACTGTACATATTCTTGGCACATGGAAATCCCAAACTAGGAAACATAAAAAATAGAAAATGGATTTCATATCTCAGAGTTTAAATGTATTGAAATACGTGCAAACTAAGTGTTCGGCAAACGCATATATTCAGGGGTATCAGGATGATTTCATACATTGTTGACGAGAGGTAAAAATGGTTGTCTCTTAAGCTCCGACAAAAAAAGTTAGGCCAACCAGTGAGACAGGAATAGATGAAGGACATACAGATGCTTCTAAAGAAACTCTGCATAACTCACCAGAGGCGGAGTTATGGTGGGGCATGGGGGGCACTGTCCTCCCAAACTTGTCTCAACTTTTTTTTTATATTAACTTTAAAAAAATATTGAATTCAAAAGATCTTTCTTGCTTTTGTTTATGATTAATTTTCTGTGCTTAAATTGACGAATTAATGTATTCAGATCATGTATCTGGACTATAACATTTATTTAAATTTCTGAATTATAAGAATTGCTATTTGAATTTGAATTTTTCCGCCTCTTCGAAGGATAAATCTCCAATTTTTATATTTCCATTTCGTACAATGTTTTGGTCACGAGATATAATCATATACTCGTACTTCGTCTTTTCGAAGTCTACTTCCAAACCTATCACTTTACTTGCTTCAAGTAAAATTTCCGTGTTTTCCCTAATCGTTCGTGAATTTTCTCCTAACATATTCACTTCATCCGCATAGACAAGTAGCTGATGTAACCCGTTCAATTCCAAATCCTCTTTGTTATCCTGGACTTTGCTAATGGCATATTCTAGAGCGAAGTTAAAAAGTAAAGGTGATATTGTATCTTCTTGCTTTAGCCCGCAGTGAATTGGAAAAAATCTTAAAGTTAGATTTATAAAACAATTATATTACCGTACCGGTTATTCTTTATATTACCGGTTGTTCTTTATGATTGTGAAACTTGGACTCTCACTTTGAGAGAGAAACAGAGGTTAAGGGTGTTTGAGAATAAGTTTCTTAGGAAAATATTTGGTGCTAAGAGGGATGAAGTTACAGGAAAATGGAGAAAGTTACACAACGCAGAACTGCACGCATTGTATTCTTCACCTGACATAATTAGGATCATTAAATCCAGACGTTTGAGATGGGCAGGGATGTAGCACGTACGGGCGAATCCAGAAATGCATATAGAGTGTTAGTTGGGAGGCCGGAGGGAAAAATACCTTTGGGGAGGCCGAGACGTAGATGGGAGGATAATATTAAAATGGATTTGAGGGAGGTGGGATATGATGATAGAGACTGGATTAATCTTGCAATCTTGCATAGGATAGGGACCGATGGCGGGCTTATGTGAGGGCGGCAATGAATCTGCGGGTTCCTTAAAAGCCATTTGTAAGTAAGTATAAGAATTTCTGTACTTCATTTGAGGAATGGAAGCACTGTAATGTTTCTTTGGTAACAGCCTGTAGGCCTACTCATGTGTTAGAAGTATGCAGGTTTACAGGCCGCCACTTGGAGAAATATGAATAAACTGTACAACAATGCAGAAAAAAGAAATGTCATCCTGGTATAATGTGTAAACTTAAAGACGAGATTAAATAAAGTAATTCGAGTTTACATGATATCTTCAGGAAAGTAAACTTCATATAAGAAAGTTTCTGTTAGCACTGTTAATGTAGTTTTATTGATGTATGCATGTATTTCTGTACGAGAGACAAAAATAGGGAGATTGTTTTAAGTTATGCCCTATTATAATTTGTAGTAGACCTAAAGTTCAAGCGGATATGGATGTAACACTGTAAGAAACATGCCTCCGAAAATACTCCTATTAAATGATCTTATTCCGATATATTGTACTATGATCTAGCTATAACGGAAGGAAGAAGTAAAGGATATTTCCATAACCCCCCGTTATATGGGGATTCTATGATTTTGCTTTGCCCCCTCTCCCCCAAGGAAATGGTTCTCTCTCCGCCTGTGTAACTCAGAACCATTCTACAATGCCGTTTCATCAATGATAGTGGCAATGTTTGAAGACAGTGTAATGTATTTCACGTTTTTAACATTTTTTATTTTAAAATACATTTTGCTCATTTAAGTGCTGTAATAACTGGTGGACTTTTTTCATAACCAATATTTGCAATGTCGGTACACACTGTTTTATTTAAACCATTTAAATGTTCATAAATGTGACTCAAAACGTAAGTCAGTAAATAATTAATTCCAAAACATCGTAACTCCAGATTACATGAGGTAATATATTATATAAATTCCATGACACGAGATTTTTAAAACACAGTGTCATGATGTGTGTAGAAGTAATGAATGGAAATACGTTATACTGATAATTCACTGAACAACAAGAGTTTTGCTCCGACTTAAAACAATGTGTCCCTTATGATTCTGTGTGCGCTGAATCCGAAAATGCATCTCTTTTCTTTCACTTTTCAATAAGCATTCCCCACGAAACATTTGGCGCGGATTGGGGGTTGTAAACCAAAACAAAAGCTAATGAATTTTATGAGTTAATGACTTATTTCCGATTTCTTATGGTTGTTGACATGTTATTTTGTACTTCTAATAAATAAGCAAGATATTGGTCCCTTCTATTCAGTAAATTTCATAACAGTTCAAAGTGAGGTCTACGCAATGAACAAAGAAGGGTGTAGTTTTTCAGTATTTAAAAGAAAAATGTACCACTTTGAGTGAAGGCAAATTAAAAGAGGGCATTTTTCGTAGGTTCACAAATTCACAAAGTTATGGCTGACTCTTTGTTTGAGGAAAACTTTCCGTTACAGAAAAAAATGGCATTGCGCGCTTTCAAAGATGTTTGCTCAAATTTCCTTGGAAATTCTAGGGCAGACAACTACATAGAACTTGTTGTGGAAACCATGTTAAGTGCATATGAGAAACTGGGGTCTAATATGTCTCTCAAAATATACTTTGTACATTCTCATTTGGATTTATTTCCTCCTAACCTTTGAGCGGTAAGCGACGAGCATAGAGAAAGATTTAATCAAGAAATGTCTGAAATGGAAAGGCGATAGAAAGGAAGATCATCATCCAGCATGCTTGCATATTATTGTTGGGTCCTTGTAAAAGGTAGACCCGAGTCTACTTATAAACGGAAGTCATCCAGAAATTCCTTTTAATTGTAAGTTCAAATTCCGAGATTTTTCTCATTATAACGCAAGAAATATTTTTATTGTGTTTTGAACTATGTAACATTATTTTTATATCCAGTACGCATTTTTCAAGTATTATGAGGCATTTTGAATCCCTAGTCTGTTGTAATTTTATCAGTAGCAGGAAAAAATAAAAAAAAGTTTTTTTTTCGAAAAAAAAATTGAATTCATTCTCCCCGGAAAATGGTACGTGATGGGGCAATTTGGATTTTAAATTCAGATTTAGGGCACACATGTTAGTAATATTCGCCTATTTTTATTTCGGCGCAAGACAAAGAGTAAAAATTTGTTGATCAGTGAAACATATCTGAATTCAGTTAGAAAAAATAAAAAAATCGTGATTTCTGAAGTTTTGTATTTCATGGATTTACGTCTGTTTGGAAATAGGCTCTTCAATTGTAAAACTATTGCTTCTATGGATCATACGCCCATAGGGGAGTTCAAGCCTTATGACGGCTAATTCTTTGAAAAAGTGGGTTCTATCTGCTATACGCGCATTGAACTCTACGTTTACGCGTTGTCTTTTACAATGATTCTTCTACGCTGCAAGCAGTAGAACTTGAAAATTACAAATTAAAAGTAGAATAAATTATATTGAAATCTTCCTTCCACACAAATTAACTGTGCTATTTAGTTTATCAGATATCGTACAGAATGGTACTTCTCTGTTAGAATCATCTTCAATAGGATATTTGATAGCAATTATCAGACGTAGGCCTATAATAGTTTGATTTTATTTGTATTTGGTTCCTCAAATGATGTTGTTATGTCTTGCTCCAAAACATGACGACCTTTCTTTCTGGAATTGGTAAACCCTCATAAACTCCCATCTTCTCCTCAACCCTTAGGCATATGGCAGAAATATAATATGACAATGGCTTCAACAATTTGCAACTGAGCTAACAAGGAGAGGACACGCTCTGTATATCACCGAATTAAATCAGATTTTGTGACATGAAAGTACAAGACACACTGTTTAAAGTCATACCAGGTATAGATGGCCAATGACCCCACGTTTTGGAAATATTAGCTATTGTTTATGACATACTTTCGTTAGGTGCCTAATAGGGAAGCATTAGACTGTGTAACGGCGTAGCTCATGTGGTTGGATGCTGAGTGTCATCCAGCCAAACCGAGTTCGAATCCTAATGCCTTCTCATTTTTAAAGCTTGATATTATTATTATTATTATTATTATTATTATTATTATTATTATTATTATTATTATTATTTTAATTCACTTTCAGTTGTCAGTTCCTATATTCAAAGCCATGTTGAAATATGTGTGATATGCATCAAAATTGATAAACGAACGAGAAGTGTTTGTGAATGTGAAGTATATCTGTTTCGCAGCAGAAGTGCGGAAAAATGTGTATGACTGTGGACAACCTTCTTTCATTTGCTGTGCATAGTGCAGGAAATATGTATGTTTTGTGTGTTTTTATGATATCATAATGAATCAGGTACAAAATGAAATGGAATAGCTGCTACAGAAATAGAACAAATACCAGTGACACATCTTACTTTCCAACGTGAGCAGTATTTCATTGTTTATGCTTTACAATACAATGCTAGTTAATTAGTAATTTGTTTAAAACATGATGAATCATTCAATACATTGAGAAATGTGATATAGGTATGTAAATAGATGACTGTGATCACAATATTAATCATTATTAAAAGAAAAAAATATAGGACCAGTTAAGATTCGAACTCAGGTTCCCTGGATAACAACTCAGCATCCAACCATATGGGCTACGCCGTTATACAGTCTAATGCTTCCCTATTAGGCACCTAACGGAAGTATATGTATGTATTTATTCACACTGCAGTGGGTATATACCCGGTGGCAGTGGTAACTAATTACACTCAATAATGACAATAATCAACTTATTAATTTAAAATACAATTAATAATAATACTAATAATTAACAATAATTAATAATAATAATAATAACAACAACAACAACAACAACAACAACAACAACAACAACAACAACAACAACAACAACAGGGAATATACTAAATTAAATGAAACGATCACTTAAAATAACATTTGAAATAAATCTAATTTGTATCTTAAAACTAAGATCGAACTAAAACCCACGAGTATGATATGTTCATATCTGCACAAGTACCTTTCAAATTACACTCATTTCGCTGTCAACTCACTCACTGCAATGGAACTACGACACACATTTCACTGATTCTATCCTGATTTCACTAACACTTCAAAAATATTTCACTGTTCAAATACTATGCACTGCCACTATAAACTATAAAGCTTCACTGACAGGAACACGTTTCACTTACACAGCACACTTCACTGACACGACATACTTCTTCACTGATACAACACACTTCACTGACACAACATAATTCTTCACTGATACAACACTTCAATAACAACATATCATTTACACCCTTTAAATACTGTGTATAATTACCGTCTATTAGTAAGGTCCTTAAGCCTATTTTTAAATACATTTTTGGTTGTTGGTAAAGCCTTTAGTAAGTCTGCAGGTAAAGCATTCCAGTCCCTGATAGTACGATTGAGAAAAGAAAACTTTCCAGTGTCCGTCCTCTGCCTTCTTTCCCTCAATTTATATGAGTGGTCGTTCCTTGAAGAGTAATTTGGCGGCTGCAACCTATTTTTTATTTCTCTCCAGGCAGGCTCACCTCTGTATGTTTTGAACAGTGCGCATAATCGAATTCGCGTTCTCCTGTCCGTGAGTGTGTCCCATTTTAATGGTGAATTTTTCCGACAACACTTAAGAGCCCGTTTTTGAATCTTTTCCAGTGTCTTAATATGTTCTAATCTGTAAGGATCCCAACATGCAGCACCATATTCCATTACTGGACGTACTAGTGATTTATATGCAATCTCTTTGGATTTATCAGAACCTTTTCTTAGTACCCTCATCACAAAGTGTAACGCTCTCCATGCTTTTCCCGCTGTGTCTGTAACGTGTTCCCCCCAGCTGAGATCGCTGCTAAATGTTATTCCGAGGTATTTACATTTGTAAAATGTCACAAACAATAGCCAAACAATAGCCTCCAAAACGAGGGGTCATTGGCCACCCATATCAGGTATGACTTTAAACAGTACGTCTTGTACTTTCATCTCACACAATCTTATTCTATTCGGTGATATACAGAGCATGTCCTCTCCTTGTAAGTGTTTATCCCTTCCTTGTTCTTGCAGTTAAGTGGTGAAGAGTGTGAGGGAAGGTCGTCATGTTTTGGAGCAAAGTATAAGCTGACGGAATAATAATAATAATAATAATAATAATAATAATAATAATAATAATAATAATAATAATAATAATAATAATAATAATGACCACCTCTGTGGTGTAGGGGTCAGCATGCTGGTCTCTTACGTAGAGGGCCCGGGTTCGATTCTTGGTCGAGTTAAATTTCCTGGTTGAGGTTTTTCAGGGGTTTTCCTCAATCGTAAGGCAAGTGCCAGGAAATTCGGGCCACATCATCCCTGAATATTACCGGCCTTATTCATCACCGAAATCATATTGATAATAAATCAGTAATACATATACAGTCGCCATCTAGTTCACAACAATAGAACCAGTACTCAACAATAGTACACAGGCGTTCGGATTTCACCCAAAAAGTTAACTCGCGATGTGACCAAAGATGTTAAAGCGAGTATAAATAACAGCGAAGGAAAAAAATGTTAATATTAATAACAATAATAATAGACTACTTTATAATATTGGTAGTAATAATAATAATAATAATGATAATAATAATAATAATAATATATGAAAATTGAAATAATTTAATAATTGTAAACATGCAATTCTATCTGCACTACTCTATGTACGAACGCATTTTTTTAGTTCACTTAGTAAAAAGGGAAAAAAGAGATTAGTGGAGATATTTATAACTAAATTTTGACATCTGAAAAACTTTGGAACCTAAGCACCACCTTCTTTCCATATTATCTGTTAGTTTAGCTGAAAAACATAAAGATATTCGCCTTTGTCTGGATTGAACATTCTCGAACATCTGTGTGGTGTGATAAATTCTCGCAAGGGATGACCTTTAACATTTCTTTATGTTTTCAAATTTCTCCCAACCGTATCCCGCTCGTGTTAACACTTAATTTGAGCCTGTCTGATGGCGCAGACGGCTTCAGGCATTGTATAGCCTTAGCTCTGATAACAACGGGCTTTTCCCTTTAACGCTACGGGCATAAAGTTAAAACCATCCGGTTAATAGTGAAACCAAAATAAGATTTCAGTTTTAATTTCTTCATGTTACTATAAAGAGACAGCATAATAGTCGTGAAATTACTGCATCCGGGTTTAAGCGAAAATACACATTTGACATCATCATATCACTTCCTATTTACAGTGCCATGTGTGTTTGTTAATGTGATCATATATTTAAAACAACAAAACGGGATATTTTAATATTTTCCTCAAAGAAAAAAGGGACAAAAGAGGACCACAAAATGTGGATATTTTGTAAAAATTGTTTAGTCATAAATACTTAAGTTTTGAAACTAATAAATAAATTAACAAAAACCGTGTAACGTAGGCTACATTATATGAGCCGTTCAGAGCAGTAGTGGTGTAAGTCAAAATTGGGTAATGAGGTTTAAAGTAAAAATTCTGTAAAATACAGCACAAAGTAGCAATTAATATGTCCTTCGTGCTATCCACTGACTACTAATAGTTCAAATAAATTGAATATTAATTGCTATTTTGCGCTGTGTTTTACAGAATGTTTACTTCAACTCTCATTACCCATTTTTGACTTACACCCAGGGGCGGCTTTCGAAGAGGGGCTGCGGAGCTGCAACACCCCCAGACATTTCTGGCTCTTGTCTCGTTTTATGTTGTGAAATACATTTATTATACAGTCTCTATTTTGCGGCTCGAATTTTTAAAAAAATTTCGCTCTGAATGACGTACGCAATCGCTAGTGAAGTCACTTCCTCCCCTGGTGCTGCCAGAGCGAAGCCAGAGACAAGGACTATGGGTGAAGCCACTTTCTCCCCTGGAGCTGCCAGTCTCGTCTCGGATGTTTTGCGCGTTAGTTTTACCCCTCCTCCCTGCTGCCTCTGGACGTGAATCCAGAGTTTCCAGGCGCTGCAAAATTTGCAGCAGTTCGTCAGTAGCGCGCAGTTTTAAATACATTTTCTTTAATGTTGTGAGTCCAACAAGTGCAACAATGTTTAATTCTGTACAATATTTACAGTCTATTCAGTTCAGTACCTTAACAATTCAGGAGAAATGTAAAATTAAGTGCCCATCAGTTGATTCTCATAATGGAAAGAGCCGCTAAACAAAATAGAATACAATACGCATATTTTTTGATAATTTATCCAGTATCCCTGCTTTCTTCTCTCGATCTCCACACAGTCTGTATTAGATTAATGTGTTTCAAAGACAATTCCATCAGCTGGGACAACAAGATGGAGTTTTAAAATATGAACAGTAAATGTTGTTCATGAGAAGGAGCCATTGCTAGAATGTTTTCAAACCATAATGGAATCTGAAACATCTAACAACATCACAATAAATGAGGCAAGCGCCCTGGTGCGTACTCTTGAATATCCTGAATTCAATTTCTGGCTCAGTTATTTTTTTCATTTATTGATGTATCATGTATATATATTATACAACCAACTACAACATCGCCAGTTAGATATTTCTAAGGTTCAAATCTGCATATAAAAAATTAAATTATGGTTTATTTAACGACACTCGCAAATGTAGGGGTTATATCAGCGTCGCCGGTGTGCCGGAATTTTGTCCGCAAGATTCTTTTAAATGCCAGTAAATCTACTGAAATGAGCCTGTCTCATTTAAACACAACTTACAAGATAAGGCGCATGGAACTAATCTTTAAATAAAGTAAGTTGCTTGGTTTATTTTTGTATGCAGCCCCCCTTAATTCAATACCCACGAGCCGCCACTGCTTACACCACTTCTGCTCTGAACGGCTCACATAATAGTATTCAATTCACTTCAACCAAACCGTCCTTTAGAATTAAAGCGCATTCGTTCATATTTTGCCGATGAATGGATCTTCTTTAGCAAGTTCTTTTTATCAGAAAGCATTTTGTAGAAGTTGATACAAATGTGTTTGAATGTCACCTTAGTGATAGGCTGACCATAATTCCTTGAGACATAAACGGGACGGGTTATATTCTTAAAAATACATTAAAATATCTGCAAAATTTCCACATTAGTCCATTGCTGTTTTATAAAATATTTAAGCTTCAAACTGTGATTAATAAGGCCAACCTAAAGTAACATTTTAAAATTAATCTAAAGGAAACGGAGGTTCATTTTTATTTAACATTTTTATGGTTAAGTGTGCTTCTTGTCTATGCGGATGACGTGAATATGTTAGGAGAAAATCCACAAACGATTAGGGAAATTCTACTCGAAGCAAGTAAAGAGATAGGGTTGGAAGTAAATCCCGAAAAGACTAACTATATGATTATGTCGCGTGATCAGAATATTGTACGAAATGGAACTATAAAAGTTGGAGACTTATCCTTCGAAGAGGTGGAAAAATTCAAATATCTTGGAGCAACAGTAACAAATATAAATGACACTCGGGAGGAAATTAAACGCAGAATAAATATGGGAAATGCCTGTTATTATTCGGTTGAGAAGCTTTTGTCATCCAGTCTGCTGTCAAAAAATCTGAAAGTCAGAATTTATAAAACAGTTATATTACCGGTTGTTCTGTATGACTGTGAAACTTGGACTCTCACTTTGAGAGAGGAACAGAGATTGAGGGTTTTTGAGAATAAGGTGCTTAGGAAAATATTTGGGGCTAAGAGGGATGAAGTTACAGGAGAATGGAGAAAGTTACACAACGCAGAGCTGCACGCATTGCATCCTTCACCTGACATAATTAGGAACATTAAATCCAGACGTTTGAGATGGGCAGGGCATGTAGCACGTATGAGCGAATCCAGAAATGCATATAGAGTGTTAGTTGGGAGGCCAGAGGGGAAAAGACCTTTGGGGAAGCCGAGACGTAGATGGGAGGATAATATTAAAATGGATTTGAGGGAGGTGGGATATGATGGTAGAGACTGGATTAATCTTGCTCAGGATAGAGCCCAATGGTGGGCTTATGTGAGAGCGGCAATGAAGCTCCGTGTTCCTTAAAAGCCAGTAAGTAAGTAAGTAAGTAAGTAAGTAAGTAAGTAAGTAAGTAAGTAAGTAAGTAAGTAAGTAAGTAAGTAAGTAAGTAAGTAAGTAAGTAAGTATGGTTAAGTGTTCTGGAATTATACTGGGAATGGAGAAGGACAATACAAATTAAAGACTGCAATTTAATTCTATTATTTTATTTGTCAAAGTAAGTGTAATGGAAATACAGATTGTTTCATAATGTGATGACTTATTTGAAACACATTATGTGAATAAAGTTTCTTTTTTCTACATCAAAACAAAGAATGATTATTTAGCCGTTAGTAACAGAAAGTTCGAATTGGGTAACAGATTTTTTTAAGTAAGCTAATGAGCTAATGGCTATAATTAAAAATAATAAAGATTTATTGGTATTGGTGACGTTACAATAATTTGAAATATTAATTGTCCTCCGCGCTGTATAATGTTGTGTTCTGATTTTCCAGTTATTATTTTGTTACATTTTAAAGTCAGAAAATTAGTCTGGAAAACAAATTGACAGGTTATTTACAATAAAAATCGAATAACAATTAGCAATCAACTGTAAACAAACCAGAAGATAGTTAAAAGAACGTTATTAGATGCTGAAGATCGAAATACGAATAAAACAATAGTAAGAGGTTATGAAATTGAATTTAGTTAATTACTTTAATCACATTAGAGTCATAGATAAGATAAATAAAAATAACAAAATTGCATAATTTTTACAATAATCTTGATTATAAAACATTTTGACGGGTAACATATTCTCCTATAACCAATAAATACTGAAGTCAAAATTTCTCGCAGTTTGAAATGCTTCAGTACCCGAAGATATGTATTATAGGCCAATCAAAGAAAGTCAGCGATTTAGACAGGCACAGATAATTCACATTAAATCGAAGTTTCATTTCATTTTGCCGTAAATGGGCACATGAAGTAAGTAAAGCAATAACCCATACCCTACCTAGGAATAGTCTACGAGACAATTTGTGTACAGAATTGATTGCATAGAATAGAACATAATACAAATAAACGATTTTCGACTGACATTAAATTTGAGCGGTGTTATCAAGCTCCGAAAATATAATAACTTATTCAAACTCCGCAAATATGCTTCGTGGTCACAATACCGTTTTCCCCTCCCCCACTGTGACAGCTCGCTATTTTCCGTGTGCGCGCGCAGCACTAATTACTCTGCGCAAAGCTATGAGCGCATTCCGAATCTCAGCGCTGAGCAATCTGATGGCATCACGGTGTTCCGAATTTCACCGATGGAGTCACTGATGTTCCACCGGTGTCGCACCGATGTCATCAGCTTGCAGAGGTGGTGGCAGTCTCCATCAGCCGCCATCAGTGAATCTGATTGGTTCTTGTATAGGGCGGGAAATAGCAGACGAATGACATCGTGCACTGTTGTGTCATGGCGGTGTGTTCTGCTTTGGTTCTGCTGTATTGTTTGTAATGAGCACAACGTACAAACATGTTAATGGCTTATGAGCAAACATGTCAACGGACCAGATATTACTACTGGTTCAAGAAATAAATTGTTTATGCTCTCTTTTCTTTGAACGAGATGGCAGTACGGAAATTTCGCAAAATTTTGCTAGCGTAGCACAGACAACAACTTATACAGTCGCCATGACAGCCATCGATCCTTCCGGCAGTTTTGTTCCTATTTCGCGTGACGTCATTGTTGTCCACCGGTCCGGTGAGATTCGAAATACGCAGTATGGCACAGTCACTCTTCCACAGCTGGCGCACTGTTCATTTTGTACGTACCTCGGCCTGCAGCAACTGCAAGTAACATGATTAAAATGTACAGTCAAAGAGGGTAGGAACTAGGAACTAACTGTTGTCGCACCGATGTCATCAGCTTGCAGAGGTGGTGGCAGTCTCCATCAGCCGCCATCAGTGAATCTGATTGGTTCTTGTATAGGGCGGGAAATAGCAGACGAATGACATCGTGCACTGTTGTGTCATGGCGGTGTGTTCTGCTTTGGTTCTGCTGTATTGTTTGTAATGAGCACAACGTACAAACATGTTAATGGCTTATGAGCAAACATGTCAACGGACCAGATATTACTACTGGTTCAATAAATAAATTGTTTATGCTATCTTTTCTTTGAACGAGATGGCAGTACGGAAATTTCGCAAAATTTTGCTAGCGTAGCACAGACAACAACTTATACAGTCGCCATGACAGCCATCGATCCTTCCGGCAGTTTTGTTCCTATTTCGCGTGACGTCATTGTTGTCCACCGGTCCGGTGAGATTCGAAATACGCAGTATGGCACAGTCACTCTTCCACAGCTGGCGCACTGTTCATTTTGTACGTACCTCGGCCTGCAGCAACTGCAAGTAACATGATTAAAATGTACAGTCAAAGAGGGTAGGAACTAGGAACTAACTGTTGTTGATGGATATAAATACAGGAAGTATTACAAGAACAAAGAAGAACAGAAACGGAGGTGCATAGTGAAAATGTGTAATGCCAAAATAGTGACAACTGTTGAAGGTGACATTCTTTTAAAGACAGAAGAAAACCACAACCATGAAAAAGATGTAACTGTACACCGTCTGATGATTACAAATGCCGCGAAACGCAAAGCCAGTGAAAAAGACTTGTTCGACAGACCTTCAAAATTAATCTGGAGAGAAATATGCTCAGCCACACAAGAAATAAGCGAGATAATAACGACCAGGGATATAAACCTAACAAGGAGGAACTTATACACACAAAGAAGAAAACTTCAAGACTACCTAAAACTAAGCAAGAGGTTCATGAAGGTCTGCAAATAGTCAACACAGAAAGCAATAACGGCGAAGATTGTTTTCAACATCAACAGTAAGCAATTTTTAAACCGCCAGCATTGATCGACATAAAGGCATATGCTGCTATCCTAAGCCTAGAACAGACTACACAATATTGGCATTATTAATTTGTTTACTCTGAAGTCTGAAGGGAATTTGCTTTGTATTGATGTGAATGAGTGAAGGTAACTGATGGGGGGAGATAGTTGCGCACTTTGATACAAGGTTGACGAGGTTTTTTTTTTTTTGCCGAGCTTGATATTGCCCAATTTGAGATGGACATAAAATACATTTGATTCCCTTACACCTTATATTGTCTATATACCAAAATGTCCACATACCAAAATGTCCACATACCAAAATGTCCATGAGATCAAAATGTCCATACATAAAATGTCCATGAGATCAAAATATTCATAACACTAAATGACCATGAGAACAAAATATGAAAAGGATATTTCTTACTTTACTGCTTACATTTGCCAAAACTGAACTACTGCTCTTCATCTTGGGGCACAGCTCCAGAGTTCAGATGATATCCAATTCCTCGTAGATATGTAAGAATTTCTCCATTCTGTGCATAAGTATCATAGTTCATCACAATTTGGAGTATTTGTCTTTGATTTATGATGTATGTTTTATTTAGAAGTTCCTTAGTTTGTGTGTGTCCACCTCTTACTTGGATGATTTGCGTCCATACTTAGTTTTCTTCATTCTTTAAGCATTGTAGAAATTCAAGATTGTTGCCGGTAAGCATAGAAGCATCACAAATTTTTCTTTCGCTACACCTCCAGCAAATTTTTGTTCTACCTCTGTTGTAGTCGTGATGGTGGTACAAGTATTCAGGATAACTTAGGAAAAGCTTGCTCTTTTGTGAATTCAAGATTTCAGCTGGTCTATCCATTGCACTTGACAATTTTACATAGGTTATTGTAACTACCATGAGCAATGGATATGGTATGGTGTGGTATAGTATGGTATGGTATGGTATGGTATGGTATGGTATATTCTCACTCAAGCCTTTGGTCCTGCTGGCCCTTCACATTATAATATTCGGGCCAGCAGTCCCGTTACTATTTACAACTTGTACACTACCTGATGTTAATGACCGACACCTCTTCATCATTTAATGTTCATCCACTATGTCTTTCATGTTCGTTCACCACACTTCCTATATTTCTGCGTTTATTAACTATTCCTTCTTTCCTTCTAATCCTACCTTCTACTATTTCCTATTCCTAATAACAACGTAACAATTACTTTTTCTACTCTGCATTGTCACTCTGCTTATTTACAATTACACTACACATATTTTACTGCACTATAGCCTTAACTAGGCCTCCCTCTATTATTTGCTTTACATCTATCTATATTACTTCTTTGTCCTACTGATACCTATCTAGTCTGGTCCTACTTTTAGCTTCTCTACTATTGCAATGGATATAGTGGACATCATAGGGTGCAGTGGACATTTTGAGTCTGGACATCAGAGTGAAATGGACATAATAAAACTATAGACATTTTGACTCTGGACAATTTAGCATGGGCATTTTCAACATGGACATTATTTCATGGCCATTTAGACGCATGGACATTCTAATCCTGAACTTTACGACTGGTAACCTTTGATTCGGTATACATTAAAAAAATAACCGGTCGTCCAGTTCATGAGGAAAATTACCAGTTATTAGGTTAAACAGACGAAGAATAATAACTGATAATTAAGTGGTTAACTGTATGAAAATAACCAGTTATTTTGTCCATCGATATCGGATAGACAGGAAGACGATCAGTGGGGAGAAGGAAGAAAAATACAGTCCTAATAAATAGCATATTATATTTTATTGGAATTGGAATTACATTTGAGAGTAGGCCTATGGGTATTTACAATACGCGCATATGAAAGATCGAAAAACATATAGTCTTCAGTTTTTACTGCAAATTTCTTCCGTGGATTCAAATTAAAATAAAAAATTCTTAAAAGTCTAGCATTTTTTTCAAATCCTCAGAATTTCCATCTTCTTTACAAAGGTTCCCTAATTTGAGGAAATTTCCTCAAATCTGACAACACTGGTGGTTCTGTTTTGTAGAACTAACATCTCGTGCTTTCCGTCTCCACTTAGGAACCACTACGTTTCTGCGCTTTGCAATATGTCAGACTTTGCGGTCTTCCATAATCGTTACAAACTAACTTGTTTGCCATTGTGGCGCTCTACTCTGCAATTCAGAGTTCCTTTTAAGCGACAAAACAAGTTAAATTAAACAAGTTGAAATAACCAGGTTTGAAACACATGAACAATACATGTTAATTATGACTGACTGATATACACAGAATGTTTAATAATGTTTTGTTTATGGTTGGCGCAATTAATTGCGACCCCGTAATAAATAGAGGAGCGGTCTGTCAATTATATGGCGCTCAGGCAACTCCAGCAAGAACTTACTCGTCCGCTCTGTGAAAAAGAAGAGATAATTAATTAATAACTCTGCACAGTGGATCGGAATCAGTGACACATTATTAATCTCTATTTAATATACGGTGTGGGATGTATTTTTTTTTAGTCAAAATACAAGAATGGATGGAATTTAACTCTTTCGAAGAGATAATGAAGCTGGAGACAGGATTATGGTTTTGCATCACAGTTTACACAATTAAACAATATATTTAATACTCCGAAAAATGCATTCTCGGGTAATTGTTATTAATATCCAAATACAAAGAGTATAAATAAATAAATAAATAAATAAATAAATAAATAAATAAATAAATAAATAAATAAATAAATAAATAAATAAACACACCGCGTCCTGCTTACTGTATAGGGATCGAGAAATAAGTCATACTTTCAAGAATAAGTAATAGATTATTAACATAACTTTTTACATAACTTGAAGTAAAAACTCTCCGAGTTTCGGAGGATGCTCAATGCAACTCGATGTGTGCGCCTTGAGTTGCTCTGCAGACATCTAAACGGTATTCAACCTCCCGCCAAGTGTTCTGTGGCATTTGTGGAGTCATTAGCGCAGCTGCATTATTTGTGTTGCGTTGCCTCAATTCCTCCAAAGTGTTAGTTCTTCCTCTTTGTTACACAGCATCCTTCACAGTCTCAGAAAAAAAAAGTCCAAGAGGGTCAGATCGAGTGACTTAGTTGGCAAAGCAATGGGTCCTCGTCTTCCGATCCACCTATCCATGTACGACGAACAAGGAGTTGTACTCGCGTAACAGATTTTTCTTCTGCATACTGAACATACTGAATTTTCTGTTGTGGTGTCCACATATTGACCATTGCGTGTTCTCCTACAAAATGGCGTCAGGCTTGTTTTAGCAACAAACAAACGAAAGTTACGCATGCAGCTGTTTTAAAACTTCGTTGCACAAACTTGGACAGTTTCTCTATCTTATCAGATATAAATCTCAACGATATCTTTATCTGGTTTTAAGTGATGAGCATTTATTTCTCGATCCCTCTAAGCGGAACACGATGTATATTTCATCTGTATTTAAAGCAGTTTCATAGTTTTTCATTTTTTATTTTTTTAGTAGCATCAATTTTATTTACATTTCGTAATTAAATAATGTACATTTATTACAATTATTACAATAAGAAAACCACAAAAATACTTATTAAATATAATAGAAACAAACATGGGTACATTAAAAATCTGTTATATACATAAAACAAGAATGAACATGAAGAAGGATGGGTGGAGCGGAGAAAAATTCTCTTCGGGACCGGGACTAGCCTTTTACGAAAAAAAAAAAAAAAAAGAAAAAAAACTTTTAGGGGCCATGAAATTCTTCACCGCCTTAATTATATTACAGTTTGTCAATATTACGAAACAAAAACTGTCATAAAGGCCATGCATGACCGACTAGAAACTCGATACCGAAGAGATAAAACCATTCGACCGTGATGAAACAAAAGAAAATGCGAGAGAGATTTTAGTTCGAGATGAAATGGACACAGTTTTGATGACCATACTGTTAGTAATTGGAGATCGCTTGTAAGACCTGTCTCAATCTTCTATGTAGAAATGTAGTCCAAACAAATTGATGGTCCAGGGAAAAATAATTGAAATAGATGAGAGTAACAGTGGTGCTATCTGTCAGTAATGTTCAGAACGAAGGAGGTAGAGAGAAAAAGAAATAAATTTCTCCTTCTAACGACACCACAGACCAAAGTAATCTTCTTATATTGGCAATATTGTGTATTTAGTTAGATTTGGTTGTAACCGTAACGACACGGTTCAAAGCTACAGTGCAAATTCTCCAGTATTGCGTTTATTAAGATATACACCAAACAGAATACACTTATACTCATAAAGATATACGATTTAAAGGATTCAGTTTAAATATTGAATGTGTCCGCCATTTTATTCTTCAACAAGCAACAATCTTTCTTCTATGATGTGAACAGCATTTAGGCTACTAATAGATATGATGGAATATCTTCAATTTGTTGCGAATTTGCGTATTTTAGTTTGTGGGTAGTCGTAGGATGAGTTAAACAAAGCTCGATCTTTTAAATAACCCCACAGCCAAAAATCTGCTGGATTGATATCATGGGAACGCGCTGGCCAGGTGTTAGATAAGTTATGTTTTGTTCTGAATTTTTGTATGTCATTTGTTAAACTTCTTTTACATTCATAATAACGCTAAACAAGACTAATTCGATCTTGTAAAGTCAAAACCATTTTACAACACAGTCAGTGATAATGATTTAAAAATCAATAAGAAGTAAATTTACTTTTCACACATTATAAACAAAATCAGTCACCATGTTAACCAAAACAAATGAGTACGATAATGAACAAATCCCATTGTTAGATACTACAGATGTGTTACTTTTGTATAAACGTTAATTTTTTTTGTCGGATCTATTTCAAAATGTAACTTACTTTTGAATAACCCTATACAATATATAGCAAGAACATTAATTCAATTTACAGGCATACTCAATTCATCACTTGAGTAGAAGATGCGAGTATGCAGAAATTTTATCAATTCTGTTCTCAATCTTTTTCCTTGGGCCTTCAAAGCTTTAAGATAATTAGGCAGTGCATTGGAGTTCGTAATACATGAACAGTGAACTCCTTTTTTATAACAGCTGAAACAAACAGAATGTAGATGGAGATCTAATTTCTTCTTATATTAAAAAGATGAATATTATCATTCGTAGTAAATATATGTTGATTTTTAACATAGAACACCATCATGGAAAGAATGTATACTCATAAGGTAAGGTCAGTATTCCTAAATTTTGGAAAATTTTACATGGTGTCCTTTAATGCATTGTGGGTCCCTATCACCACGGCATGGCGCGTCCTCAGGTTGCGGGTAGAGGAGACGGTCTTCAGATATGGAGGGTAGCTGCGAATATATTGAATAAGCAGTCGTGGACAGCCGATAAGAGGTGGTCCTCCAGCTTGGGAGTTGGGCGAAGGGCATACAACCCATCACCGTAAAAAATAGCTTGTTACGAATAATAAGCCTCGAATATGTCATTAGCACGCTTCGGCCTAGAGACACAGAATAACCAGTATGAGGTTTAGAGTACACGGAGTATAAATGACGTCATGACTCGTGTGCAGTCACCCGACTGCAACAGCACAGGTGGGTCCGTAATGTGCATTACCGTTGTGTGTAGGCCTATTGCTGCTTGGCTGCGGTACGTGCTTCGTCGTAGGGACACCTGATTGAAGGTTACAAGTTACGTTAATACTTTAATGGTAGACATTTATTGTCTACACTAGGAGTGTACTGTATATACTGCATCTGTACAAAGTGAAATTATATTTTGTGCCGTACTGTGACGGACTGTTTACATGTTGAGACACGAAGTAACGGCGCTCCTCATCTCCCGTTCCACTCGACCAATAGAACACTATAGTCCGTGCGTTCTGAACTTCATGCCTGGTCATTAGGAAAGTTCAGGATAACGGAGGAGGTTTGGAATTGAACGGGTTACATCAGATTCTTGTATATGCGGATGACGTGAATATGTTAGGAGAAAATCCAAAAACGATTAGGGAAAACACGCAAATTTTACTTGAAGCAAGTAAAGCAGCAGGTTTGAAAGTAAATCCCGAAGTATATGATAATGTCTCATGACCAGAATATTGTACGAAATGGAAACATAAAAATGGGAGATTTAGCCTTCGAAAAGGTGGAAAAATTCAAATCTAGGAGCAACAGTAACAAATATAAATGACGCTCGGGAGGAAGTTGAACGCAGAATAAATATGGGAAATGCCTGTTATTATTCGGTTGAGAAGTTTTTGTCGTCTAGTCTGCTGTCAAAAAATCTGAAGGTTAGAATTTATAAAACAGTTATATTACCGGTTGTTCTGTATGGTTGTGAAACTTGGACTCTCACTTTGAGAGAGGAACAGAGATTAAGTGTGTTTGAGAATAAGGTTCTTAGGAAAATATTTGGGGCTAAGAGGGACGAAGTTACAGGAGAATGGAGAAAGTTACAGAACACAGAACTGCACGCATTGTATTCTTCACCTGACATAATTAGGAACATTAAATCCTTCCAGACGTTTGAGACGTGCAGGGCATGTAGCACGTATGGGCGAATCCAGAAATGCATATAGGGTGTTAGTTGGGAGACCGGGAGGATAATATTAAAATGGATTTGAGGGAGGTGAGATATGTTGACAGAGACTGGATTAATCTTTCACAGGATAGGGACCGATGGCGGACTTATGTGAGGCCGGCAATGACCTTCGGGTTCCTCAAAAGCCATTTGTAAGTAAGTAATTTTAAAGAGAGCAGTTAAAAAACTTTTTACAGTAGTTTATAGTTCAATATATTACTTGTTTTCAAATATATTTTCTGCGAATAAGGCCTGTGATTAAAATTTATTTTATAGTGTGAAATATTTAAAACGTTTACATAGTAGTTGTGATATGTGCTTGGACAAAAAATATATAAGCTGTAACAGTGATTTTATCAGTCGTACGTTGCTTCCATATCGTTAAATTTAAGCTTACGACTAAGAGAAATTAGTAGTTTGTGTGTATACGAGCGCAGTTTTGTATACGATGCCCTGCAGTTTACGACATTCGGACTTTACGGAGACAGAAAGGCTGTGTAAATATGAATGAATAGTATACGTCATATTTCTGGGAGCACGGAGAATCATGCGTTCGGTTGCTTCTCTCTCTATACTGCACGGATTTATTCATATCCTTTCTCCTATTCTAAATTTCATTTCAAATCGTAATCCTACTACCGGATCAAGTTATCGTGTGTGTGCAGTCACCATGGATACAGGACGAAACATTGCATATATCACACAAAAGAACCTCGAGAGAGAACAAAGAGCTTGAAGATGCAGTAGAGAAGATTGGTAGGTATGAGATTAAACCGAATTTTGTAGAGTCTTCGAAATGGATTCAAGTATTACACATTTCATACTATTCATGCCACTGGTCTTTCCATGTATCTTATGTAGTTTGGTCTTTTTGCTGGTAATGGGAAATCTTTTGTAAGTTGGACATGTAAGGAAATAAGTAGTAATTTTATTATACTGGGTGTGTATAAAGAAAGTTCCATTTTCAGATATTTACTATTCGACTACTGTGGCACATCAGACCTGGGGTTCCCAACCGGTGTGTCACGCAGCTCCCTGGAGTGTGTCGCGAAATTTTGGAATTAATAAATAAATTTTATGTCATCCATAAAGTCTCTTTACAACGCATTTTTTATTTGAAAAGAAGTCTTTGATATGGTACATTTTATTTTGAGATAGATTTTACCAAAGAAACGTGAACACCTGCAACAATGCTCAGTTCAGTTTTTCATTTTTTTCAACCATAAGGCCACGTATAGAGAAACTCTGTGCAACCCACCAAGCGCAGACTTCACTTTAATTTAAATAGGCGAGTTTTCAAAAACGACAATAAAGATATTTTATCACACATCCAGCATAGCTAGGTTGGGATTTTTGACACGTACTTTTGTTTTTTTTTCTAATGCCACTCAGGCTTGTCCTTTTAGAATTTTCGATTGCATATTAACATCAACCTATCTACAACACTGGATGTCCGACAGTACATAGAAGTTATCAGTGCTGGTTTTCTGGCGGAACGCGCTGAAACGGCGTTCTGGCACCTTTTTTGTTATATTTTTCATCATGGAACAGAAATATGTGTGAATAACTATGTTTTTAATATATTTTTAATTGAATTCCGCTTAGATCTTGAAAGTTTTAGTTGGACGAAAGGGAGATTAAAAATGACAAAATTCCCATGCAGTTAACAGTAATCATCTCCCCGTCCGCTATAAAATATTCTAAACAGAGTTCTACCGCCTTTTTCTCCAGAAGAAAGCACTGGTTTTTGTTTATTATTATTATTATTATTATTATTATTATTATTATTATTATTGTTATTATTAAAAACAAATAAATGTGTCGCGATATCGTGGGCGTTCAGTAAAGTGTATCGTCAGTCAAAAAAGGTTGGGAACCACTGATGTACGGAATAAAACTGTAGGAATTTTTTCCGTACGGAGAAAACCGTTATGTGTGAAACTGTCCTAACTTGTTGTGAGGACCGCGTGTGACGCGGTATACCTGGCTCCAAGACATGACGGACTTTCTTCCTGGAATTGGTAACTTGCTGACTTTTAAGGAACCCGGGAGTTCATTGCCGCCCTCACATAAGCCCGCCATTGGTCCCTATCCTGAGCAAGATTAATCCAGTTTACCATCATATCCCACCTCCCTCAAATCCATTTTAATATTATCCTCCCATCTACGTCTCAGCCTCCCCAAAGGTCTTTTCCCCTCTGGCCTCCCAACTGTCACTCTATATGGATTTCTGGATTCGCCCATACGTGCTACATGCCCTGCCCATCTCAAACGTCTGGATTTAATGTTCCTAATTATGTCAGGTGAAGGATGCAATGCGTGCAGCTCTGCATTGTGTAACTTTCTCCATTCTCCTGTAACTTCATCCCTCTTAGCTCCAAATATTTTCCTTAGAACCTTATTCTCAAAAACCCTCAATCTCTGTTCCTCTCTCAAAGTGAGAGTCCAAGTTTCACAGCCATACAGAACAACCGGTAATATAACTGTTTTATAAATTCTAACCTTCAGATTTTTTGACAGCAGACTAGATGACAAAAGCTTCTCAACCGAATAATAACAGGCATTTCCCATATTTATTCTGCGTTTAATTTCCTCCCGAGTGCCATTTATATTTGCTACTGTTGCTCCAAGATATTTGAATTTTTCCAACCTCTTCGAAGGATAAATCTCCCATTTTTATGTTTCCATTTCGTACAATATTTTGATCACGCGACATAATCATATACTTTGTCTTTTCGGGATTTACTTCCAACCCTATCTCTTTACTTTCTTCAAGTAGAATTTCCGCGTTTTCCCTTATCGTTTGTG
The DNA here is from genome assembly GCF_040183065.1 of Periplaneta americana. Lineage (NCBI taxonomy): Eukaryota > Metazoa > Arthropoda > Insecta > Blattodea > Blattidae > Periplaneta > Periplaneta americana. Next base: position 118,517,372 of record NC_091123.1, read on the forward strand.
GATTTTCTCCTAACATATTCACGTCATCCGCATAGACATGAAGCTGATGTAACCCGTTCAATTCCAAACCCTGTCTCTTATCCTGGTCTTTCCTAATGGCATACTCTAAAGCAAAGTTAAAAAGTAAAGGTGATAGTGCATCTCCCTGCTTTAGCCCGCAGTGAATTGGAAAAACATCAGATAGAAACTGGCCTATACGGACTCTGCTGTAAGTTTGACTAAGACACATTTTAATTAATCGAACTAGTTTCTTGTGAATACCAAATTCAATAAGAATATTATATAAAACTTCTTTCTTAACTGAGTCATACGCCTTTTTGAAATCTATGAATAACTGATGTACTGTACCCCTAGAGTTGGTTTCAAAATATCCTCCTGTCCTACTTTAGCGTTGAAATCCCCCAATAAAACTTTCATGTGATTTCTAGGTAACTGATCAAAAATGTGTTCCAATTTCTCATAGAAGCTATCCTTTATATGGTCGTCTTTCTCTTCTGTAGGGGCGTGAGCATTTATAACTACGATATCGCACCATCTACCTTTAAGTACTAAATACGATAACTTGTCACTGATAAATTCGATCTTTTTTACTGCTGATTTTATTCTTTTTTGTACAATGAATCCCGTTCCTAATTGGTGATTAGTAAACCTTCATAAACTCCCATCTTCTCTTCAACTCTTAGGCGCGTGGCAAAAATACAGTATGACAATGACTTCAAAAATTGGCAACACAACTAAGTGCTTTTCACTCGCATTTGAGCCAAGATATCGACATTGAGGTCCATTAATAGTTTCCTTGCGACATCACTTTGTAACCTAATGTCTTTGATGTAGAGATTATTCGAAAACAGATATCCGAAAAGTGCTCAAGAGAAAGTAAAGCCTAAATTAGCGTTTCCTTTCTAACCTTCCTCAGTGCAATCACACCAACTGGAAACTTCCCTCTTGTTCTTGTGTACACTTGATAACTAATAAAGCTAACCTAATTGAAGTTTGACGATCGTGTTACGTTCGTGTACTGTATCTGCTACACAGGTTCGTAGCCCGAGGCAAGGAGTGTCAGTTTCAGTTAAGTCCTGCATAATTAGCGAGGGGGACGTCTCCAAGTCGCTTCCAGTCGCATTAGATGCTTCATCACTTCCAGCGAACACTCATTAATAACGTTCTTAACAATTAGACATTTCCCCTCGACTACTTTAACATCTTCACGCAAGTTCACGTGGTACATAAATATTTGGTTCTGTGAAATCGATGCATCATAACTAGGGCCGTGACATCGGTGTATTTGTATTATTAGTCTGCGGCGAACATAAGACGCAGCACAGTGTGCAATAACGCAAATCTAGCTGGACAAAATTCATAACTTCTCTCCATTCCAACGGATTGTTACGAAACTTTGTACAGACCTTATAGATAGCACATATTCTTCGTATGCAAACTCTGGCTACGATTGTATAAGAGGAACTACCCCTTTATACGGGGTGGTTTTAGACTAAAATAGTAACTTCGCTCCTAACAGATTTTTATGAAAAATTGTACGGAAGTTACAGGTAGGGTATATTTTTTGTGTATAAACTATATTTACAGTTCCAGAAGAGGAAGTGCATTTATACAAAAGATTAAATTCTCTCCTAGATAACAGATTTCATGAAACTTTATATAGGAATTACTAGCATATATTTTTTGTGTACAAATTCTGATTACATCTGTATGCTACCTGTAGGCCTAGTAGTTGTACAAAGTTGCATAAAAATATTTTATATGGGAGAGAAGTTGTTAATTTTGTCTAAATGCACCACTATAACGAGGCAATTCCTCTTATAAAGCATAATCAGACTTTGTAGACAAAATCATATATATTCCACCTGAAACTTCTGTATAAAGTTACATAAAAATCTGTTAGACAGGAGAGAATTTATTAATTTTGTTTTAATACATCCCTAAAAGGAGTAGTTCCACTTGTGGAACCATAAATATAGTTTGTGCACAAAAAATATATGCTACCTGTAACTTTCGTACAATGTATCGTAAAATCTTTTAGATAGGAGAGAAGTTATTAATTATTTTTAAATGTACCCGCTAAAAAGTAGTTTTTCTTGTGTAAACAATCAGAGTTTGTACACGAATCATATGTGCCACCTGTAAGTCATGTACAAAGTTTCATAACAATGCCTTTGAATGCAGAGAATTTATTAATTTTTTTCCAGCTAATGATTTGAGTTCTGATAGATAAAACTGTGTCCATTGTATTTTTAAACTGATATTCTGTATCATGTGAATAATATTGTAGGTCTAAAACCCTCTCAAGTGATCAAAAACTTCCTTAGACAATGATTCTTTTCCGCTGATAAGCCAAACATGGAACAGTTACCGTACGTCCCAACATTGAAAAAAAATCAATTACTGATAAATGCGCAGGAACGCGCAAACTTTTAAATAAGGATTCAACACTCTAAATAATGCTGTATTAAATAGTAAAATAATTATTGTAACCGGACGTGACCGGCTATACTAAAACTCACATTATAGGCTATTTGGAGAACTTTAAAAACATAAGTTTTTCAATTGCAATATTTAAACCCTACTGTAAGAAGGAAAATACTTTGTAAACTTGTAATTGAAGTTACATTAGTAAGAACGTACATATATGAACAAATTCCATGTTTCAGAACACAATAAATCATTAATAATTGGCTTTTTTTCACCCACATAGTAAGCCTCTCTCTCTCTACGACTGAACCGGAGCTAGAAGTTAAGGAAGAACTCAAAGTTTATACTCTTCTAAATATAGTTTTCCACTGATAAATCAGTAGGCCTAAACGCTATTACTCACAACATTCTTCAACTGTTAAAGAACACGAATTCATATTCACCTATGCGTAACTAAACAAGTCGAAATATGATTTTTGTCCAACTAGATCGGGAAAATTGCACACTGTGCGCCGGTCAGAATGTAGCCTGTGTTTCACGTACCGGCAGCGAAAGCGAATTTGACTCACGCCTAAGCAAGCACGTTCCGTGTTTTGTTTACGATTATTGCGTGTTATAAAATCAAGACAATACAATCATTTTATATAAGGGTTAATATCGGAAAGGTCTAAAATGCTGGTGAGGTTGAGAATAATTGTTGGAAATCATACTTAAATTGTCACAAATGTAGTAAAAGATAAGTCTGAAAAGATGTATTTTAATATTTAGAGTTTTGCATTACAGTTTTAGAATGCCGAAAACGTGTATGGCGTACAATTTTGCTTTCCCTATACTTAACTGTTATATTAATTTATTTATCACATCAATTCCGTATCTTACTTTTCTTGCATATTATTCGCCTGGTTTCGGTTCCTGCTGAAATAAACAACATTCATTTTCAAAGTTTCAAATGAAATGGCCACCGAGTGACGGATAGAATAGCCTTACCTTGTATGCGGAAAAACTCCGTTCAACATCGGTTGAAACCAAGGGCGTATATGTAAAATATTTCACATAATCAATTTCATTTCTACATCAAGTTTATAAAAATCGAACTTATCAACTGATAACATTTTTGCAATTTTGCGTAATGAATTGAAACCACCGTTTTTTTGTATTACTGTGCGATGTAGAAATGAAATTGATGCTTACGTACTGGATTTTAAGGAACCCGGAGGTTCATTGCCGCCCTTACATAAGCCCGCCATTAGTCCCTATCCTGAGCAAGATTAATCCAGTCTCTATCATCATATCCCACTTCCCTCAATTCCATTTTAATATTATCCTCCCATCTACGTCTCGGCCTCCCCAAAGGTCTTTTTCCCTCCGGCCTCCCAACTAACACTCTATATGCATTTCTGGATTCGCCCATACGTGCTACATGCCCTGCCCATCTCAAACGTCTGGATTTAATGTTCCTAATTGTGTCAGGTGAAGAATACAATGCTTGCAGTTCTGTGTTGTGTAACTTTCGCCATTCTCCTGTAACTTCATCCCTCTTGAGAACCTTATTCTCAAACACCCTTAACCTATGTTCCTCTCTCAAAGTGAGAGTCCAAGTTTCACAACCATAAAGAACAACCGATAATATAACTGTTTTATAAATTCTAACTTTCAGATTTTTTGACAGCAGACTGGATGATAAAAGCTTCTGAACCGAATAATAACACGCATTTTCCATATTTATTCTATGTTTAATTTCCTCCCGAGTATCATTTATATTTGTTACTGTTGCTCCCAGGTATTTGAATTAATGAAATTGATAATATGAAATATTTTACATATGCGCCCTTGGTTTCAGTGATGTTGAACGCAGTTTTTCCGCATGAAAGGTTATACTATCCGACACTCGGCGGTCATTTTCATTTGAAACTTTGAAAATGAATGTTGTTGTTTATTTCAGCAGGAACGGAAACTAAGTGAACAACATGCGAGAAAAGTAATGTACGAAATTTATGCGATAAATAAATTAATGTAACAGTTAAATTATAGGGAAAGCAAAATTGTACGCCATATACGTTTTTGGCTTTCTAAAACTGTAATGCAAAACTCTGAATATATAAAAAAAAAGTCTTTTCAGACTTATGTTTTACCACATTTATGACAATTTAAGTATGATTTTCAACAATTATTCTCAACCTCACCAGCATTTTAGATGTTTCCGATATTAACCCTTATTATCCTATACAATAGTAGTATGTCTTGATTTTATAACACGCAATAATCGTAAACAAAACACGGAACGTGCTTGCTTAGGGGTGCGACAAATTCGCTTTCGCTACCTGTATTTGAAACACGTCGACTACATTCTATCCGGAGCGTCGTATGTTCACTTCAGACTAATACAAATATACCGATGTCACGCCCTAATCATAACAGCCATTATACCTTAAGTCTATGGTTTAAAGCTTTAATAAACAATAGCAGTACCTACTGGATCACATACAAAATAAACCTCGATATTCACCAACGAGAGTAGGAGTATTAAAAAAAAATTGAGAAAAATTTCAGAAGAAAAATTTGTGTTGTAAATATTGGGTTTTAAAGTGTTTCCTACGTTTGTAAATGCTGTGTCGAAATATCCCCCATTATGGGAGAAGTCGACACTTCGGGATCAATTTGTATTTTTTTTAAATATAGTGATACAAAAGATCACATTGACACTGTTATGTGAAATGCATGGAAAACATGTTCATACATATTACGGATAAAATAAAATAAAATTTACATAAATTGGTCTCAAAATTAACATTTTTCCTAAACGTGTCAAGATGTCCCTAAATGAGCCTATATTACATAAAAGAAAAGAAGCAAATTTCGTGGTTTTACACTTTAAATAAATTAAACACAGTATCAATAACGAACTTATTTATTCAAATATGTATGGAGTGGATGTTATAAATTTATTCTAGTCTTTGTTTGGTACACCAAATTCCTGAAAAATTAATTTTGTTGCGTAATCTGAAGATTCATATAGATAAATTTTGACAATTCTTTTCTGGAGAAAAATTAAGGGTAGAGTGTCGATTTTACTATTTCTCCCCAACCTAATAATATACCTTACTCAATTATAGATATCTGTCGCCACTTGTCTTTTCTACCAAAACATCTACTGAATATACCAGTCATTAGTATCTTACTGTACTTTTCCATCCATTATGCATAACGAACTATTAAATTCGAAGCGAGGATCGATCACCAAAGCACTGCAAGTCCGAGGCAACATTGCATACAGCTATACGACGTTATTCATGATAGCTCTGAATGTAATTGGGCCGTGCTGTGAAGTAAGAAACGGGTAATACTAGTAACAAGCAAGATGGATGGTCCAACAACTGCAGTAACTGAAATTTAGTACACAGTACAACACCAAGGACGGGAATGTGCTAATCAACATGACAGATATAGTGTGCTTACAGTGTCATGTCAGCTAGAAGTGATACGGGACATAACCAGCGAATATCACGATGTGATGAAATCCCTGTCAGAAGCAGTCCTCCTCATTGTATCTATCCATACTCATCACGAAAATGATTTTATTTTATACAACCTTCGCGTTCTCCAAACTTCAAATTGTGCATAATATCGTCGTTGTTCCTGCAATAACTCCTCTGTGCAAAATATAAAATTTTTCAGCAGGAAGAAAAATCACATTTATTCATTCTATGGCAGTGGTACATAGGAGATTGTGAATTCTTACATTTTCGAAAGAAAGAAATATAATTACATATAGGATATTATATTATTTGCTGTATCACTATTTAAGTTATTTAATAGAGCGAAAATCTGAAAATCGATAAATATGTCACATAGGAGTTATTGCAGGAACAACGACGATATGTTTCCTTTTACTAAGATAAATTAATATTAGAGGAGATTTTTTCACATTTTTAATATCAATGTAGAAATAAACCATGAACCTTGAATTCATATTACAAGTGATGGATATTAACTATCTATATTTTACAACAAAATATCAAAACCTCACAACTTACCTCTTTGCAGCAACATTGGCAGTAGATGACTTTGCTGTTTGTTGTAAAATTATGATCATTTCCATCCATGATAAACATTTTTTAGCAACACACTCTTAAACGATTGACATTGTTCCAACTTAATACTATTATAGTTGCTCTATGATTTAATGTAGAATCCGTACCAAGCTCACTTGTTTCGTTCAAATGTTGCAATATTCAGAGTAACAATGAAAAATATGAAATGAAATATAACTACAATGAATTGCCATTTAATGAAGTGATGCCACATTCTACAAACTTAGTTACCGATTACTCATATGGCACAATCTGATGCTCTGTTAAAACAACGTGATTTTCTTTGCCATAGAAACGAGCTAAACATCAGCCAGAATATTTATTCACAATACTACCACAGTCTAATATCTACAGTCACGAAGCTCAATACGTAGTAAATATGCATTCATTGATAGTTGCTAACCACTACGATCGCTACTATCGCCTCATTACAGACAAATCGAAATAGTACCGGCACAGTCTATTGTTCCTAGCACCCTCACAACTCAAGCTTCGTGACTGTATATACTAGACTGTGATACTACTTCAATCCTATTATTTTTCCAGTTCCTTCTTTGACAATAGAACGAAGGAAAGGACCGATCTTAAACTTAAAGAAGTTAAAAGTCCGAAATAGGCATTTATAGGCTTCAATTCCAGAAATGGGCACTTATCACAAAATAAGCAATTTTAAGTGCTCCAGAACTTCCGTATCCCAATCCTAAGACTGTATAATGGATATTTAGTTAAAGTGCCAGTAACTTTGAATAAAGAATAAAATGGGCAAAAATGACAAAGTCACAACTCTAATAATAGCTTAAATTGTACTGTACGTTACAATTTTTGTTTGTTTTTTAGCAATCTTTGTACATAGCAACATATAATAATACTAATTGTACTGCACACTACATTGTGTATTAAAAGAAATGTACAATTTACTCGTATTGTTTTTTTTTTTTGCAATCTCTGTACATATTATAATAACATAAACTCTACTGTATATTATATTGTGCATTAAAATAAATTACTTTTTTTACAATCTTTATACATTTTAACATACAGGGTTAGTTTAAAGTCCCGCACCACCTAAAAACTCCATGTGGTTCAGTCACTCGGTGTGTGGAGATAACCATATACTAATGGTATTACCGAGTTTTTTCTACTTCCGGTTTAACCGGAAGTAACTCCAACTCTCTTATTTTAAAAGTTATATCCAATATATTTTTATATTTTCGAATAATCCTGATCAAGAGCTTTTTAAAAAGTACTCACACTAGATACTTCTATACAAGTTTATTGTTGATTAAATCAAGAAAACAAAAAAAAGTAAGTCTAACGAATAATACGCTTCTTTTGTTTACAGTGATTTTTTTTTTCTTTGTAACGTGTTTGAAATGATCTGCCTGTCTGTCCTATGTAGAAGTTGTTGCAGGTATTACATTTGAGTCTGTATACGCCTCTGTTCTGTTTGTGTTTGTGTCTTGAGATGTTTTTGTAGAGTGTTATTATTATTTTTTTCATCTTCATTTTTTTATTAAACAAATAAAACTAATATAATAATATATAATACTAAAGATGATTCACATGTACATTTCAAGCTAAACAATAATCTAATATGAACAGTATGCAGTACTGAAAAGAATTTCGCATGTACACTTCAATCGAAGCAATAAACTGATAGAAACAGTATGCAGTAGTGACAACAAATTCCATGCCTACTTTTTCCCCCGTAAATATTTTTTTAAATAACCATGTAAATAAATTTTAACCACTATAAAACATCTGACTTGCACTATTAAAAGTAATTCCTTCACTCTATAAAAACAAAACAGTACATATTCATTCATCCAGTAACAAGAAATCATTCACTCCGGGAGGAATCACCCATTCTATACACAGAAGGAACTTTTATTTTATTAAGACAAGTTAAAAGAAAAAAACATGTATTTAAATATGCTTACATTTTCCTATTTGAAAGTTTTTGTAATATCAAATTATAATTAATCTAAGTGACAGAGATAATTCCCAAACAAAAGGTCCCATTTTCGATGGAGAGTTCTGTTCCTTCTAGCCTGATTAATATAAGCTACATAATGTGTTTTAAAGGTACTCTCTTGGTTCTGAATAAGAAACGTTACTGTATGACCGATCAACCACAGAGCAGCATTTTGTCTTTGCTGTGGCTTGATATTGAAGACTGGTAATTGAAACGTTGTAGGATGAAGAGTGTCCTTGCCAAATATATTATTGTCCTTCACATACTTTCCAAATTGTTCTCGTATGAAAAGAATTCTTGTACAAGTATTAAGACGATGATGCAAGGAGTCTATTGTTGACAATACTGACACATATTGTTGTCAGCTCTGTTTATTTGAATGAAACGTTCTTTTGTTGCAATTATGTTATGAATTACTGTATACCACACAGAGCGCACTGTCACCGGTAGTACCCGAGAACTAATATTCTTCCAAAGTTGAGTCAAATTGGTATTCTCTGGTACAATACGCTGAATACGTAAAGGAGCAACAGAAACAGTTGGTACTAATGAATTGTAAATTGCCTTTGAGAGAGCTTTGTCTACTAGGAACCGAGCGGGATCTAGATAACTCCATTTTTGTACATAAACCCAAAGGTACTTGAGATATCGTGGCACAACACGCAAATCAGGAGGATTTCGCAAATCACCTGCTGTCGTCCAAAATTGTAGCCAGAAAGCGGAAAAACATGATAAAGTATGCTGTATTTTTCGTCCACGACTTAAAAATAAAGCCATACACTTGAGACGAATATTTAGTAATCCTATCTCCCCTTCATTGGGTTGGAGTTTTGACCATCCATTATTATATCCATGGAATACAAGTAAAACATTTCTTTTGTTTGCTGAGATTTGACTGTCCTTTGTTTATATCCATGGAATACGAGAAAATCGTTTCTTTTGTTTACTGTGATTTGACTGTCCTTTGTTTATATCCATGGAATACGAGTATAACACTTTTTTGTTTATTACGATTTGACTGTCCTTTGTTTATATCCATGGAATACGAGTATAACACTTTTTTGTTTACTGTGATTGGACTGTCCTTTGTTTATATCCATGGGATACGAGTATAACGTTTCTTTTGTTTATTGCGATTTGACTGTTCTTTGTTTATATCTATGGAATATGAGTATAACGCATTTTTGTTTATTGCGATTTGACTGTCCTTTGTTTATATCCATGGAATTCGAGTAAAACATTTCTTTTGTTTACTGCGATTTGACTGTCCTTTGTTTTATATCTATGGAATACGAGTAAAACGTTTCTTTTGTTTACTGTGATTTGACTGTCCTTTGTTTATATCCATGGAACACGAGTAAAACGTTATTTTGTTTACGTTTACTTTGTTTATATCCATGGAATCATGTTTATTGATACAAAAATATCTTATTTATGGAATTGAATCTGGCATCTACTGCGTTAAATAATTGTATCTGGTGTTTAGGGAAAGGGAAAGAATTCTAATTTCAATTTTGGTTGGCGACATGATCTTGGTAAGTTTACGCTTCCAATTTCAGTAAATTTCCTTATGATCCTTGTGACTGTTGTATGTGGAATTGAATTGCGATCCGGATGCATATCATTACATAAATTCGCCGCCTGTTATGAGATCGTTGCCTGTCTTCACAGCTAACCATAATTCAAATTAGAATTCTTTCCCTTTGGAGCAACATAAAATAGAATTATTTAACGCACTAGATATCAGATTTGATTCCTTAAATAAGATGTTCCTGTATCAATAAACATGCTTCCGTGGTTGTAAATAGACGGCGGGAGTGCGGGCCCTATTACGGCGATTGCAGTTGACTATGCAGACGGGTATAGAGTATGACGTAAGTCTCTCTCGCCTTTCGCCGTACTGTTCCGTGCATCGAACCCGAAACATTCAGAGTGTGTGTAGCTGTCATACTGAAGAGTTGCGTGTGTGAAATGACACATATTACAATGCCTAAAACAACTCGTTCACGAACTGCAATACTAAATATTTTAGTAGAACAATTCGGACGCGATATGTTTAGGCTATTATAGAAGGAGAAAGTGTTGTATGTGTCGTGTGTAATTTCAGATTATTACGAACTAAGAAGTACTATTTTGAAAGACACTGTAATAGTAAAGGACACAAGAAAAATGCTGAATGCAATTCAAACAAGAACCAATCGAGTTCAAATAGTTGGTCACAATTCAATATAGACTTATAGTGACATGTTGGTACATACAAACATTCCATTCAGAACTTTGGACAATCCCTACTTTAGATCATTTATGAAAAAATACACAAATCATCATATTCCAGGACAAGCAACAATAAGTAAAGAATATTTACCAATTTCGTACCAGAATACGATTGCCAAAATTCGAGAAAGCCTGAACGATCAGAAAATATTATATGGGTTTCAGTTTATGAGTCCACAGACGTAAGTGGTAGATATGTGGCAAATGTGGTGGTTGGTACACTTTCCGAAAACTGTGTAGGGAAAACATTTGTGCTAACTTCAGAGAAATTGGGAAAGGTAAACCATGCAACTATTGTCCAAGTTGTGTATAAGGCTATGCGCCTTTTATGGTCGGAAAGGATTACATATGATAATGTACTCCTTTTCGTTACTGATGCAGATCCTTATATTATTAAGGGAGCAAAATAACTTAAACGTGGTGCATTTAACTTGTCTGGCGCACGGACTGCATAGAGTTGCTGAAACTATTCGTGCTTTATGTAGCGATATGGACTGTTTCAAAGTGTATGTGAAAAAAATATATATATATTTCTCAAAGTCCCTTCAAGAATATTAAAATTTCGAGAAATTACACCAGATCTCCCCCTTCCACCTCAACCCATAGTTACAAGATGGGGCACCTGGCTTGAAGCTGCCTTATATTTCGCAGAACATTACAATAAAGTCAAACTAGTTATTCATGCTTTAGATGGCGAAGATTCAGCTGCCTTTACAACAGCAAAATCCCTGATTACAGAAAATATGCACCAAAATCTACAATTCATGAAGACCAATTACGGAAACTTGCCACAAGTTATAACTCAACTGGAAACGTCTGGTCTACAAATGTCCGTGTGTATTTAATTAATTGAGAAAGTATCGGAAACAATTAACTGGTACCCCAAGGACTGTATCCTGATACGGTAAATGACAAATTACGTAGTGTAATAAAAAAAATAATGGCTATGCAATGTTGAACAATTTGTTGAAAAATCAGGACAAAAACTTAAATGACAATGTAAACCTTCTCACGTATGCTCCGTTAACCTCGTGCGATGTCGAAAGAAGCTTTTCGCAGTACAAACATATTCTAACTGATAAACGCTGAAGTTTATCCTCTGACAGTCTACGTATGTACATAGTTGTACATTGTAATTTCTTATTGTAAAGAAAAAGACTCCGTCGATATCGCATCAATTAAATAAATACGAAATTATTATTGTATGTATGCAATTCATATACGCAAGACTGTACGTCTGAAGCACGCACAGTGAGTTCTGAGAGTTCAGTACACTCGCCATGGAACGCTCCAGTCATACTTAACTTGACGGCAAAGGGCCCGCACTCCCGCGGTTTAGTTATAAACAAAGGAAAGTCAAATCACACTAAACAAAAGAAGAGTTTTGCTTGTATTCCATGGATATAAACAAAGGGTGTCAAATCACAGTAAACTAAAAATGCGTTTTACTCATGTTATTCGTTAGACCTACACTTTTCTTTTTTTCTTTTTCTTTTTCTTTTTTTTTTTGATTTAGCAACAATAAATTTATATCGAAGTATCTAGTGTGGGTACTTTTTGAAAAGCTCTTAATCAGCATTATTCGAAAATATAAAAATATATTGCGTATACCATTTAAAATACGAGAGTTGGAGTTACTTCCTCTTAAACCGGAAGTAGAAAAACTCGGTAATACCATTATTGAGTTCTTAGTATACGGCTATCTCCACACATCGAGTTTTATGCCACTGAACCATATGCTTCAAAAGTTATTTAGGTGGTGCGGAACTTTTAACTAATTCTGTATAGCCTAATGACTATAAATTGCATTGTACAGTAAGCCTACATTACACTGTGCATTAAAAGAAATCTACAATTTTTGTTGTTTTTTTTTTACAATTTTTGTCCATTTTAACATATAACAACATATATTGTATGGCACATTACATTGTGCATTAAATAATCTACAATATTTGCTTGAATTTGCATTTTAGTTTCATGTGTAGGCCTATATCTTAAAAGGGAGAGTCACTTGCTTAGCCTGTTCGCTATTCAGGAGGTAATCGTACCAAAAATTGCTTCTTGAGACTTCGCGTCCTTTATTAAGAATGTCCGCTATTGGGAATATTTTGATCCATAAGATTTGTGTGTAATTCTGCAGGGACCATTTAAGATGTCTACTATAAAAGAGATGCCCGCTATTTGTAAAGGTCCATTATGGGAATTTTCTCTGTACATAGCCTATATTATTTTATTGTAGAGTCCACACCTATGGAGTAACGATTAGCGCGTCTAGCCGCGAAACCAGGTGGCCCGGGTTCGATTCCCGGTCGGGGCAAGTTACTTGGTTGAGGTTTTTTCCGGGGTTTTCCCTCAACCCAATATGAGCAAATGCTGAGTAACTTTCGGTGTTGGAACCCGGACTCATTTTACCGGCATTATCACCTTCACCTCATTCAGAGGCTAAATAATCTAAGATGTTGATAAAGCGTCGTAAAATAACCTACTACTACTTTATTGTAGATACGTAGGTCGGGTTTTCTCACCAAACTGTCGAGAATTTACTATCCGGAAATGTTTTTCATACCTACTTGTAATGGTAGCTTGCAAAAGAATCACTTTTGAGAGCATCCTATTTGTTCAGTCGTAATTATTTTGTAGTTTTGTTCTGTACAGGTGCAGAATTTTAAAATTGAAGCTGCTGTTAAGTAAACATGTATATTGTATATTGATGTTATAATAAGTTATATACATTTTAACGTATCTGTGTTCCATTTAAAATCCGTACTACGATTGCTACTTCTGATTTGATGTTCTCGCTGATATGTACATCTATTTTCATGTCATTTGACAATGTGTGTCGGAGGGAGAACAATAAATTGTTGCATACATCTCAAGTCTGATTAGTGAACAATGTTAAGGCAAGCGTCCGCTGATCAGCATCTCACGCGCTACAAAAACCGCACGAATCGCAATATTTATGTGGAGAGCGTTCACTGATTAAGTAAACCTTGGATTTTTAGGCTCGAATAGGATAGGTTGCAACAATTTTATGTAAAAATTCCTAAACGTATGTAACACGGAAACTCTCGAGCGATGATATTTCCTAAAACTAGGTGCATTAAAGAACGTATGTTTTAGCCTACGCTGAACGAGCCTAAAAATCCGAGGTGTACTGATAAGCATCAGCGTCAGTATCACCCACCCGCATCGCATTCGTGCAAGCACTGAATTTTCTCATACAGATACAATGGATTACGGCACGCTTATCACAATTGTTCAAAATTATGGATGATTATTTGATCGAAAACACAAAGATTACATCAGTCATCAATGTAGGGACAATATAGGAAGAGATTGCAGAAATGATGAAGCAATCACGTCAGTTTAAAAATATATTTTATTTCTAGACCCCTCAAAGTCGAGACTCCTGAAGGAGGACGTACAAATACGGAAATAAATTATGGGCCGAGTCTTGGTAGCAGTCCCGAATGTAGACAACAAGCTCCGCAAGACTGTCCACAAGTAGCATACATTTAGGTGCTTTTGTTTACTGCACATGCGCAATGAGTTGTATCTCGAACAGTAAAATTAGGCGGTCTATTTTTTGTTCTGGGTCTGTACATTGTACATACATTTTTGGTTGCATACAGAACTGTTAATAACCAGTCCTACAAGACTTGTTTAAATTTATTGATCTTAATCATTATTATAATTGTTATATTTATTATTATTATTATTATTATTATTATTATCATCTGTGAAAATACTTATAATAAATAAGATTATAATAATAAAAAAAATTAAACATATCTTATAGGGCTAGTTATTATCAGTTTTGTATGTAACCAACAATGTACAGAAACGAAATTAACATTTGGAGCGAGTCTTGATGGGAGTCCACCTGTATGTAGGCAACAACTTCGCACGACTGTCCACAAGTAGCATATATACAGGGACTCTTGTTTACTGCGTATACGCAGTGTGTTGTAAGCGGAACTTAACAATAAGGGAGCTTGAAATTTTATTTCCGTATCTGTACAATGTACAGTAGTGGCAAAAAAAAAAACGGACCGACCCTTGTAGCTCATTTCAGAGTCACAGATTCAAATTTTGCTAATTACATAATACATCCATCTTGTATAATTAATTGTAACAATGAAATGTATTGCATTTGCTAGATTCTTATCGTATTTTGTTTCCTTCAGTGCCTCAAACTTACAGACGAAGAAACTTTGAAAGTTTTATTTTCATTTGGCATCAATATTACATTTCTACCTCTATTCGGCAAAGATAACTGCGTATTTTTACATTAAATAGCAGTACATACCTCTGGCTTCACTATCCATATTGAAATTAGGTACCACAGTTTGACACAATACACAGCACAGGATTCTTTTGTATCAGTTACAAGGGTCGGTCCGGTTTTTATTTTCCACTACTGTACATCCCCTTTTAGAAGCATCGGTTTAAAACATTTTTAAAAGTTACATGGATGCTTCAATATTGCTCCAATCTCTTCCCATATATTGTCCATATCTTGATGATTGCTGTAATCTGAGTGTTTTATTTAATATAATTATTCATAATTTTGAACAATTGAGGCACTCAGAATAGTAACATTAAGACTTCGAATTTTGAGATAGAAAACGACTGTGTTCTTCTGCCATTTACCTTTCATACAGTGAAGTGTCATAATAATTGGGATATGCCTAAACTCTCATATTCCACACAGAAAATTAGTCCTTAGTGGGAAAGAAAGCTTTCACAGTGAAAAATGGCATATCCCAACTGTGGGGCCTTTTGTTTGCGTTCACTATCTGCAGAGGCGGCTTTTCAGGTGAACCAAGTGAAGCACAACTTCACGATAAAATCTTAAAATGTTGAAAAATTCATTTTACTTTTACTATACATCACAGTGCGACTGATTTTATGACATTTATGTTTAATGTACGTTCAAAAATCGTGCTGCGCTAAAGAATAGCGCCGGTGAATCCACTTCTTGCATTGCAACTTTCTATTTCGCTTGCTATGGTTAACGTAGCAACAAGACTCCGATACGTTTAAGTTCTGTGCCGGTGAAGTGAGCTCTATTTTCCTTCTGTTAGTGTTTCACTGAGCTATGGTTACCATAGCAACAAGGCTACACCCCTCACCCCGCAACAACAGTTTAGTATCGTGACTTTGGTCGGACGTGAAATAGTAGAAGAGACGAATTCACAACGTTCCGCCAATCAACGACAAAGGGACTATTCAGGGTAGCCAACTCTAACAATGAAAATTACAGAAATTTAAAAGCGTAAAATTAATTTCGCCCATAGGAAAGTTATACTTACTTACTTACTGGCTTTAAGGAACCCGGAGGTTCATTGCCGCCCTCACATAAGCCCGCCATTGGTCCCTATCCTGAGCAAGATTAATCCATTCTCTATCATCATATCCCACCTCCCTCAAATCCATTTTAATATTATCTTCCCATCTACGTCTCGGCCTCCCCAAAGGTCTTTTTCCCTCCGGCATCCCAACTAACACTCTATATGCATTTCTGGATTTGCCCATACGTGCTACATTCCCTGCCCATCTCAAACGTCTGGATTTAATGTTCCTAATTATGTCAGGTGAAGAATACAATGCGTGCAGTTCTATGTTGTGTAACGTTCTCCATTCTCCTGTAACTTCATCCCTCTTAGCCCGAAATATTTTCCTAAGCACCTTATTCTCAAACATCCTTAAACTATGTTCCTCTCTCAAAGTGAGAGTCCAAGTTTCACAACCATAAAGAACAACCGGTAATATAACTGTTTTATAAATTCTAACTTTCACATTTTTTGACAGCAGACTGGATGATAAAAGCTTCTCAACCGAATAATAACAGGCATTTCCCATATTTATTCTGTGTTTAATTTCCTCCCGAGTATCATTTATATTTGTTACTGTTGCTCCAAGATATTTGTTCCGTTTCTTACAATATTCTCGTCGCGAGACATAATCATATACTTTGTCTTTTCGGGATTTATTTCCAAACCGATCGCTTTACTTGCTTCCAGTAAAATTCCCGTATTTTCCCTAATCATTTGTGGATTTTCTCCTAACATATTCACTTCATCCGCATAGACAAGCAACTGATGTAACCCGTTCAATTCCAAACCCTCTCTGTTATCCTGGACTTTCCTAATGGCATACTCTAGAGCAAAGTTAAAAAGTAAAGGTGATAGTAAATCTCCTTGCTTTAGCCCACAGTGAATTGGAAAGGCATCTGACAGAAACTAACCTATACGAACTCTGCTGTATGTTTCACTGAGACACATTTTAATTAATCGAAGTAGTTTCTTGGGAATACCAAATTCAATAAGAATATCGTATAAACTTCTCCCTTAATCGAGTCATATGCCTTTTTGAAATCTATGAATAACTGATGCATTGTACCCTTATACTCCCATATACTAAATGAATATATTTGTAATTTTTTAAACTGTTTTGTTGAAGAAGCAAGCACGAGTCTCGAGAAAAGTGAAAATATAATGTAAGAGGAATTGAAAAAAATATGGTTATGTTGTTAGTGTTGTAGGTACCACTATACCCTATATACAAAGTAAAATTTTTCCGCGGTTTCGTGAGCGAGTGTGCATGAAGATCGCGTTGTGTGCATTGTAATATTTTCTCTACTGTTCCTATTAAATTAGTTATTAGGCCCATTTTAAATAATAAAGAGTAATACTTGTTTACACAAACAGCGTGCGTCAGGGATTTCGGCTGTTTATTAACAAATTTGTCCACGGAAAGAAGTTTTTCTTACATGAATCGCATTAAAAACTATTTGCGTGGCTTCATGTCACAACAAAGACGCTTGTCAATCGCAAATATTTCTATGCAGAACCAAATTGTGCACAAAATTACGAAAAAATCAGCCTTTCCACAACGATGTTACTAATAAATTCGCTGCCATGAACAGAAGGATTCAATTTGTCTTGAAAATGGTATGATTATTTATTACCGTTAATTTATGATTTTATTATTATCATCATCATCATTATCGTCACATATTTTAAATAGCCTATACATGATTTTTTGTTATAAAATTAGAAGTCGACCTAACACTGCTTCACGCACCTTTTACGTCACGAGCCGCCACTGACTATATGTTCATATCATTGTAATCAATATGATGGCTTTCATTAACACTTTCACTGGATATTCATATTGTCCCTTTTTGGATTTACTTAGCAAAAAGAGAAGTTTTCGATTCAATCATATATAGATTATTCGTACCTGGACATATACCTACACAAAGAAAAATCATCATTATCCCACTTTTTTAAATTCCATATACTCTGTTTAACTAATCAGCAGAAAAAACGGACAAACTACTAAAGAAAAAGGCTTAAGAATTTACAGGTATACTTCAAGCACCATATTTAACAAATCATAGAAAAAATGAAGTCTTAATGTTAAAAATTCGCGGAGCTTTAAAAAACAAACATAAAATGTCATTTTTCTCAAAATGAACGTCGGTTTGAATCTGCCGTCATTATTCTGAGCACCTCAATTTCGATAACCGTGCCGTTATCTATTGCATCTGTCAGCTTACCAGTGAGAAATCTTGTACTTGAAGAAAATACGGACGCATGATTTTTGTGATATCATTCACTAACCAGAACCCGGCTATGACGTAATCAACACGCGTCGAAGGAGTTGCTCAGCCGAGAAATCCGTCCGCATTTTCCAAGAGGCGATTCTTGCGGTGGGGATCAGTGAACACAATATGTCTATTTAAAATAATGGAAAGGATACAAAAATGTGATTCGTGCGGCTCTTTCGGCGCGGATCAGTGAATGCTTACCTTTACAAGTCGGCGATTTATGCAAATTAAGGGGTTGCTTCATGAGTGATGCCTTATTGTTGTCACGAGTTTCCACCAGTTTTCAGACTACTGACTAAACTTACAATTGCCATCTGATATTATTTTGCATTTTATCAGACTTACATTTGAACAGAAGATGCAGTTTGCTCCAAAATATTTTTAATCATTCAATGTGTCAATATAGATACTAATTCCTCAAAGAACAAGCTTTTTCTATGTTGTAACTGAGGTTTTACTTCGACACTGTTTGATACGGACAATTTGAATTCCCCTGCCATTACAATTCCACTATTATTATTATTATTATTATTATTATTATTATTATTATTATTATTATTATTATTATTATTATTGTTGCAGAGTCCGTATAGGCCAGTTTCTATCTGATGCTTTTCCAATTCACTGCGGGCTAAAGCAAGGAGATGCACTGTCATCTTTACTTTTTAACTTCGCTTTAGAATATGCCATTAGGAAAGTTCAGGATAACAAACGGGATTTGGAATTGAACGGGTTACATCAGCTTCTTGTCTATGCGGATGACGTGAATATGTTAGGAGAAAATCCACAAACGATTAGGGAAAACACGGAAATTTTACTGGAAGCAAGTAAAGCGATCGGTTTGGAAGTAAATCCCGAAAAGACAAAGTATATGATTATGTCTCGTGTCCAGAATATTGTACGAAATGGAAATATAAAAATTGGAGATTTATCCTTCGAAGAGGTGGAAAAATTCAAATATCTTGGAGGAACAGTAACAAATATAAATTATATTGGAGAGGAAATTAAACACAGAATACATATGGGAAATGCGTGTTATTATTCGGTTGAGAAGCTTTTTTCATCTAGTCTGCTATCAAAAAATCTGAAAGTTAGAATTTATAAAACAGTTATATTACCGGTTGTTCTGTATGGTTGTGAAACTTGGACTGTCTCTCTGAGAGAGGAACAGAGATTAAGGGTGTTTGACAATAAGTTCTTAGGAAAATATTTGGGGCTAAAAGGGATGAAGTTACAGGAGAATGGAGAAAGTTACACAACGCAGAACTGCACGCATTGTATTCTTCACCTGACATGATTAGGAACATTAAATCCAGACGTTTGAGATGGGCAGGGCATGTAGCACTTATGGGCGTATCCAGAAATGCATATAGAGTATTAGTTGGGAGGCCGGAGGGAAAAGGACCTTTGGGGAGGCTGAGACGTAGATGGGAGGATAATTTTAAAATTTACTTGAGGGAGGTGGGATATGATGATAGAGACTGGATTAATCTTGCACAGTATAGGGACCGATGGCGGGCTTATGTGAGGGAGGCAATGAATCTTCGGGTTCCTTAAAAGCCATTTGTAAGTAACTTGTATTATTATTATTATTATTATTATTATTATTATTATTATTATTATTATTATTATTATTATTATTATTATTTCGGCATCGCATGGTCACGAATAGTACCTGAGATTTAGATAGCTGGTAAAATAGTGTATTATACGTTATGGATGGGAGTGATATTCTCATTTTGAATGGGCTATGTGTCAATAGAGCAGTGATGTCACTCTTTAGACTAATGCAGTATTCTCATCTATTGCACAGCCAAAGCTACTCAGCACGTTTATATCACATTCATCAGGTGAATGCATATTGCAATGCATCCATGATATAAGCGGAAAAACGAGCATTAAATCAGTCAGTGGCGTGCCGTCGATAGTCATGATTTACATTAACAAGGGATAGCATGTAAATTTCAGTAATAGAAATCAGATATTTATTGTAAAAAGTTTTTTAAAATTTAAATATACAGAATACAGATTATAATTACAAAAATAGAGATAGAAAAAAGAAGATACAGTAATATTAACAAAATTTGAGGACCGAATGAGCAGCGCTCGTGTTCGGTCGCAGTTCAGATGTATTATTAATAGGCCTATAAGAGAATATACAACATAGAATAAAACAGGAACTAAAATTTAAATTACAGCTCGAGTGAAATTATATAATACAATATATTGATGTAAGAGGAATATAGAAAATAAAATAAAATAGGAACTAAAATTAAAATTACAGCTACAATGAAATTATATAATATAATAATAACATAGAGAAGAATAATATCGTACGTGAATAAAGTAGGACAATTTGTGAAAAAATATATATTCCAAAATTATAGAATTCAAATGAATCCTATAGATTCAAAATCCCCTATATCCACTTTCACAAATTAAAGGATTTTGACAGTAACTGGTGTAAAATAGAGAGAATTTTCAACCTAACAGTGGCTTTTAACAAACCTTTTGCTTCAAATTTAGTGGCTTTTTTAATTGAAACCATATTAATCATTAGAATTCATTCTTATCAAGCAATATGTGGGCATAATTCAATTCTCAATAAAATGGTCTTTAGGGGGTTTTGAACCAGGATTCAAATATAATATAGGCTGATCAATTCATACAGATAGACTATAAATTTATTTAATCAAATTGAAGACACTAACACGTTTCTAATGTTCTTATTATATGTTAGGGGTTACATGTTAGAAGTACTGGGTGTAATTTAGCTAAATAATTATACTATCGATGGCCAAAATTAATGCTATGCTTTAGACCGGCAGATGTGAAACATTTTGGTTCTGGTAATGTTGAATTATTATTTCGTCTTGTGTCATGATTATGTGCCTGTAATATAAACTTATTACGATTTTTATTATAAAATTTTAACGGAGTATATTTACAAATTTGTCCAACATTAAATACATTAAATTCAGAATAAATTAATTTAGTTGGATAATCAAAACGTTTCTTCAAACAAATTTTAATTATTCGTTTTTGTAGTAAATTTAACGGACTAAGATTAATTTTTGTACTTCTACCCAAAACAATAATGATAGACTGAAAAATGACAAATAAACATTTCGTAGAACTCTAATGGGTAAGTAGCATCGAAGATTAACCGATTTATGAATTGTTTTACGAAGTCTCTTACAAAGATAAGTAATGTGATGAGGCCATTTTAAATTTTAATCAATAATGATATCCAGATATTTCACATATGTGGCTTCTTTCAATGGTGGACATTTACAACTTTTGGGATCTAAACAATTTTCACTGTGTATAAAATAAAATTGTATAATTTACGTCTAACGCACACTAGTTATTCAATAAATTGTGCCAATTGTAACTTTCACAACCAAAATGTCGCTATATTTACTTTTAACTTATAAAAGCGATTAAATACAGAGTTGCCACTAGTTTGGTTTACCGATCTCCGGCATGTGGATCGGCCGGCGCTAGTCTACTGTCTGTCACTCAATCTGCTTCCCTATTCCTCTTCGCATTGGACGCACTCATGCGTGTTGTGCGATTGTTGAAAGTTCAGTTTCGTGTGAAACACCGCATAGAATGGCTTGCTATTTGATCCTAGAAGAAAAACTGTTTGTGTGCAACACATTTTATAAGTATGAATCATGTCTGTACAGAGTTTATTGCGACATTTCCTAATATTCGACTCCTGATGCGGCAGGTAGTAGGCCTACGTAATGTAGGAATAAATTTGAGAACACGGGGTCAGTGTTAAAATTCGCCCTAGAAAAATATCACTTTTAACAGAAGCTAGATTGGATGGCATTGGAGCAATTCTCGAACGTTCGCCACAAAAATTGATAACAATTCGTTAGTTTAGTAGACTGGCATGTCTGTATCATATGTAAGAAACTTAACACGTTTATTATATTATCTTAATCCCACAGTGCATGCTGCAAAAGAGAGACGTTTGCGAGTGAATTGGCAAGCGTCTTGTAGTTTAATTGCGCTGTTTACGATACTAATTCTGGCGGCAGCTACCGTACTCCTCGCCGAGGACCCGCGCGCCTTTACATCGGTAAACCAAACCGCTGTTACTGTGAGCTATTAGACCTAGTCTACATACAAATGTCCGCAAACACATTTACAAATGTATAAAACGTTTTACAAGCTGTTTGCAAACATGAATTAAACAGGAAGAAAATAGTCTTTTCCCAATGTTTGCAGCGCTATTGCGGTAATGGCCCGAGAGAAATGGCTGATTACTATACAAGCAGATAGGTAAAAATAATCTGAACAGTTAATGCCTTGAATCTTTATTTATTTATTAAACCGTTTAGTCATGAATTTAAATTGAATAATAGCGAAAATTGTTTAAATAAATCTTACAACGCAGCTCATGTCGCATGTTACCGACTGGGTACAGCAGAGAGGAAGAGGAAGTAAGAAGTGCAGGCCGCACTTGATAGAGTTATTGCAGTATCCGTGATGTTACCAAATGCTTCATACAAACATAACAATTTTCTCTAAAGCGGTAGATGTTAGAGAAAAAACTTCTTTAGATTTTAAAAAAATATCGTCTCATGATCTATTACCAGTTTCATTTTGGTGCAGAGGTTACCATCCACTCTGTAGAGTAGATGAGAGATATGACCAATGGATGCACATCTATTCAAGACAATTCTGACAACAGTATAGTTGGTTTGAAAAAGTATCAAACGGATGCATATCTATTGAAGACAACAATATAGTTGCTCAAAAAAGGAAAAATGGTTGCACATCTATAGAGGAAATCTGTTCTATTTTGACAACACTATATTTGCTTCATAAAAAATTGTGAATGAGCGCAACAGTACAATTATAGTAGACATGTGAATTTTGCACTACTCTGATAACGTTATTTTCATTGCTTCAGGTGAAAGAAAATATTGACGTTGAAAGTAGATAAAGCACCTGACAGGGACGTAATATTTAGTGCCGGTATCATGCTGAACACATGAAAGCTCGAACGAAGGAAACAAATGCACATAATGTCATAGAGAGTATATGTTTCCGAAAATGTACATTAAAAATAATATAACGTGTTCATAGGGACTGTAATACGTGACTGCTTTTGAAATCGTTTAATTTGCGGCGTGTTCTCTGAAGCATACTTTTGTACATTATATAGTTAATTAATTTTTTAATTAACGATATTTACAACTGCAAATGTTTCTAGCATAAAGTTAAATTATTATTGTTCATTCATTAATTCATAGTTTTCTGTCCAAGGACAGGTCTTTTATTGCAAACTCAGCGTCCTCCAATCTTTCCTATTTGCCTCTTCCTCTTTATCTCCGCATATGATATATATATATATATATATATTAATTGTCTATCATCTGATATGTTCTTCTGCCCCGAACTTATCTTCCGTTCAATATTTTTTCCAGTGCATCCTTCAATTAGCAGTTTCTTCTTAGCTAGTGACCTAGCCAAAGTTCTTTTTCTCTTTCTAATCAGTTTGAGCATTCTTTCTTTGCCCACTATCTATTTTGTATGTCCATTTCACACTCTTCCTTCTCCTTCATACCCGGACCTAAAATGCTTATAGTCGTTTCTTTTCACTTCGTCGTAATGCCCATGTTTCTGTCCCATACATTGCCACACTCCGCACAAAGTACTTCACTAGTCTCTTCCTTAGTTATTCTTCCGCAGAAGATTCTTCTTTTTTCTATTAAAAGCGTCCTTTGCCTTTTGACTTCCTTACAGTAGGTTTTGTTACGCCCCAAGTATCTGAAGCCATCCTCTTGTTCCACTGCCTCATTTCGAATCAGAGAACTGCAGAACAGCGCTTAGAACCGGTTTATATTCGACAGGTCGCAGAACAACCGCCGAGGTTGAGGATCCAACTGAATATCCGACTTTCAAGCGGTTGCACCTATCTTGCTGGCTAGACAGAACCACAGATATATAGGACAGAACACCAAGCGCACTTCACCATACAGGAAGTCTGATGACATTTTCTAACTACACAAATGGAGTAACAATTGAAGGATATTTACTTTTCCTAATTAAATAAGTGTTAGCTTGAAATAGGATTATAATTGATTGGACACTTTGGTACATTTATGTTCATAACTAATATACGTATAAATCAACTAATGGACACCAGTAACAACAAAGGAAATAAGCGTAGTGCATAGATGAAGTCTGACATGTAAACAAATACAAGAATAAAATAAATTATAATTACATAATAGAAGAGCAAATAAGTACTGTATACACTTAGGTACTATTGTAACGTTCATACTTCAAACTCAAAATGCATAGGCTACCTCTGAAAGAGTAGTTGTTAATATAGCTTATGTCTTTTAATTATTCTAAGTGCATGTATTATTATTTCAGTAATAAATCATTTTTAAGGGGATAAAAAGTTATTAACAAAAATAGAAGTACTCTCAAGCTGTAATGATTGTAGCTTCATGATGCGTGCTGTTGCAATACCTGAATTGATGAATGATTTAATGAATGAATAAATCAATCAACCGATCAATGAATGAATGAATGAATGAATGAATCAATCAATCAATCAATCAATCAATCACAATCAATCAATCAACCAATCAATCAATCAATGTCAGTCAAGGGCGAGAGGAGGATATATAAAAAGGTACACGATGATAATCGCGTCCTTACAACGATTCTTGGAACTCCTGGATGCCTCAATATTATCTTTCTTTCATGTCCCAGAGCCATCCACCCGAGAAAGATTCGGACGTTCGTTAAATCGAACTTTGGACCACTCCGCGGGACGGAAGAGCTTCGCATACTATCCATAGCGCCAGGCGTTCAGCAGCAATATTTCATTTCTGTTTTTCGTAACCGGTTGTGCACGACTCTATTTCGAAGGAAGAAGTGAAGGGATTCCGAAGAAAATAGTGAAATACAATCCCTTAGAGAGACGAAACGTTGTGAAATTGACGACATGGAAAACTGGAGCAGACAGATAGGGCTAATCCTGGATAGAAAAAGAAAGTATTTTTTTCCTAAGAAAATTGAACGGAAAACTGAAATTACTTGATGAACACAAAAGAAGAGGCTAATTGTTTTATGAAAAATGGTTAAACAGTGGTTATGAAAGCCTAAGAATCCCGGTATTACTTTCATCTCCTTCCCATATTCATCTCCGCATTCGAGTCTGTATTTCAGTGCGTTTTGAATTGCTCTATGTGGACATATTCTTAGTTAATGCTCATGTAAATGCTCTATCTTTCTTAAGTCTTTTTCCCTCTGTTAAATGTTTGGAGTATTTCTTTGATCCCGAAATTACTTTTCTGAAAATATCTCTGGCAATTTCACTTATACACAACGAAAGCAAATTTCTGCTCTGATTGGAAAGGTATGAAACTAAAATAATGCCCACCACCAGCGCTTGTTTTCACGTATAATGATTTCAGGTCACTCCATACTTGGTAGCTTATAATTGGGAATCATTATTCCCCGGAGAAAATCTCGGGTAACCTGAACAACACATTAATCTGCTCACGGGCTGTATAATAAATTGCTCCAAAGGCGGGATACAGGTACTAAAGGGTTAGTAATGATTTAAGGCTCTTACTTTACGTCAAACTAAAAGCGAGGTTGTTGGTTGGTTTCTCCTCTGGCATTGGTTATAGCATTGTATTCACTCACTCTCTTCCAGAAGATTAGAATTATCCTGATCTGCATTCACTTGATACACAGACGAATAATTTTATTAAAAGCAATTTGAAACTGCTAATGAATATATTAGTAGAGTTTTGTTTTTAAATTAACTGCCAGCAAGCACTGTTGAATGCCCGCATATTCTGTCTAGCTGAGCGAAAAGTTTTACATGGATATGTTAAGAAACAGTCATGTGTAATGTATGGGTGGATGAAATTGTTCGCAGATATGTTGCCCTCAACATACGATGCTATTTACTTGTAAAAGCAAGCACTTTCGCATGGATTACGTTCATAATTGATATATCTTTGAGGCACTGAATGACTATTATAAATCCTGATTAAAATTAACTCAGTTATATATAAAACACAGCTTTCGTGATACGAACTTTTATATTAATTATTGCTATATTATAGCTAGTCGTATATATTGAAATTGTGTTTTACTTTACTCGTAGTTTTGAAAAGAGGTATATTACAGTAAAAGCTAAGTTAACAAAATGATCAGTTTTTATCGTTACTTATCTAACAAGGAATACGATATAATGGATGTCCACCGGTCAGGTTGATCCAGTAGTGTTTTACCGTATCAGCAAAAAAAAAAAGTACACTCATAAAAACTTGTTTTAATAATCGTACCTATCTTTAAGAAGAGGACAAGACTAACTGTAGTAACTTTCGAGGAATATCACATTTGTTGACGTCGTACAAAATTTTGTCCAATATTCTTTTGAGAAGATTAACTCCATATGTAGATGAAATTATTAGGAATCATCAGTGTGGTTTTAGGCGTAATAGATCAACTATTGATCAGATATTTTGTATTCGACAGATAATGGAGAAAAGATGGGAGTATAAGGGTACAGTGCATCAGTTATTCATAGATTTCAAAAAGGCATATGAAAGACGTTAAGAGAGACGTTTTATATGATATTCTTATTGAATTTGGTATTCCCAAGAAACTAGTTCGATTAATTAAAATGTGTCTCAGTGAAAAACGTCGGTATAGGTCAATTTCTGTCAGATGCGTTTCCAATTCACTGTGGGCTAAAACAAGGAGATGCACAATCACCTTTACTTTTTAACTTTGCTCTAGAGCAGACGTGGGCATCAGTAGTACATGTCGAACGGAGTCGAACGCAAGGGCGTGATCTCCCTCCCTCCACACCCCTAGCTGGGGTACCTGTCCGATCGGTTGAAGTAATATACTGGCAGTCAGCGGTGGATTTCACTAAAAAAAAATGTCGCTCTCTAAGGAAGCTCCTGAAGTAATAAAGTCCAAAAATATTATTTCCACAAAGAATGGGAAAATGAATTCTTTTGTTGCAAAGAAGGGGAAAGCGTTAGGTGCTTATTATGCTACAAAATTTTACTAGCACGTTGAGCGACATTATGAAAAGACTCGTTTTAATGGAACAGTTTTTTTTAATTTATTTTTTATAATAATAATAGTCCACACCTGTGGAGTAACGGTTAGCGCGTCTGGCCGCGAAACCCCAAGTGCAAGTGCACAAATATGGCTGGTTTAGATGTATATAAGCTTAAACAACTTTGCAAAGTAAAATATTCACATCTTCGGAGTTTTGTTATGAAAATTGCTTCTATGTTTGGCTCAACCTTTATTTGTGAACAGTTTCTTTCTCAGTTGGCCATTGTAAAATCCAAATCAAGATCACGCATTTCAGACGAAAATTTATTCTTTCAGCTCACAATTGCAATGTCTGACATAACTCCAAATTTTAAAACACTTGCTGATTTATGTGACGAAGAAGAATAAACGAATCCTTTCTTTCAAGGGCATGAGTCAATTGACGTAAATTGATAAAACCAACAAAGAACTACAGTAAGAAGTTTAAAAAATAGCCTAATTGTTGCTTTTCTGATTCTTGGTAATGTGCTTGATATTTTGTTAAGAATCTATTTTTCCTTAGTTTCTTAATTTTATTTTCAAAGGATGCAAATTAGTGACTGATGCCCTTTCAAAACAAATAGGTTCAGATTATGGCATTACTTTTTAACTCTTGTGGAATTGTACGTTTTATATCATTTTATAAGGTTTTTACAGTAATTGTTTAAATTAGAAATAAAGTTATGTTTAAGCTTTTTGTAAAATAGTTTGTATTCGTTTTGGAAAATATGTTTTATTTCATTGTCATTATTCATAAAAAATAACATTTGTAGAAAACTGTGTATCTTTTTGTACTGCTTAATTACTTAACTTTCCGTGTTTCAATACTTCACGCGATCCACCGCTGAGTATTACGTTAACAGGTGATGCGTGTTGCAGCAATCAGAGTAGTACGGCGCATCTCTTTAAATGCCCACGTCTGCTCTAGAGTATGCCATTAGGAAAGTCCAGGATAACGGAGACGGTTTGGAATTGAACGGGTTACATCAGCTGCTTGTCTATGCGGATGACATGAATAAGTTAGGAGAAAATCCACAAACGATTAGGGAAAGCACGAGAATTTTACTTGAAGCAAGTAAAGAGATAGGTTGGGAAGTAAATCCCGAAAAGACAAAGTATATGATTATGTCTCGTGACAAGAATATTGTACAAAATGGAAATATAATAATTGGAAATTTATCTTTTGAAGAGGTGGAAAAATTCAAATACCTGGGAGCAACAGGAACAAATATAAATGATACTCGGGAGGAAATTACCGGTAAACACAGAATAAATATGGGAAATGCGTGTTATTATTCGGTTGAGAAGCTTTTATCATCCAGTCTGCTGTCAAAAAATGTGGAAGTTAGAATTTATAAAACAAGTTATATTACCGGTTGTTCTTCATGGTTGTGAAACTTGGACTCTCACTTCGAGAGTGGGGTCAAGTTACAGGAGAATGGAGAAAGTTACACAACACAGAACTGCACGCATTGTATTCTTCACCTCACATAATTAGGAACATTAAATCCAGACATTTGAGATTGGTAGGGCATGTAGCACGTATGGGCGAATCCAGAAATCATATAGAGTGTTAGTTGGGAGGCCGGAGGGAAAAAGACCTTTGGGGAGGCCGAGACGTAGATGGGAAGATAATATTAAAATGGATTTGAGGGAGGTGGGATATGATGATAGAAACTGGTTTAATCTTGCTCAGGATAGGGACCAATGGCGGGCTTATGTGAGGGCAGCAATGAACCTCCGGGTTCCTTAAAAGTAAGTAAGTTAGTAAGTTAGTAAGTAAGCAAGTAAGTAAGTAAGTAATTAATTAAGTAATTAATTAAGTAAGTAAGCAAGTAAGTAATTAAGTAAGTAAGTAGTAAGTATTTACTTACCGAGATCAATAACAAAGAGGCTAAAATAATATGCCGCGCACTTTTAATATCGAAGAGTAACTACATGAAAATACTTTTTCGTTTTAGTTGTCATTCAGAGAATCCAAATTTTTTAAAAGGTCTGGGCACTTCTTTATGTATGAATGAAACTGTTCACAAGTCATGTTTTTAAAGTTGTGCTGAACTGTTAAAATACCCTTCACAGATTCTGGTGTCATTCTATTCCGTTCTCTTGTACAGTCAACTCTGGATATAGTGAATCGATTATATTGAACATTCGGATATAGTGAACGTAAATGGTTGGTCCCGACCCGCATACATTAAAATGTTCATTAATATATCCGTTTATAGTGAACCCTTGCTTCGGTTATAGTGAACCTTTTATTCTCACAAATTCTTATTTGAAGTCAGACCTTCTTGTATAAAATTGAAAGAATGTGTTGAGAAGAACATTTTAAGTATCTTACTCCTTTAGTCAAAGGACAAAGGTAGGATTAGCGAATCCTAGACAATGAGTTTTATTGTAAATCCAGGTAACGCGTCGCGACCTTGCCTCACTCCATCGCCGAAAGGTTGACATTCTGTTCTCAGGAACTCTACTCTACTGTTATTTTTAATCCTCCACCGTCAAAGGTTTGCCCTTTGTTCTCAGAAACATTTCCATTATGACTGATAACATCGAAACAAAGGAAAATGAAATTGCAATCTTTTCTTAAAAGGGGACGTACATTATGTTCATAGCATAAATGAAGATAAGATTTCGATAGCTTTCAAACTCCTTCAACCCTCTTCTAGTTTCAATTAAGTGACCTTGGAAATTCCAAGGCTGAGCACGCAGTCACACCATAACAGCGTTTGTCATTTCTACCTGATCCAGTGTTTCAACAGTGAATGTACTGTATAAAAATGTCGAAGCGTAAACGGATTTCTTTGGAAGATAAGGCGAATATTATAAGTGACATTGAACGTGGTTTTTCGCAAGCGGACTTGGGTCGACAGCTTAGTTTAAGTAAATCACTTGTAAGTGACAGTATAAAGCAATGGTCGTCAGCTCTCGCTGAAATGTGCAACTGGTAAACGGTGCCGTCCCGTGTGCACCGTCGTGCAGCAGGAAGAGATAGAGAGCATACCCGCTAGCAGCTACGAGTGTACCATGGTGCACTGCGTTTTCCGCGAGTAAGAGACGCTAGCCTCAGGGTGCTCAGTGCTGACGATCCCTGGTATAAAGTAATCCATTCTAAAAAAAAAAAAATATATATATTTTATTTTCTTATTCACAATTCCATTCATTTCTGTCATTTAAGTTTAGGGGAGATACACTTCGGATATAGTGAACGAAATGTGCAAGGCTGCAGAGGTTCACTATATGCGAAGTTGGCTGTATATTGGATATGCGTGAGAGAAAACACTCTCGCAACATTACATATTGTGCTGGAATTGAAAAAGAAAACTGAACTAACCTTAAGAGCTCAGGGTGATTTTTATCGTTATTATTCACACTGAAATATCTCACTCAGTCTTTATGAGAGAGCAAAGAGGACAACTCGGAATCATTTTAATTTTGTCTTACAAATCTCTAAAGAAAACAACGTTAATCAAATTAGCGTCATCAATATGTACAGCTTTTGAAATCACAAAATCATTCCGTTCGTTTCGAAAGCTAAACTACTACTTCTTCATTTCA
The DNA here is from genome assembly GCF_040183065.1 of Periplaneta americana. NCBI lineage: Eukaryota > Metazoa > Arthropoda > Insecta > Blattodea > Blattidae > Periplaneta > Periplaneta americana. The sequence goes on from NC_091123.1 coordinate 118,548,426, forward strand.
TCCGTAAATTTTCATTTCCGTTTTGGCTTCGTGAACTTCGAACCGACTACGGTTAAAAAAAAAAAAAAGCTTTGATTCAGAATAACTGGACTCATCTTTCAACTCAATTCAGTACAGCACGCAGACCAGACGACTGACTTCCACTCTAGACAAAAAGACAATGAACAATGGCTTTGAAGCCCGTGATAAATCCGTATTATCAACATTTAAGCTCTGGTTTCCAAGAGCCACGCATGTCCCGCCAGGTAATGCGGGGACGGAATTTCGTTTCCAAGCAGAGACATAATCTTATGGACATTATGTTATGGTGGTTTCTAATATGCCACGCCGCTGCGCACACTCAGTCTGCACAAGATTGCTTCACAGTCTGCTTGAATAGCCGGCAATTGTTCCGGCATCTCACTACAAAAGTGCCATCTTAGTTCAGCAACGATATGGACGAAAAATTTATAGATTTAGTACGAAATTATCCCATATTATACATTTTATCTAATAATAATTATAAAAACATAACATTAAAAGAAAATGTGTGGCAGATGATTGGAAAAACCTAGTAGGCCTAAGTTTATTGTAACTTAATTCATTTTTTATTGTATAATTTTATAGAATATCTTAGCTATTTAATTTAGCACAAAACTAAAAATATATACAGGTTGTTAAAAAAAGTGTCCAATATTTTAGGAGGTAATAGTATGCATCAAAGCAAGAAAAAATGTGTAATAAACATGGGTCCTACAACACATACTTTCTGAGATCTGATCATAGGAGGTGCTCAATGTGACATCCATTTATGGCAATGCATTTCTCTGCCCTACAATACAGCAGGCTACCAGATAATCATACCGTAGTTGACACCTCTGACATGGTATACTGATATGTAGCAAGGAATACTGAAAAGAAAAGTTTGGTTGCGGATATGAGCAGGGTTCAGCAGATATGGTGTTGTGAATTTTCGTAATCAGCATGTGTAGGGTGATGAAAATTCCCATGCACTTGAAGAAACAAGGCATCAGCACCGATTCTCAACCAACGTATGTGCAGGCGTTCTTGGCGATAGATTAAGAACCATACGTGTTACCACAGAGATTAACTGGGGATCGTTATCAGGACTTTCTTATTAACGTATTGCTTACCTTGCTGAAGTATGTGCCATGTCAGCAAAGACTAAAAATGTGGTTCAAGCATGATGGCACACCAGCACATTTTTTCCGCAATGAGCGTGAACACCTGTCGCTAATATTTCAGGACCGCTGGATTGATTGGGGATGCCCCACACCTTGGCCTGCTCGTTTCTCAAATCTAAATCCCCTATACTTTTGGTTATCAAGAACAACCAAGTTAATTTCAAAGGGTGCGTGATTCCTTACGCCGAAGGGCAGAAGAATGCATTGCCATGAATGGACGTCACATTGAGCACCTTCTATGAACAAGTGTTCAGATCTCAGAAAGTATGTGTTGTAGGACCCATGTTTATTAAACATTTTTTCTTGTTTTGATGCATACTGGCACCTCCTAAAAAATTAGATATTTTTTAACACCCTGTATTTGCTCATGTAGTCAGAAATAGTGATGATTTATTTAAAATAAAATAAATAGTATTAAACTCAATTTTTATTTATGTCACATTGCTTCTTCATTGATTTTTTTGTTAACTCAGGCATCCCGAAACCGTTTATGCGAGGTTATTTAATGATAAGTCAACTCTTTGAATTTGTACTAGTTTATTTTGATATAATTAACAGAAACATATTATATCTCTTACAATAAAATGTAGTTATTGCTGCTAATTCTACAGTAAATATCTGAATTAATAATAATAATAATAATAATAATAATAATAATGATGATGATGATAATAATAATATAATTTAATGGTAACATGGATGAAACAAAGGGTAATAATTGTAACAAAATGTTACTGGTACTAATTAAAACATCAGTTTTCAAATTAGAAATGCATTTAGGTCACATAGATACAATACAATTTGAGGAGGAGAGGAAAAGTGAAGTAGAAAAAGAGGGCAAAGGAAAATGAAAAGGAAGAGGAGAGTGAAAAAGAGAAGTGAACGAGTAGATGAGAATAGTGAAGTGGAGGTGTAGCTGAGAGAAGTGAAGTGGAGGAGTAGCTGAGAGAAGTGGAGGAGAAGCTGCTAGAAGTGAACTGGAGGAGTAACTGGGAGAAGTGAAGTGGAGGAGTAGCTGAGGAAAGTGAAGTGGAGGAGCAGCTGAGAGAAGTGGAGGAGAAGCTGCGAGAAGTGAACTGGAGGAGTAGCTGAGAGAAGTGAAGTGGAGGAGTAGCTGAGAGAGGTGAAGTGGAGGAGTAGCTGAGGAAAGTGTAGTGAAGGAGCAAAGGAAAGAAGTGAAGCGAAGGAGAAAAAGGAAGAGAAGATGCAAATGGAGTACAAGTAAGATGAGAACAGACTGTAATCGAGGAAAGATCAGACGAATGATAGACCATAAGTCAGAGAATAGAAAACTTGAGGATTACGTGCAAAATCAGATAAGTAAGCAAACAAGTGAAACCTTCAAATTCGAGAGAAATTTGAATAAATTAATCAAGTGTGCAGTAGACCGAAATTATAATGAAATTAGTTGAACTTCTACAATGCTTAAATTATGTACCATTGTTTTGCATACTGTTTTAAAGATGATTGCGAAAGACAAAGCGAAATAACACTTAATAGATCATATTATCTCTTATAACCCTCTGTAAATCCACAAGTCTCGTACCTGATTCCATTTCGGACTTTTCAGTGTGTTTTTCATTCACCTTCTCCTCCTTCAAGTCGCTGTGAAAGAGAAAAATGTGGCTGGATGTGAAAACTCGAATGAATCTACTTTCTCGGAATTTGTCCAATTAGAGAAAGAGTGAGGTTGAAAGGGTTATACCATAAATTTCAGAGACTTTCTTATTACCTGGCAGCTGGTAATTTTTCTTCTTCTTTCTTTTATCGTCTGCGAATAGCAATGAGTCAAGAGAAGTGATGTGGAGTTGATATATTATATTAAGCTTTCTTCTGTGGATGTTATATAAATGGTGCACTCAAATTCATTACAAATGTGCGAATTACGTTAGCGACTGTTTTGATCTCCCTAATTCGCCAGTCATAATTTAGAATTTATGGTATTAGAAAACGTCTGCATTTTCCAAATTGGCTATAATGTACTCTATACAAACCACAATGAGTCAGACTTCGCAGTTCAAGTTATGTCATTTGGAAAGTTTGTTAAAAACACTTTTATGCAGGATTGTGTGTCTTTTAGGCTATGTAATTTTTAAATCAGTTTATGTAACTTTCATAAATGCAAATATTTTTCTACTTCTGAAGCAAGAGAATATGTGGAATTACATTGAAAACTTTGCTGAAATCGAAATATATTAAATAAATTTTTCCTTGCGTATCAGTAACTTGAATAATATAATAATAATAATAATAATAATAATAATAATAATAATAATAATAATACATAAATATTCTGTCCATGGGCAGGTATTTCATTGCAAACCCAGCATTCTCCAATCATTACTATTTTTTGCCTCTCTCTTAGTCTCCGCATATGATCCATATATCTTAATGTCGTCTATCATTCTGATATCTTCTTCTGCTTTGAATTCTTCTCCAGTTCACTATTCCTTCCAGTGCAACTTTCAGTGGGCAGTTTCTTCTCAGCCAGTGACCCAACCAATTCCTTTTTCTCTTTCTGATCAGTTTTAGCATCATTCTTTTTTTCACCCACTCTTTCCAGCACAACTTCATTTCTTATTCTGTCTGTCCACTTCACACACTCCATTCTTCTCCATATCCACATTTCAAATGTTTCTATTCGTTTCTCTTCATTTTGTCGTAATGTTCATGTTTCTGCCCCATAAAATGCCACACTCCATGTAAAGCACTTCACTAGTCCCTTCCTTAGTTCTTTTTCCAGAGGTCCGCAAAAGATACTCCTTTTTCTATTAAAAACTTCCTTAGACATTGCTATCCTCCTTTTGACTTCCTGGCTGCAGCATATGTTACTGCTTACAGTACATTCCAAGTATATGAAGCTGTTCACTTGCTCTACTACCTCATTTAGAATTCGCAAGTTCATCTTCTTTATTTTTCTTGCGACAACCATGGTCTTTGTCTTCTTTGCATTTATCTTCATTCCATACTGCTCACAGCTGTCATTTAGCTCCAGTAGCATATTTCTTAGTATTGTCTCCTCTTCTGCTAACAACGCCATATCATCAGCAAATCTTATACACTTTATTCTTCTTCCTCCTACTTTCACCGTTCCCATGTTCTGAAAACAGTTCTTCACAAAATCCTCCAAGTAGATGTTGAACAGGATAAATGATAAAGGGCATCCTTGTCGTACTTTTCTCCCTATTTCACTTCCTTCAGACATTTTTTCTCCTATCCTGACTTTGACTCGTTATTTCATATTTAGGTTACTGAACAGCCTCCTGTCTTTCCAAGCCACACTTATTTTCTTCAGGATGTCTATCAGTTTCTAGCCACTCTGTTAAACGCCTTTTCTAGGTCTACAAATTCTATATACACTTCTTTATTCTTCTCTAGGTATCTTTCTACGATTGTTCGTAATTGTGTAGTGTACCTTTTCCTTTTCCTTTTTCTTTTCTGAAGCCAAACTGCTCTTCCTCCAACTGTCCTTCCATCGCGACGGCGGTGTTTTGCATTCATAAAAAAACAAATGAAAGAGAACTTCAGCATGGCAGAACTTGTTGGTATTTGCAGTATTATGTTGAACGTTGTATTGAAATAGGTTTGGTACAAGATCAATTGAATATTGAATATTGAAGGATATTAGCGATACTTATGAATGCCAAAAAAACTCCAAATTGACAATATTTACTTCTAAAAAACTGAGGCAGTTACAACTTAATGAAGTGTCGATCTGAGGTGCATTGTGCAGTATCGAGATAGTTTAGAATGTCATTTATTGATGTTGACATTAATTTAACGTAAGTAACGCGGACGTTAAAGTTTGTCGGATATTTTGACTAACAGGATGTTGATAAACTGAAGTGGAAGTGAAGTGAGCATGAATAGCGTAGGTAGTGACACTATAAGTACCGTAGTGAAGTTTATATCTGTTATAATTTTTGTTTATTATATAAAACTGTTATACCGTGAAGATCACCAGCTGTTATAAATGACGACAACTCTATATGATATTCTTGGTTGTGAATAGAATGCAACGTATGAAGAATTAAAACGGAAATATCAAGAGCTTGCACTGAAGTTACATCCAGATAACAGACAGGCAAGTCAGCAACATCATTCATGGAAATCGTTGAAGCTTGGAAAATTCTTCGAGATTCAGAGCAAAGGAAACTGTATGACTACCAGCTAACACAAACACAACTTAAGTGAGCAATACAATATATTCGCAACATTGAGCACTGCTGAATTGGACTTCAATGAAATGAATCAAACCTACTATCATTTGGGTGAAGTTTTACTAATGTACTGCCAGTATAGGAAATTAAAAACAAACACTGAAAATACCTTAGTTTTGTAGTGTGGAGTAGTAGAAAGTCGATTTAAAAAAATCTTAGAATATTAACGTCGATTCAGTATTCGCAGGAGAATCTTCGCCGAGTGCGATATTAGGTTGATAGTCCTGAACTCCTTACATTTTTTGGTATTATTTTTGTTCGGTATTGGCAGCAACACTGTCTCCGTGAAATCTTCAGACAATTCGCCTTTCTTATATATTTCGTTGCATAATAATGGAATTTCTTTCTTTTCTTTACCCAAGCATTTCACTAACTCAATGGGGATTCCATCAACTCCTGTTGCTTTCCCATTCTTCATTTCCCTAATCGCTAGTTCAACTTCTTATCTTAAAATATCGTCTTCTAATACGGTTGCTTCGTCTTCTATGGCTAACTTATCTGGACGATTCTTTGTCCCCTGTAACTCTCCTTTCTGGAACTTATAAAGTATCTATGCGACAAAACTTTTTTCTAAGACTGTACGTATCCTGTATTTTAAGCAGATTGACGCATATATATGAGATTGTATGAATCGAGCAAAGAAACAATAATAATAATAATAATAATAATAATAATAATAATAATAATAATAATAATAATAATAATAATAATAATAACTTATTTATTTACTATTGTTTATTGTGCTGTACAACAGCCAGAGACCAATAACAATTCAGCACAAATCATAATTACAATATGACAAAGTTAATAACGCCAAAATCACAAAGGTGCATAAAACAATTATTACACATAAAGACAATAATTACAATTAACGACATTAATGACATTGAATGGACGGAATAAAATGGGTGACTAAAATATATAAACTAATGACAATTAAAAGTAATTACTGTAATTGAAAAGAAAATGATTGAATCATATAAATGAATAAACTTATAAAAGATAACAAGAATAATATTATAATACATATTTAAGCAAAAGACATAAATCAAACTGATATGAAACTCCGAAGGTATATACTACACATTAAATGAATCCAAGTTAAATCCATTACAATTAGCATGTTTTATACATTTGCAGACCAGAGAGAGAGAGATTTAGAATTTCTATTGTAAAACATTTTATGAAATATTAAACCTTTAGCAGGAATACGAAGACTGATATTGCTCAGGAAAGAAAGATTCACAATCAGTATCACCCTTAAGGACTTTACAAAAAATAAATAATCAAGATCTTGACGTTTGGCAAATAAACTACAGCAATTAAACTAATTGCAGTTAATCTCATATTTATGATCATTAGAATTAGATAAAATCTATAAGAACACAAGAAAATACATTTTCTTTGAATATTCTCCAGCTTAGCCGAATCAGTGGAAGTAATGGAGTTTCATACAACAGATGCATATTTGAGCTTTGATCTGACCTATGTATAGTATAAAATTAATAAACACACAGGAGTTGAAAAAGAATAAGTTATAGATCTAATTAGACCAAGCATTCTTAATGAATGGGTATAAATATATTGCACATGATCATGGAAATATAATTTAGAATCAAGTAAGACACCAAGATCTCTAATACAATCTTTCCTAGTAATTATAACATTATTAAGAGAATAATTACATTTTTTGGGAGGTTGTTTTACGTAATAATAATAATAATAATAATAATAATAATAATAATAATAATAATAATAATAATTTATTAACAGGGTTACAATGTATCCAAAGTGTTTAAATTCTTATCTTCTTTCTCCATTCTTCTTTTGCCTCCCAATTCCGTTCTTCCAAGCCTCTCTCCTTCATTCCACTTCTTATAACGTCCATCCAGGTTTTCCTTGGTCTTCCCCTCTTTCCTCTTCCTGGCGGAATCCATTCCAAAATCTGTCTGGGCAATCTTGTTTCTGTCATTCTACGTACGTGGCCATACCATTCTAATTGCTTGTAGCTAACGAAATCTAACAATGTACTATTAACTCCCATTTCTTGTGTAATGGTTGTGTTTCGAATTTTTTCCAATTTAAGATTGTCTAGTGGAACATCTAAAACAATTCAGTTCAGTGGAAAGGAGTTTCAATCTCAGATTCGTGTTTAAATGTCACGTTTCCCCCCATATGTTATAGTACTCCTTATTATAGATTTATAATAATAATAATAATAATAATAATAATAATAATTTATGTATTTACTTACATTTAATGTGTTGTACAACAGTAAGTGGCCACTTACAGTTCAGCACAAAGACATATTACAAAAACAATAGCAATGATATAAATTACAATGAAAATACAATGGATCATTAAATAATGGCAATTAAGTAAAATGATAATTACAAATGAATTAATGGAATCATATAAATGAAGAATGGAATCATATAAATAGTATTACAAAGATACGCAAAATGACGAGAATATTATGATACAAATTTAAACAAAAGGCATAAATTAATAACAATTGACTTAAAACACAAAAAAGTATATACTACACATTAAATGGATCCAAGTTCAATCCATGCAAATTAGCATATTTTATACATCTGCAGACCGGAGAGAGAGGTTTAGAATTACTATTATAAAAAAATGTATGAACTCTTAAAACCTTAGAAGGAATACGAAGTCTGATATTGCTTATGAATGATTCACAATCAATATAACCCTTAATGACTTTATAAAAAAGTAAATAATCAAGATCCTGACGTCTGGTAAATAAACTACAGCAATTAAAATATTTACAATTAATCTCATATTTATAATCGGAATTAGGTAAAAATCTATAAGAACACAAGGAAATAAATTAATAATAATAATAATAATAATAATAATAATAATAATAAGGAACAACTGGATAATACGCACAGTAGAGCGACGTTACTCGCTGGCCACTAGTCACCGGGCCGTACCGAGCCGTATCAAACAAAAGACAATCGAAATGGTGGTAGTAAAATTCGCGACTATATTCTTAAATAAACACTCCATTAATCAAGTCCAAGGTTTATGCAGTAAAACGACGATATTTTGAATGCACCGAAAGAAAATGCATATGTAGTAGGATGTTAAAGTAGGTTACGACAACGGAAAAAAGGGGAAAAAAGGTGTGTTTCACGGAATATCATTTAAATAACTGAACGTAAATTTCCGGTTAATGTTCGCCAAAGCGTTAAGTACGTAATTATGACCGCGTTCCAGTTTTATTTGTGGCCTAGAGGGAATACCTAGCCTTTTACGAAAAAATAACTTTTTAGGGGCTATGAAATTATTCATCGCTTTAATTACATTATTGTTTATCAAGATTACGAAACAAACTGTCATAAATGCCATGACCGACTAGGAATATCGATATCGAAGAGATGAATCAATTCGGCCGTGATGAAACAAAAGAAAATGCGAAAGAGATTTTAGTTCGAGATAAAGTTTAAACTCGCTGGTAACGTTGAAATGTTCAGGATTCCACACGGAGCCATTGAACTCATCCCACTTCGGCCTAACTGTGTTCAAAGTCATCATTTCAGAAGAAAAAAATGAGTGATGGGATAACAGTCATATATCGCAGCGCGTATAGCAACATGTATATTCAATCAAGCCATGAAAATGTATTATTTTGCTCCCTATACGTCTGTTTACATTTTAAGCCATGATTATCATTAAATCAACAACTGAACAGGTAGCTGGTCGACAGCCTGAAAACAAAACGAGAGGTAATCGATAGACCTGCCTCCTAGTAATGAAGATTACAACAAAGACAATGAGGACGATAATGTACTTGTCAGCTGAGCGTCTAGCAGAACAATGCTCCGGATGGCGGTAAGGGATCAATGTTTTATGCAACTGGTGCCTCCGGCGTGGTACAGTACACTATAGTATTTGTACCCATTCCAATACCCCACATCCAAATCGATGCAGCCAGCCAGGCAGGCAGGCAACCAGCAAGCCAGCTAAGCAAGACAGAGAGGGAGCTAGAGCGGTGGAGTGCAGAGAGGAAAGGGGGTCAAAACCTCCCTCTCCACCCCATCACACACATCACCTTCCCCGGGGGTTCCATCCCCGACCGGCTGGGGCTCAAAACCGAGATACACATACATATACCCCTCTCTCGCACATTCAGACATTTCAACACCTCGCCCAACCCCTTTCACACCCATCGGCCCTTACCCCTCTCCCTATCCCCACCTTACGTGCGAATATGCACGCAGCACGAGCACCCCATGGCATACCCGACAATGAGTTTCATTCACAAATATAAGAGAAGAAGTTGTATAACAAGCGACAGGGGTGAAAACCGCAACCTGACTTCAGCCCAACTCGGGGTTGAACTTCGACTCTCAGGAACATCCATCCATTCACAGATACGCTCATTCACAACGTAGAACAATAACGATTGTGATCCGAGAGTCTATGATGTACTCTTCGTAGAAGGGCGCCAGGCAAGCAAGCAAAGTTTGTGGGTGTGATACTGGTTGTTTTCTTCATGTATTAACTATAATTGAGGGGTTTGCCGGAAGAAAGGCGGATAGACCTCTACGCCCTTCTTCGGGAAAACGGTTTAAAATGTGTGAATAATTCGCTAATTATAGTAGCGAAATTTTGTTTTGATTGTACTGTACATACCTGCAGGACAGGGCTGTGTGTGTGTGCGTGCGTGCGTGCGCGATTTAGTCAGTCAGTCTACAAGTAGAGCTAGTGCTGCGCGTTACCGCATACTGTACTGTGTGTGCTTTCTCTTGGTAGAGACTAAGCAAATATATACAGTTCAATTTAGTCAGTCCAGTTGTTTCCTTTGACTACTTTTTATGTTCATTATTGTCCTTGCTTTAAGAGTAAACAAACTTATGAAACTCGTAGATTCAGACGGAAATATTTTATGTTCTATAAAGAGATTTGTTACAATATTGAGATTTTAGGGTTTATTGTTATCAGGATTATACAAAGAATAAATTTTATTTATTTATGTTCATACAAAATGGAGATTTTCTTTTTCTGTTATATTCAGAGATTTTGCTTTGCGTACTTAATGTTTACTCAGTATATCTGAAATGATGTAAATTACTTTAGAAGTAGATAATAAATGTCATAAAATGTATCTTTCTTTCAATTCCGTGTGAAATTTACATCTGAAATCTACATTAAATCCCCTAAGCAAATCATTATACGGATAAAGGGCGTATAGACCGAAGTTTTATATGGTACAAATATAAGAGAATTTAATAATATGAACTGCCTAAATGCTACAAAACATTTATAGTCGCTGAGATTTTTAATTTAATGTATAATTTTGTTCACTATCTGTATAACATTTTATTCAGGTGCGTTTTAAAATCTTAGATTGCCTGCATCTCAATTCACCATATACGCCCTTTTTCCGGCAAACCCCTCAATTATAATTAATTGTTAATTTGCATAAGAAAGCGTCTAAAATAATTGTGACCGATAACTATTGAGCAGGCGTGTCCATTTAGTGAGTTGTGATGCAAACGTGAGTCGCGAGCATTGAGCATTGTAAGACGTAATGTTTCCTCACTCAACCCTTCCGCTACCTCCTGCATGACATCAGGGTGCTTGTACCTATGCAATGTCTATCGAAGTTGTGTTATTCCGTGTCGATTCTGAAGAAAAGAAACTTCCATTCGCAATGGGAGGAGAAATTTTAGTTTCTTAGTATGAAGGAAATATTGAATGCCTCATTTTCTGCTAGGTTTTGCCATTATACTCATACTACCTGTCACTTCCAATATTCTGATTCTGTTGTTATTATTGTTATTGTTATTATTATTCGCTAAACTGGAGAATTAGCACAGTAGCTTTGAACCATGCCGTTACGGTTACGACAAAATTTAACCACACAATGTTACCAACATAAGAACATGACTTTGGTCTGTGATGTCGTTAGAAGGAAAAATTTGTTTCTTTTTCTCTCTACCTCCTTCGTTCTGAACATTACTAAGAGATAGCACCACTATTACTCTCAACTATTTCAATGATTTTTTCCTGGACCACCAATTTGTTTGGACGACATTTCTACATAGAAGATTAAGACAGATCTTACAAGCGATCTCCAATTACTAACAGTGTGGTCATCAAAATTGGGAACAACTGGATAATACGCACGGTAGAGCGACGTCCAAGGTTTATGCAGTAAAACGACGATGTAATAGTGGTGCTATCTCTTAGTAATGTTCAGAACGACGGAGGTAGAGAGAAAAAGAAACAAATTTTTCCTTCTAACGACATCACAGACCAAAGTCATGTTCTTATGTTGGTAACATTGTGTGGTTCAATTTTGTCGTAACCGTAACGGCACGGTTCAAAGCTACTTTGCTAATTCTCCAGTTTAGCGCAATTTTTTTTATTTAATTAACCATACACTTAATCTCAATACGTATAATAGGTGTTCTGTTTATTTTCATGTACTCTGTTCCTCCTTTCAATGTACAGGGTTATATGGCTTCCACCTTGTATAAGTCATCACGAGTACTATTTTTTAAAGTATATTGTGATCAGTCAACACATGGGTGTATACACTTATTTCATTATTTTCGAAATCGTTGAAAGCTTCCTGTAGATCTTCAGCCTGCAATAATTTGTACATCCATTGCGACTTGTTAATTTCAGGATATTAATGAACACTAATAATTTTGTATGGTTACTACGGAAACCATGCTAATAATGTATCGAATAATTAATTTCGGTAAACAGTGAACGCGCAAAAGGAATGGTCATATGTATTCGGAAAAGTATGTTTCGAAAAAGTGGTCAGTCGGAAAGTTGATTTCGAAAAAATGGGTGCAAACGGTATGTATGTGTTCCAGTGTTCACTATTTACCGAAATTAATTATCAGATACATTATTAGCAGGTTTCCGTAGTAACCATACAAAATTATTAGTGTTCATTAATATCTTGAAATTAACAAGTCGCAATGGATGTACAAATTATTGCAGGCTGAAGGTCTACAGGATGTTTTCAGCGATTTCGAAAACAATAAAATAAGCGTATACACCATATGTTGCTATCATTAGCATTTGTTCCCCCAGATCATGCAAACAAAATTATTGGAAGAACTCAGAGAAAATGCGCCTGGCACCATACTACCTATTGTATATACGGTTACTTTGATCTCCATTATATCATTGGCCGAAGAGGTAGAGACAGAATATGACGTGTACCACCGCGCTATGACATTCGCATTTGGAGTCAATACCAATTAACATTGCCAGGTGAACACCAGACCAACAGTGTAAGTGAAGTGTGGCATAATAGATTTCAAGTGCTCATCAGTAAGCATCATCCATTCCTTTATACGGCCTCAGCTGAAATTCAGAAAGAACAAGCCGACACTGAGGTCATGTTACAAGAATTGAGATTGGGAAGGAAGGTAAAAGTACAGCCAAGAAATCGGTGGATAGCAGTACAAAACAGAATCAGGGAATAACACTGAAATACGAAACATATGAGGAAGAAAACCATCGTTTTCAGTACTTAGGAAGAATTCAATACAATTTTAGCTTCTGGAAAGGCATGAAATACAGGCTATGACTTGTAATACATTCATTTTTAGTGTAAAATCACAATAAATTTAATGTGTTCATAACTTTACTAATTTTAGAATTTAGAATTAACCTATGACATCGCTTGAGGGCTAAGGTCTCCTGCACGTAGGCAGGGTAGCTCTGATTCACTCTTTAGGTGAGCTAGTCTAGAGAGTGTTCGACCTTGTTCTCTTGTTCATCGCCTCTCGTGTTGGTATGAAGCACTTTCACTGGTTTGCTGTCACTTTTCACTGATTCTGCCGCGCACTTTGAATCATTTCATTATTCACATATTCATTCTCGTTGCTGCTGGCACTTCAGATCACATTTCACTTTTCACGTTTCCTTCGACAATTTTTTTCCACGTTGATCTGCTTTTTGCACGGCTCGTTCACTGCTTCTCCGCTCTCTGTGTGAATGTATCCGCCCATCTGGTTCTCTGTCTTCCTACACTCCGCTTCCCGATCTGGGGTCCCACATGGTCACTAGATGTCACGCATCCTAGCTACATGGTCTTCCCATTTTCATTTGAGTTCTTCTGCAACCTGTATTGCGTCTTTCATGCACGTGTTCTTCCTGAGGTCTTTTTAGCGACACTTGCTTTACTAATTACTTCATTTAATATTCTTGATTTTGGAAAACAGGTCCTATAAAAATGGTCATTCGGAAATAAGGAATTCGGAAAAAAAGATATTTGGAAATATGACCTGAAACCCATACACACAAATATCAGAATTAATTAATGTAGTTTAAAAATAAGCTATTAAAAGTTATATTTTGGAAAACCCTATATGACCCTTAGTCTTCCGTTATGGTTCAATTCCACCACTTTTCCTCCTAATAATTTCGAAGCATTGGATCATAAGCAGTAATACCCAATCCGATATCTGTATTCCCAGGGTGCTTTAATTTAAAACGTAAAGAGAGCAGAATGATACCACGACCCGCTAAAACATAGTACTTCATTGAATAGAACAGAGTAGTCGGATCCTTTCCAATTGCAGATGAGCTCTGATAACGGGCATAGATTTTTGTTACGAGCAGAATGTCCCAGTAAATTAATGTGGAAGCACTACAACGCCTTCAGGGATCCGAGGCAAGGGAGGAAGAGATGTTAGTGAGGTAAAATGAGAGGGGATTAAGTGAATCCTGTTCTGTGCATCGTGCTGGTTTTCCCTCGGAGAATCGTTCAAGATGAATACTACACCTAGAACAAATGAAGCGCTTAGAGTTTATACATAGTAAAAGAAGTGCATTGATATGTCTTCAGTAAAATTTGTATTTTAAAAATCGAATTAACATAATCACAAATATATTTCTGTTGCATTACATGTTAGATCAGACCTGCACAAACTGCGCTTATTGAGAACGGCCGTTTCTTCGGAGCGGGAGAGTAGTCTAACAGCTCGCCGGAAAGGTACGTCGGAATGACGTATGCCTGCTATAGGTAGAGAATAGTCCACACAACTATCTGGTGTAGTGTGTATTATAAGTAGCTATTTCACTTTGCCTGTGTACGGCTACATAATGGAGGAATCTAAAAGACGGAAAAGTGATCATCAGGCAAATTCTTTCAATATTGCATGGAAAAATGCTTATTTTTTCACAGCAACTGGAGTCAATACTCAGTGCCTTATCTGTCACAAAGTTTGAAAGAAAGAGGAGAACATAATATAATGCGTCATTACGAGTCCACACATACAGATATGATGGTTTTGTTGGTGAAGATCGCAGTAAAAAGGTTCAGGGAGTTGAAAGTTGCATTATTACATGAGGTAGGGTACTTTAGAATTTATTAATCTTCAACAATTTAAACATCTCTCTTCAGGGAAAAGTCCAGCTCATTGTATATAAATGTTGAATAAATTACGGGATTTCAGTCGTAAACTTACACTTTTCGTAAGTAAGTTTCGGTAAGGTAATATGACTCACTTTCCAACGATAGAAACTGCTCATGATGAAGGCATGTTAAACGATATTGTGCAAATATTGATTGAAATTCAAAATTAATTTAATTCTTGGTTCCAAGATCTTGTCTTAATTGGAAACAAGTTTGAAGTTATCATAATACATTCCTTCAACACCAGTTGAAACAATGCCATACGATTTACAGCTTGAACTTAATGATTTTCAATGTGACCTAAGGGCTAAAGACCGTTTGAATAAACTATTAGCCTGGTTGAGTTTTACAAGACTAAACCTCAGCAATAATATCTACGACTACACAGGTTGGCTGTGAAGTGATTGCTATGTTTGACTCAACATTTATATTTGTGAGCAAATGTTCTATAATCAACTTTAATAAAGGCAGACATCGAACATCTGTAACTGATGTATCATTACGATCAGTACTATTCCTTTCAGCTGCCAGCAGCATAAAACCCCGTTTTGATGTTCTGATAAATAAAAATATAACAAAATGATATTGTATATTTAAATAGCTATAGAATTTCTATTATTTCTCTGAAATAAATATTTCTTTATTAATTAATAATAGTCCAAGATAGTTTTGTAAACACTGAATGGGAATTCATTTCATGAACAATCGTACTAGTATTTCCTTTTCTGTACATTCTGTACAAGATCACCCCTTCTTCCAGTCCACCCTTAAACAGAGCGCAGCCAATATCTGCATACCGCTCGCGAACTGTAAGCCGACTCGGAGAGCGCAAACCTTGTGCAGGCCTGTGTTAGGCAAATGAGCTTAACAACTAGAACTTACATACAAATAAAAGAGGTATTCCCCTTGGTCTCCGTGAAGACGTAGAAGAAACATTATGGTAGCTCCATTCTTTCAATAGGATGTGGGCTTTTTACCACCGGAAAAGATCCGGTACTCAGTTTGATAGAGACTCAGCCAATCTGAAGGCCGTTCTGGAAGTTTTGACAACGAGAAAAATCCCGCCACTACTGAGGCTTGAGCCTGAGATCTTTCAGAACTTTCAAAATTATATCTACGAGTACATAGCGTGTGAACTGCTTAAGATAACATTTTTTCTCAAATATTTTGATTAGAATTTGGTAATAAGTATTTCGCACCTATCAGGGGTTGTAAGATGCATTTTTAGAAAGACGAATTAAATTAGAAGAAGCTCGATTGTGTGTTTTTTTTTTATAATTTATGTGCGCATATTCGATATCATGGTCTATGGGAAACCTTAACCTTATAGGAATTTTTAATTTGGCATCATGGACGACAGTTGAGTTGAACATACATTATTAAACTTTAACCGTTGGAAAACTGTGTGATTGGCACGGGATACCTTGAAGTATAGTGTATTTCAAAAGTCAGTTCAAAAATTAAATCGTTATAAATATTATAATATTTGAGATACGGAAAAAAAACAAAAACATCACAGTGTTGGGCAAACAACGGAGTTTATAAAACATCGGGAAGATGTCCGCCGTTCTCTTGTTCAACGTACAGCATTCTGTCTGCGATACCATGCACAGCATTTTGCAGATAATGTCTAGGAATATTGGCAATTTCTTGAGAGATGGTATCTTTCAGTTGCAGTAGGGTTGTTGGATATATCAGGAAAACTCCTTCTTTAAAGTAACCCCATAACCAAAAGTCGGCCGGATTGAAATCTGGAGATCGCGGAGGCCACATTTTAGGAAAGTGCCTACTGATGACACGATCGCCAAACATCTGCGCAATTAATTGTTTTGAAGGGATAAAGATGTGGGGTGGAGCGCCATCTTGCATGAAGATTATGTTTTCCATATCGTGATTCCTCAGCCTAGGGATGACGAAGGTCTGTAACATGCTGTAGTAGCGCTCCCCGTTTACTGTAACAGTTTGCTTATTCCCTTATTGTCCACACCTGTGGAGTAACGGTTAGTGCGTCTGGCCAGGAAACCAGGTGTCCCGGGTTCGATTCCCGATCGGGACGAGTTACCTGGTTGAAGTTTTTCCGGGGTTTTCCCTCAACCCAATATGAGCAAATATTGGGTAACTTTCGGTGCTGGACCCCGGACTCATTTCACCGGCATGATCACCTTCATCTCATTCAAACGCTAAATAACCTAAGATGTTGATAAAGGATCGTAAAATGACCTACTAAAAATTGATGGTAGCGTTAACACGCGTAATCGAGATTCGTTTTCCGACGAAAATCATATGGTTGTAATATTCATATCTAGGCCTTTTAAGTGATGTAGAAACCCAACATGTCCAGGACTCAGTGTACATTTCAGAGCGGCAATAAGTTACAGTGAATTGCAGGAACACTACAAATGCAGGGCATATGAGATTTTTTAGAAACTAAAAAACATTCCAATTTGCTGTTTTTTGTTTTTTTATAGGATTAAAAGTCGGCCTTATGGCGCAGCCGGTAGAATGCTGGCCTTCTGTACCCAGGTCGACAGAGTAGATTTATACAGGCATGTAAAACAACTCCTGCTGGACAAAGTAGGGCCTACGACACACCGGCGACGCTGATATAACATCGTTAGTTGCGAGCGTCGTTATATAAACCATAATTTAAATTTTATAGGATTAAAAGAGTCTGAATGGAAAGACAGATTAAGAAACGAAGCTGTGTTGGAAAGAGTGGATGAAGAGAGAATGATGCTGAAACTGATTAGAAAGAGGAAAAGGAATTGGCTGAGTCACTAGTTGAGAAGAAACTGCCTACTGAAGGATGCACTAGAAGGAATGGTGAACGGGAGAATAGTTCGAGACAGAAGAAGATATCAGATGATAGACGACATTAAGACATATGGATCATATACGGAGAAAAAGAGGAAGGCTGAAAATATGAAAGACTGGAGAATGTTGGATTTGCAGTGAAAGACCTGACCTCGGGCAAAACACTATGAATAAATGAAAGGATTTGAAGAATTAAATATGTTGTTGACGCAATTTTGAATGTTTGTATGCTTTTTTGAATTTCTTGGCTTAAATATAGGCCTACATTTTAAATTCTTTATAAGAGAAAAAATTATCGTTCGCCATCTTTTCGACATAAAATGACTTTAAAGAAATAAAATGAGTGAATTGCAGAAACCATACATGTCCAGGCAATTAATATTTTTTCCATAAAATACTAAAGAGAAAAATTAATGTTCATGTATGTCAAACACTATAACTAATTAGGGCCTATACGTTAATAAAACAAAATATTCACTTCAAAATACTAAACTCTTTTGAACATAATTAGTGTTTTGTACCTCCTGAAAAATTTACTCCAATGGACATGTGAACTTTCTGCAATTCACGATTCATATAGAATTACGTAATAATGAAGAGTTACAGAATTTGCAAGGAAGCGGGCTAGAATTCGCCTGGAGAGACCAGGGAAACCACAAAAATATCAAGTCGGGATGGTCTATCTTTGAGATAGATGATTTGCTAGCGTCTAAAATATAAATTTTGTTCAGTGATAATAATGCTAATATCATTATTAAATTTTAAATTGACATCCAAAAGGCAACAGACGGAAAAAAAAAAAAAAAAAAAAAAAAACGGATTGACGGAGTAAAGAGATACTTGCACAGTCGTGGGTTTACAGAGGAAGATATGGCAGACAGAGATTTATGGGGAAATAAATTAAATTTAGATGAGGAAAAACAATTATTATGGAAAATTCCTGTTAAAATAATTAGAGTAAAAAATTCAATGTCGATAGTTTTGGAAGACCGTTGTTGGAGAGAAAGAATTTGTACAGAGAGATTGCTGCGTTCCGAGCGTTAGGTACTACAAGTTATATGCAAGTCCTATATTACATGTGTAATTTAACGTAGAACACAAAGCATTACGTTACAATTAGAACGAAAATTACAACTG
Source organism: Periplaneta americana (assembly GCF_040183065.1). NCBI lineage: Eukaryota > Metazoa > Arthropoda > Insecta > Blattodea > Blattidae > Periplaneta > Periplaneta americana. The sequence goes on from NC_091123.1 coordinate 118,567,202, forward strand.
GGATATGACACTAGAGTACTCGTATTAGTGGTTGTAATGTACGTGACTCACTAGTTTGCCTGTCACTACAGCTAGGAACAAAAATGCATTTTCCGAGGGATTATGTAAACATGTTATGCAGCATTCTGCCATTACGGATCGTGTTCCCTTCTCTTTAGTGCAGTTCCAAATGGGTGATCCTGCCGTGATAATACGCAAACGAAAACGACAGTAATAGATAGAATCGCTAATTTGGAGAAGGAAAATGTCCACGCGTTTCTTTTTTTTGCAAAAAGCTGAAAAAAAGAACATTTTTTTCAAGCTGTAAAAAGCTGCTCTTATGATTTTTCAATGCATTACAAAATTATATAACATTTCATTGTGGGTACAATAGCAGCCCTCTTATCACCACCAGCATTCTCTGCCCTGTGCTGTCATTAGTATCTTACATACCAGACTCGTTCACATCTTGCCAACATTTGTGGTAGGTACAATGCGTATGAAACCACGTTTCATCAATGTAGATTACAGGCTTTTGTTCACCTGCATCATTCTTTCTCATGAAACGAATGTATGCTGCACATCTAGCTGCAGCTCGTATAACTTCGTGATACGGCTAATTTCGTGATATTCATTTTTACATTTACCACGAAATTATACCAGCGACCAATGTAATTTTGATGGTAGGGACCGATGGCGGACTTATGTGAAGGCGGTAATGAATCCCCGGGTTCCTTAAAAGCCATTTGTAAGTAAGTAAGTACAAACGGTAGAAGATGTACAGGGACATCATTTTATTTTTACTTCAATTTTTATTGTACCTGAGTTTTTGAATGTACTTCACTCCCACCCCTTCTACTAATGAAGTTCCAACTATCCTCCATACAGAACCAAGGCCGCATATAGTAAACAGTTAGTGAGTATAGCACGTTCCAGAAATATGTTCGCGTTTTCCAGTGACGAAAGAGCTTTCAATATTGAATCATATTTTCGCACAGGTACTGTCGTCCGTTTTCCTACGTCGCATCCCGATTTCCCCCACCTGCTTCTGCTCGCCCCTCTGTAAAAGCTGGGATGTCTTAGCTCTTTTCTGAAAACATTAATTTCTGTTAAGAATTTGACGTTTACGTAATATTATACAACTGTTTAAAATAACTTAAATAAAAGGCCTCGTTAAGGAATTAACTCTCAAGTGATTTCCCCCCCTTTCTACGATCCTGCGGCATAACCACTTGGACGGACAGTAGATAGCATGTCTGAGTAATTTTATCTTTTGAGATCGGGCAGAAGTGAAGATTGAATTTACAGTACGTAAGGTACTCTTTTATAGAGTAGGTATAGAATTATTTCAACATGAGTCACTAGTACGAAGGACGAAACTGGCAATTAGAATTAGATGCAATAGTCTATAGTGCGATAATATGCACAAAAGAACTGAAGCCTGTATCGGAATGAACGGCCACCATTTTCAAAAATGTGTTTAAATATCCATATTATGATTATTTTTCAATTTAACTTCATTCTCTATATTGTACGCTAATGTGCTGTAGACAGTATAATATACATTGCATAATGAATACGTTCGCATGGATAACTCAGTTCGTGAGTAAAAACACTTATTCTTAATACAGTACTGCATTTTGATTAAACAAAAACCTAATGAAAATTATCGAACTCAAAATCGCGATATTTCCTAGTTTACGTAAATGGATGAACTACTTTTCTTCCCTCCTATACCTAGTAAAGTGTTTTGTTTGTGTTTTACGCCAGTATCATCGAACTCCAGTCGTGGAAGGGGTAGCGAACGGTGTTTCCGGTTCTCTAAAGGTATAGCCAGGTTAATATTAAAAATGTTAGTAAAAATAAAATGATGTCTCTGTACTATAACTAGATTTTGTTCACTACTCTCTTGCGGTGATGTGAGCGGATTTTTTAAAAATTACTTGAAGAGTTGTTAGGTATATAGCTTTGGATTAGTAAGTAAATACGCCATCCGATTTCCATGATTAAAAAACAGTTTTATGCTGCGTTTTGTGGTCCAAATTGTTTTCAATGGTAAGTGCTAATATTGTATACTTCTTGGTGAAAAATATTTGCTTATCAATACACTGATTATGTAACATAACCTTATCTTGAGAGGTTATTTTTCTTGGAGTTTTTCTCATTCCATGGGACCATTTTTTATTTAAAAATTTTCTGTGCTATAACAACACTCTCTGATGGAAGAAATATCAAATGAATGAAACGTAAAATATTTGTGTGTGTCTTCATAGTGTCTCTGACATATATTGTGCATGTCGTGCATATTGTAGATGGCAGATAATCGCAGGGTGTGGAAATAAATACAATATAAATGATATGAAAGAGGCAATTGATTGTGTATTAAACGAAGGGAAACTGTCACAGAGAAACCTCGTCTTTTTCTTTGTAAGTTCGACGAGGACCAAAAGGCACCAAAGCAGCAGCCAAGGAGAATGATATTTACAGCATCTCAAGTGAGTTAAAAGAGGTAGACAAAGAAACAGTATCATCTTTAACAGCCAAACAAAGAAGATCTGTGCTTAAAGAAAGGAGAATAATAAGCCTAACGATTTGTTGTAATCTTCCTCAGAAAAATTCGAGGACGACAAGCATGGTGAAAGATAGATTCAGTGCGTCAGTTGTGATCAGTAGTTTCATGAAACACGTCAAAGCATTTCAAAATTTCGAAATAACTTCAATTGTTTGGCTTGAAGGAACCTAAAATATGACTAAGATTTTGCTCGTGTGGAAGTAGTGACTATTCTTCCAGTAAGGTAGCAAAGAACTGATCCTTATTTGATAAGCTTCTACGATAAACACGTAGCTCCAAGTCATACCAGAGATGTTCAATTGGTTTAAGATCCGGGCCCTGGCTTGGCCAATCCAAAAGTTTGATTTTTTTTATCTGCAAAGAATTCTTTTTAATGGCCGGAATTCTGTTTTCGATCATTGTTCTACTGGAAAATCAAATTATGTGGCATATTTTTCCTTCCATGTGGAACCATATTCTTTTATAAAATGTCATTCATTATACATGAAACGATCCATATTCTCTTTTTTTTTGCACTTGAAGACCAACTCCACTTCTAGAAATCATCCCCACACCATGATGCTGCCACCACCGTGCTTAATGATCGGTACCTGGTATATTTGTTGGCTTTTTGGTTCCTTGGTAAATTAAATTTACTCTCATCACTCCATAACACATTATACCAGTCTGTAGTGTTCCATGTTTGATACATTTTTTAAAACTCTAACCTGGCCTTCCTATTTTTTGGATTTACGAATGATTTTCGTGATGGTCGTCTACCATTTAAATCACCAGCTACTAGGCGATGTTTCACAGTAGTGACATGGTACTGTCCACACCTGTGGAATAACGGTCAGCGCGTCTGGCTGCGAAACCAGGTGGCCCGGGTTCGAATTCCTGTCGGGGCAAGTTACCTGGTTGAGGTTTTTCCCGGGGTTTTCCCTCAACCCAATACGAGCAAATGCTGGGTAACTTTCGGTGCTGGACCCCGGACTCATTTCACCGGCATTATCACCTTTATTTCATTCAGACGCTAAATAACCCAGATGTTGATACAGCGTCGTAAAATAACCCAATAAAATAAATCCATGGTGCTGCTCTAGATCATCCCTGATTTGTCGAGCCGATTTTAGTGCATCAGCAACCGACTGCTTAAAAATAATTCTGTTTTCCCTCAGTGTTGTTTTTCAAGGACGACCAAGACCTTGGCTTATTGTCTACTGACCCTTGTTATTTTTCCGTCGACTTCACACACTTATGAGTTGTTGTGATATACCAAAATCTTTAGCAACGCTAGATTGCGATTTTCCCTTCGTCAAGCGTTTAAAATAGCTTGTATCATATCCACAGAGAATTCCTTTTGTTTTGGCATGCTTGCAATGCTCTGTAAAATAAACAAGCACTCTATAAATACCTAAACACCAATATTTAATGTATACCACGCCAACAAATCAAACCACAAAATACTTATGAGTTAGTGGAATATATATTTATATTTTTATTCTATGAACTTGCGTGTCTCATAGATACAAAACCACAGCAACGTGACGCTACTCAAAGAATGACACAGCTGTGTGCTTTGCGTTCTTGTAACTGCACGCAAACAGTACTGACAACATCAAACCTTAACTACAAAACACTTTTCAAGCGCTACTGTATGTTGGATAGGAGACTAGTTATTAATTTTGTCCGAATGCACTCCCTATAAAGGGGTAGTTTCTCTTACATAATCATAATCAATTATAGAATAAACAAAACAAAACAAAAACAAAACAAAACAAAACAAAGCAAAGCAAAGCAAAGCAAAGCAAAGCAAAGCAAAGCAAAACAAAACAAAACATGCTACCTATAACTAACGTACACAATTTCATGAACATATGTTAGATAGGAGAAGAGTTATTAATTTTGTGTAAATGCACCCCCTATAAACGGATAGTTCCTCATATACAATCATAATAAGATTTTGTATACAATAAATATATGCTACACGTAACAACTGTGTAAGGTTTCATTTATATGTTATATAGGAGACAAGTAATTAATTTTGACTAAATGCACCTTTTATTAAGGGGTAGTTCCTTTTATACAACCATAAGAGAAGGCCATATGGCCTTAACTGTGCCAGTATCTATACTAATAATAAATCTGTAGCCGAAATTTTCTGGTAAATTTAAATTTTTCAAAAATAATTGGTCCTAACATATATAATTAACCATCCTGAAACCGAAAATTGCTTTTTTGACATTTTTGTTAGTATGTCTGTCTGGATGTTTGTTACCTTTTCACGCGATAATGGCTGAACCGATTTATATGAAAATTGGAATATAAATTAAGTTCGTTGTAACTTAGATTTTAGGCTATACGGCATTCAAAATACTTTATTTAAAAGGAGGGTTATAAGAGGGCCTGAATTAAATAAATCGAAATATCTCGCTTATTGATTTTTGTAAAAAAGTTACATAACAAACATTTCCTTAAAAATGATTTCCGATAAGTTTTATTCTTTACACAATTTTGATAGGACTAATATTTAATGAGATAAATGAGTTTTAAAATTAAAATAACGCCATCTGAGACGGTGCAATGAAATAAGAACATATGACTTCGTCTATAAGGGGCCTTGGACAACAACAATCGAAAAAGGGACCTTGGACAACAACAATCGAAAGCTATTAAACATGGCCTACAGAGAATGTTTCTGTGTTTGTATGAAGTAATACCGGAAGCTAAATTAACCGATTTGTATAATTAATTATTATTTCACCATTGGAAAGTGATTGATTTAGTATGCAGTAATAGTACGTTAGCTTAGCAATCCATTATTTTATAATTCAAATTTTAACTATGCTCAATTGAATCGTGTTAAAATACATAAAATATATATGCAATAAATGCAATGCAAAAAAAAATTGGATAATGAGCCAAGCAGATTATGTTGCGCTGTTGTAAAAGTTGTTCCTTCTGAGATTCAAGAGCCCCCACAACAAATTAAAAACTTACTTATCGGAGTACATCCGTGATCAACGCACTTTTTATATAATATATAATATAATATAATATAACATAATATAATATAATATAATATAATATAATATAATATAATATAATATAATATAATATAATATAATATAATATAATATAATATAATATAATATAATATAATAATAAATATGTAACCGAAATTTTTCTGGTAATTTTCGCTTTTCCAAAAATAATTGGCGTTAACATGTATAATTGTTCATCCTGAGACCGAAAATCGCTTTTTTGAAATGTTTGTTTTTATGTCTGTCTGAATGTTTGTTACCTTTTCACGCGATAATGGCTGAACGGATTTCGATGAAAATTGAAATATAAATTAAGTTCGTTGTAATTTAGATTTTAGGCTATATGGCATTCAAAATTCTTCATTTAACAGGGCCTGAATTAAATAAATCGAAATACCTCGCTTATTATTGCTTTTTTGTGAAAAATGTTGCATAACAAAAGTTTCTTTAAAAATGATTTCCGATAAGTTTTATTCTATGCAAAATTTTGGTAGGACTGATAGACTTTTAAAATAACAATACAATACATTTTCACCGCCCCCTCAGATTGTAGCGTTGTTGTTCCTGCAGTAATTCCTATGTGCAAAATATAAAATTTTTGAGTAGGAAGAAAAAACACATTTATTCATACCATGGCATGGTACATAGGAGATCGTGAATTCTTACATTTTCGAAAGAAAGAAATATAATTACATATCACTGTTTATGCTGTCTCACTATTTAAGTTATTTGAAGGGTTCAGAACCATAGTGGGCCAAGCGCCATTTACCGAAGACGTAGAAAACAATGGTTAAAATTAAGTTATTGCCATAATTCAATGGAAACATATAGCAAATAATATAAAGTTTACTCATTAAAAGTAGAAGATACTGTAAGATACTTCATTAAACTATGGTTGCATGTAATAACAAATAAGAAACATGTTAAAGGAATTGTCATTGCACCAAATGAGTGCTCTATGGACCAAAATGATCGCATTTTAATTATTTAAATACAATTTCAATTAAGTGACATTTTAAAGATTTATCCTTCTAACAAACACGAATGTTCCCTGGATCAAACGTCCTATTTTAATGATGTAATTATTTTATATTTATTTCTAACAGGTGCAGCGGAACGCACGGGTACGGTTAGTAAATAAATAAATAAAGATTACTCAGATTTTGTAAACAACAAATATATGCTACTTCTAACTATGGAAGGGTTGTTCTTCTTAAACAATCATATTCAGATTTTGTGTACAATATATATATATGGTACTTCTAACTAATGTGTAAAATTTCATGAAAATAAATATGTTAGATATGAGACAAGTTATTAATTTTGTCTAAATGCACCCCCTATTCCTCTTAAACAATCATATTCAGATTTTGTATACAATATATATATATATATATATATATATATATATATATATATATATATATATATATATATAAGTAATTTTCCAAAAGTTAAAATTATGCTGCTCCCAACCCGTTATCTTGTTCCAATCAACAACAAAATAATCTGTGCAAATTTTCAGCTCAATTGGACAACTGCTTGGCGATCCTCAAACTCTTTGAATTAGAAATATAGTATATGCAACGATTAATTCCATACAGAAGCGGAAGACTCTTCCCTATCTCGGCCATTTCCTTTTTTCTTCTTAGATAAATTTATGTGGACATCCTGGTAACCCCAACAATTGTTTAAAAATATTCTGAATGAGATTTCCCAAAAGTTAATTCGAAAAATTCCAATAATAATATGAAAATGTTACGAAATATTAGGTTTTCTAGTATCGCACACAACTTCTGTAAGAGAAACACATTTTTATTTACAACAATAATTTCTACAGAATAGAAAGATTATATAAACGAACGAACATTGAACACTAGTTTTTTCTAAGAGAGGATTTAGTAGCATTTGAATATTTTTTACGGTCTCTAGTAACGATCAGTAAAACAAATTGTTTCTTACGCAAATTAAGCTTTCAGGAATAACTCCCTGTAAAGTTAATTTGAATAATTTCGAGGGAAAAATTGTTCCGGGGCCGGGTATCGAACCCGGGACCTTTGGTTAAACGTACCAACGCTCTCCCTCTCGGCCCCGGAACAATTTTTCCCTCGAAATTATTCAAATTGTATCTCAGTTTCATCTTTTGTGAGAATATTATTGTAATCCTGAATGAGTTTGACTCCTTTTTCTGCAGTGTCACTCAAAACAACTATCTTCTAAAGTTTTTCACTTCCACTTTTTTAAATAGGACCATCCTTTCAAGCTGAAGGGTCTTTGTCGACGAAATCGGAGTTGATAGAAAATCTCGTGAAGAAAATTTTAGTACCAGGAGTTGCAAAAGACGAAAACTCAATATTTGTAAAGGGAGAGAAATCATTTTGGTGCAGAATGTACCTCTTCAGTTGATTTTCTTCTTCTTTCTCTGCTTCCAGTGTAACTTGAGCCATATTTGCTTTAACCGCTGTTGGAACATTGTCATCAAATAAGGATAGAGCCACAGTTTCGGGTACTAAGTACCAGAGATGGTTGGAATATTTTTTTGCTGCAGCCTTACTGATTTCTGGATCAATATCCTGATAATTTATCAGTTCACGCATGAATAGGAAATCGTGATAAGGTGCTTTAATTGCTTGTGATGACAGAAACCAGGCTCGAACATAGCCTACACTCGAGCAAGAAAAATATATGTTCTTCTTAAAAAGTTCTTCTCTCTATGAGATAACTGAAATTGATCTTGAAACAAATAAATCTTGAATGTAAAAATTGGTTTTGCCATCGATCTAACATGACTACACCTCCTAGTATACGAAACGATATCCCGTTCTTTGGAATGCTGCCAAGAAAAATCATCGTTAAAAATTCTTAATCCTCTTCATTTTTCATCTGTCCCAAAGCATCTGAATGAGCTATATCGAAGAGATCGTCCATAATTTTCACAAAAAGATTTCTTTTTCTTTTTTTCTTGCCTGCAGTCTACCTAAATTTTTCTACAAACCCTTCCATTAATCATAGAGTTTGAATAACTTATCAACTTAGTGGTCACTTCTTCTATTAGGGATTCGTGCTTTTTGCCAAAACTAAAAACTTCTGAAATCACCAATGCTACATTTTCCTTTGTTGTAAGATTTATAACTCTCACATTGTAGAAGAAAATGCTTAAACTTGCTGGATCGAAGATACTTTGGCTCCGACGATTTGGTTTGAGATGCAGCCAACAAGAGAGACATAAAAGTATTTTCTTAACTTGGATGACGAACTACCTGAAGAGGTTGATGCCATTTTACAACTCTAGGGAAAAAAGTCTTGAAAGTCACTTTACACGAGCAGTCAGCAGGTCAGCACAGACAGCTCTGAATCAATAACTGAAAAATCATTCATCAAGATAAAATCATGTTTAGTTACAAAATAAGTGAATAAAGCACATAAAATAATAATAATAATAATAATAATAATAATAATAATAATAATAATAATAATAATAATAATAATAATAATAATAATAATCCATCATCATCATATAGGTTTATCTAATAATAGTAGAAAAAATATTTTTCGGGCTAAAATTTCAAAAGTTAACGGTCGATGAGGGTCGCCTCGCAGTTGTCCGATTGAGCTGAAAATTTGCACAGATCGTTCTTTTGTTGATTGGAACAAGGTAGAGGGGTGTGAGCTAAACTTTTAGAAAGTTGAAAAATAAGGGCTACTCTAATATATATATATATATATATATATATATATATATATATATATATATATATGGTAGTTCTAACTAATGTGTAACATTTCCTGAAAATATGTTAGATATGAACAAGTTATTAATTTTGTTTAAATACACCCTCTATAAAGGGGTAGTTCCTCTCAAACAATCATCAGATTTTGTATACAATAAAATTATGATACTTCTAACAAATGTGCAATTTCATGAACATGTGTTAGATATGAGACAAGTTATTAATTTTGTCTAAATGCACCCCCTATAGATGGGTAGCTCTTAAACAATTATGATCAGTTTTTGTATAGAATAAATATGTGGTGCTTCTAAGTAATGTGCAAAATTTCATGAAAATATATTAGATGTGAGACAAGTTATTAATTTTGTCTAAATACACCCGCTATAGGGGAATTGTTCCTCTTAAACAATCATAGTCAAATTTGGTATAGAATAAATATATGGTGCTTCTAACTAATGTGCAAAATTTCATGAAAATATGTTAGATGTGAGACAAGTTATTAATTTTGTGTAAATACACCCGCTATAGGGGAATTGTTCCTCTTAAACAATCATAATCAGATTTTGTATAGAATAAATATATGGTACTTCTAACTAATATGCAAAATTTCACGAAAATATGCTAGATGTGAGACAAGTTATTAATTTTGTTTAAATGCACCCCCTATGGAGGAGTAGTTCCTTTTAAACAATCATAATCTGATTTTGTATAGATAAAAATGTATGATTCTTCTAAGTAACGTGCAAAATTTCATGAAAATATGTTAGATGTGAGACAAGTTATTAATTTTGTCTAAATACACCCCCTATAGGGGAATTGTTCCTCTTAAACAATTATAATAAGATTTTGTATAGAATAAATATATGGTACTTCTAAGTAATGTGCAAAATTTCATGAAAATATGTTAGATGTGCGACAAGTTATTAATTTTGTCTAAATGCACCCCCTATAGAGGGGTAGTTCCTCTTAAACAATCATAATCAGATTTTGTATAGAATAAATGCATGCTTCTTCTAAGTAATGTGCAAAATTTCATGAAAATATGTTAGATGCGAGACAAGTTATTAATTTTGTTTAAATACCCCCCCTTTAGAGAGGTAGTTCCTCTTAAACAATCATAATCAGATTTTGTATACAATAAATAGGGAATGTTAAAAAATAACGTTTACAACGTTTCAGGGGTAATAGAGGAAGTAAAAACAAATATCTTTTGTGACAAAACTTTGACAGATGCGCCGTTTATTGTGTACGTAAGTGTTAGTGTAATCCATAAAGAACAATACCAATTGTCGTTTTAGATGTGGTGTTCAAACTGCCGTCCATTGAAGGCATTGCACAACTGGTACCTTCGTACTATGGAGTGTCTGCAACGCTCAAAAAAGGCCAACATTGTCTTTAATAACATACGCAGCTTCAACAACGCGAGCAACTAAGTCTTCTGCCGTATCGTTCGGTGTCTCATACACAAAACATTTCACGTCTCCCCACAAAAAGAAATCCAGTGGGGTTAGGTCCGGTGATCGAGGTGGCCACGGTACTGGCCCACTCCTGCCAATCCAACGATCGAGGAATGTAGCATTTAGGTGGTTCCTGATACGACGATCAAAGTGTAGAGGGGCACCGTCATGCTGAAACCATATTCATTCTCTGATGTTCAATGGGATATTCTCTAAAAGTTTTGGTAGGACGTCGTGTAGAAAAACAAAATAATTATCACCATGGAGACTATTAGGCAACAGACAAGGCCCTACAAGGTGGTCGTTCACAAACAGAACTAACAAATGTGTGTTGTGACGGAAGTCAAGTCATCTATTCCTTCAGGCCATCTAGCGGCAAAACGGCGAATCTGCTAAAGTTTTGTCACTTAAAACAGACGTTTGTTTTTACCTCCTCTACCATCCCTGACACGTTGTAAACGTTATTTTTTTACACTCTGTATATGGTACTTCTAACTAATGTGCAAAATTCCATGTAAATATGTTAGATTGGAGACAAGTTATTAATTTTGTCTAAATGCACCCCTATAGAGGGGTAGTTCTTCTTAAACAATCATAATCATATTTTGTATAGAATAAATATATGGTACTTCTAACTAATGTGCAAAATTTCATGAAAATATGTTAGATACGAGACAAGTTATTAATTTTGTCTAAATACACCCTCTATAAAGGGTTAGTTCCTTTTACATCATCATAATCAGATTATGTATACAATAAAAAATATATGTTATCTGTAACTAATGTGCAAGTTTTCATGTAAATGTGTTAGATAGGAGAGAAGCTATTAATTTTGTCTAAATTCACCCGTATAAAGGGGTAGTTCCTCTTATATAATGATAATCAGATTTTGTATACATTAAATATATGCTACATGTAACATGTGTAACGTTTCATGCAAATACAGGAGAGAAGTTATTAATTTTGTCTAAATGCATCTCCTATAAACCTCTTGCACAATAATATTATTATCAGATTTTGTATACAAAAATATTTGCTACCTGTGTCTGTTGTGTGAAGGTTAATTGAAATATGTTAGGTAGGAGAGAAGTTATTAATTTTGTCTAAATGCATCTCCTATAAACCTCTTGTACAATAATATTATAATCAGATTTTGTATACAAAAATATTTGCTACCTGTCTCTATTGTGTGAAGGTTCATTAAAATATGGTAGATAGGAGAGAAGTTATTAATTTTGTCTAAATACACCATCTATAAAGGAGTAGTTCCTCTTATAAAATCATCAAATAGTGTATAAAATAAATATCTGTTACCTGTTGTTACATGTTGTGTGGTTTCAAGAAAATATATTAAATTGAAGAGAAGTTACTAGTATGCCAGCTAGATATGCACTCTGGACCATTGTGCGCCGGCGCCACAATATCTTGCGGAACTTCTGTACTTCTGTTACTGAAATGAGGCGTGAATGCCATTGTTTACTCTGATTTTTGTACGCATAATCACGGTGTGGTAGGTAACGATGTGGTGAAGTTTCATTTCTCTAATTCAGTTAGTTTCTAAGTTATTATCAAAATAAAATATCTGACATTTGTTTTGCAAAGACCAGTGGCACATTAATTAGAAAAGCATGAAGTATTAACTTTCCTACATTTTTACTATAGAAGGGGGGGATTTTATAACCACTGCACACATCGTTTGACTTAGAAAATTTCTTGCAGGACACAAAATGCAGTTTCTCCCACGTTAATATTATTAATAATATTATCAGTGCCCAGATAGTACAGATATTACTATATTATATTAATATCTACACATTTTAGGAACTTTATTTTCAAATTTCTATCATCGACCAGTTTTATTTCCTCATCGTTAGAACAGTCATTAACGGAAACATTATGTCAGAGCTGACGCGATGCCAGATCTCACTTCAGTTGTGATCAGCAAAGACAGCTTTAGCAATTAGGGCTTAAAGCGTTCCATGGAATGCTGCCGGCATAGGTACAGTTACCCTTAAAAGGAATGAGACGACTCTTGGTCGTCGGAAGTTAAAGTTCTACAGCGCGGTTCACTCGATATCGACGTAACGATACATAACATAAGAAATACAGCAAGAATTGTTACGACCACAACAAGGACAAGGACCAAAATAAGAATCACGAAGAAGACAGCCATTTAAGGCACGATTTCACAACATAGCTAGGGTCACAAGCTATCATTGCTTCTCTGTACCGAATGGCAAATGCCTGCTATGGGATCTACATTCTAGACTGCTGTTGTCACTGTCTTGTTTCGGTAGCTCACATTGTAGCGTGTCGGTTCCACTGCTTAACCGAAACGTTTCGTGTTCGATCCCAGGTGAAACTTTTTTTTATTGAGGTGTAATTAATTTCTTCAGAGTTCCTAGACTATCTAATTTGTCGAATGATATGAATAATTTATGCCCAATTTCTGGGTCTTACAAGTGGGCTGAACCTCGTTAAAAAAATAAATCTTACTTGAAAGTTAAGAGAATTTTTCCTCAAACAAAAATCACAAGAAACAAAAAGAGACCTGTCAACTTAAAATCTTGTCCACATGCCATCAGGTTCTATTACAGCTCTAAGTCGGTCCGGCATGGATATCACGAGATTGTGGAATAAATTCTAATCCCCGGCGAGATCTTCCCAGGTTTCAACAACTTGATCCCACAATTCGTCTCGATTTCGAGGGCGTCGGTGGGCATATATCCTTCTCTTTTTCAATTCCGCCCATCAATTTTTGATGACATTCAAATCAAGTGACTTCGGAGGCCAATTAATGATTTCGATCTCGGGTCTACTTTGAAACCATCTTTGAATGCTTGCGGCATAGTGCACGGGATGGTTATCCTGTTGGAACAGCAATGTTACTTCGGGAAAACGTTCTAGGGGCGGAAGGAAGGAATATATTTTCCAGAATGTGCTCGTAAGTTCCCGTATTAAACCGGCCATCGATGCGTTCTATAATGCCAGGTCCATCGTAAGACATCCACCCCAACACGATATCACAGTCTACTATATACAGTCACGAAGCTTGAGTTTTGAGGGTGCTAGAAACAATAGACTGTGACGGTACTATTTTGCATTGCCTGTAATGAGGCGATATTAGCGATTCTAGTGGTGAGCAACAATCTAATGTTTGCATATTTACTACGTATTGAGCTTCGCGACTGTATATACTAGACTGTGACAATATGCTAAAGCGCCCCGATCTTTCACGTCGGTGCACATAGCGCTGATCATGTGGGAGACCATCCTCACGACAGACACGGACAGGACTTTCGTAATCACTCGAGATGGTTGTTTCGTCGGAGAAAATTACATTTCTCCAATCGAAATCACTCGATTGGTAACGAAGGCAAGACGGTCGACAGCTTGTGCTTCCCCCAATATTTCCATTTGCGCAGCCCTCCGGCTCCTAATACCGCGGTTCCTCAACCTGCTGATCACAGTCTGTGAACAACCGGGAAAGTTAGATGCTGCTCTTATTTCGTTAGCAGTCCGAAAGGAGTCCTGTCGAACTTCCTCGAATAAGAGAGCATTCTCTTCCAATGAAGAAATCCGGGGACGCCCAGGAATAGGGCGATTTTCGACCTCCCCTCAATTTTGGTAACGATGAACCCACCTCTCGGCTGTACTTCCAGAAACACCGACCAAACGGCCAGCAGATCTAGCTCCATATCCAGCCTCAACTAGAGCTATAATTCGCTGTCTCATGTCACGTCTGTTCGCCATTAAGGTGAGAAATGAGGGATGATGATAATACTTTAGTGTAGACAATGACTATTTAACGTGATATAGAATTATTGAAATAAGGGTCATCTTGCACAGTAAGAGTTAATAAATCAACTCTAACTTAAATATTTAAATAACAGGATATAACAGGAAGTCCAATTGTTGCGAAGCTAATCAAATTAAATCTAATTACATTAAGTAAGCAAACCCCAAGTTATGACACCACATTGCTACAGCTAAATTGTAGGTTATTAACATAAGCATTGACTAGGTCCGTGCTTATGCGTTGGACGACAAAACCAAGCATCGAAAAGTTCGATTCTTGCCGAGGAATGTAACTTCTTGCTTTTTATAATGTAAATCAGACTACTAACTACAATCATTCATATTTCTTAATATTTATTAATATTTATAGCCAACATTGAATTTGTAAAGAAAAGGCTTTAGAAATCTCATATGGAATTTGTGATCTGTAGTGACATAAACATAGATTATCTCTCGGAACTTGTCCGCAAAAGTAAATTAAATTCACTCTTTGAAATTGGAAATCTTAGTCGTATACTCATTTCTCCACCAGCATACAAGCTGAAGTAGCACAGCCATTGATAAAAGTTTTATACACTGAATTAGACTGAATTCCTCCTATTCGGTAGCACCTATAATCAATGGCTTGTATGAACATGATAAACAAATCCTGTTTCCAATGTTACTGAACAATTTCAAAATATTAATTTAAAAACTAAAAAAGGGTCGTAAATGCTGTATCTAGTGATTATTTACATTTATGTCTACAAAATGAATCTTGGAAAAACGTATATGTTACTGGTACTACTGATATTAAGAGTAAATGTATTGTATTTTTCACTTCATTTCAGAATCACTTCAGTGGATGTTCTCCACTCAATGTTGTGAAAAAATTCAAAAGTAAAATTATGTAGATAATGCAGGGACTTAAAAATCTCATGTATTAAAAAGAAGAATCTATATGTAATGAGCTGCAATGTCACTATCTTCATATTCTTAAATACTACAAGAAGCACAGTGTAATTTATCAAAATTTATGAAAGAGGGAAATAGAACACATTTGAATAGAAAACCACAAAATCCAGATAATGCAATTAAAGCTATTCGGAATATTATTAAAGTTAAACTTGTAGATATCCTAAGAAAGAAAATATTTTTTCATTAAAATGAGTGATTATAAAGTAGAGGATCCCAAATCTATTGCAAATTCTTTTAACGTCTTATAGTATATAGTACAGAAATATTATTGACAACTTAAACATTCAAGATTTTGCAAAAGATACTGCAATTAGTTACTTAACACATGGATTTAATAGTTAGTATTAATATATGTGATTAATCAATAACTGCAACAGTGCTTATACATTCAATCAAAACATGAATTAAATTGAATGCACAATAAAATTAAACACGTAGATAAAATAGTTAAAATCAACTGAAGGGGTGAGAATGAAATAATCCAAAGCCACACTTTTAACAAAAATCGTTTTGTGCGAGTGCATTTATTACACATATGGGAAAGCTACTAATAAAATATTGTAATAATTACTCAACAAATGACATGGACTAACTACTCTAAACCTTTGTAATTGTTTGTCTGTGAGGCTTAGGAATATATTTTTAATTTCATTTTAATTGTTAGTTTTTAATATATATATATATATATATATATATATATATATATGCATTTACATTGCGTGTGTGTGTGAATAAATGCATTTATTAGATTAACGTTTATAATATTATAACTTGTAATTTTATAATTTCTGTGATCATTAACACTTAATCTGAGGACTTTGTAAAACTCTATTTCAACGCTATTTAGAAAAAAAAATCGTTCATATAGACTAAGAATCGAACTCGCTCTCTTCTACAAAACACGCAGAGATCTTAGCGTCTGAGCTATTGCAACGACACGAAAGCTTTACTTTCTGTGCGGAGTGTCGATCTAGTCATGAAGGTCCATTGTCGATTTAACTACACGATTTACGTATATATTTATCTCTTATTTACGTAATATTATCATATTTTTTTTGCAGTTTTTGAAGTGAATTCCGGAACGATGCTAGTAACAAACCAAATAGCTTGAATCTAAGTAACTCAGTATTCGTTATCTTGTGTATCAGTGCTCTGGTCTCTGATCATGCGCAGTGTTTTACATCTGAGACTTAGGAATATTCAATCGTCTCATTCCTTTTCAGGGAAAATGTACATATTAATTCCCCATTGCCGAGCGACTTACTCCCAGTGTCTCAATACATCAGTGCTTACACAACCAAATTGTATTACTAAGTTAGTTAATACAGACCTAGCCCTGGCACGTTTATACTGAAAAATTCCCGTTTATATAGTAATATTAGGCTACGCGTGACATACGCAAGAGACAAAAATTGTAAATTTTTTGTTATTTATACAGTATCTATCTATCATACGTTACCTAGCTTATATATATTTCTCTACCAAATGAGACTTATTTAAATTATCTAACCATATCTAGGAGAAACTGTACTTTGTGTCCCGCTAGCGCCAGCGACAACACCATGTTGAAAATACCAGTTCTCGTCCGATCACCGAAGTCAAGCAACTCTCAGCGTGGTCAGTACTTGGATGGGTGACCGTTTGGGAGCACCACGTGGCATTGGCGTACTTTTTAACCCTAATTACGTAAAGTGAAGTGGGTAGACATAACACACTTTCACAATAGTCGAACATAACAAATGGCGACAATTATGTTATAGTGTAAATATGGCTCATCTGTGGAATCTCCGACGACGTAGTTTCTTGAATTTGAGGGTGGATAAATTATAAGTAATTAGGAGTAATAGTTTAAAGCCAGTGAAGGCACCGTAAACATATTTTATTATATGTATAAAATTACTTTTTTCAATTTACTGCGGGCTAAAGCAAGGAGATGCACTATCACATTTACTTTTTAACTTTAATTAATTGATTAGCTAGCGGACTTACTCGTGTTAATTATGTAAGATTTACATAATTAACACGAGTAAGTCCGCTAGCTAATCAATTAATTATATTCAAGTCTTAAAAGTAGTGTACGCAAGATTCAAAATGGATTTTTAACTTTGCTCTAGAATATGCCATTAGGAAAGTTGAGGATAACAAACAGGATTTGGAATTGAACGGGTTACATCAGCTTCTTGTCTATGAGGATGACATGAATATGCTAGGAGAAAATCCACAACCCATAGGGAAAACAGCTTTAAAATCCAGGAATATTATGGACAGTAAAAAATCGATCATACAGGAAAGAGTATTGAAGAGTTATTAATTCATTAAAAAAAGTGAATCTGATACAAAGTTAATACAAGTTAAATTTTATTTCGTAGTATATAATAAAATACAACAATAAATAAAGCACTAAGGAAATAAATAAATAAATAAATAAATAAATAAATAAATAAATAAATAAATAAATAAATAAATAAATAAATAAATAAATAAATAAATAAATAAATAAATAAATAAATAAATAAATAAATAAATCTCTATCATTTTTCTTTAGTGTTTTGATTAAACTATTGAAAATAAATCGTTTAACCCTTTTGTCATTTATGAAATTAAAACATCCCAAATAAGAATAAAATTCCATAAAATAAGAAACACAACAACAATCTTACATAATTACGTACTTGCAAGTTTGTTGTCCTCTAATCTTTACCACGGGTAACATTGAAATAACGTCTTATACTGTATTATATGTTGAACGGAACATAATAGACCATTACTTACTTACTTACTTACAAATGGCTTTTAAGGAACCCGCAGGTTCATTGCCGCCCTCACAAAAACCCGTCATCGGTCCCATCTTGTGCAAGATTAATCAGGTCTCTATCATCATATCACACCTCCCTCAAATCCATTTTATATTATCCTCATCTACAACTCGGCCTTCTCAAAGGTCTTTTTCCCTTCGGCCTCCCAACTAACACTGTGTATGCATTTCTGGATTCCCCCATACGTGCTACATGCCCTGCCCATCTCAAACGTCAGGATTTAATGTTCCTAATTAGGAACATCCCAAATAAGAATAAAATTCCATAAAATAAGAAACACAACAACAATCTTACATAATATGTCAGGTAAAGAATAAAATACATGCATTCTGCATTGTTTAACTTTCTCCATTCTCCTGTAACTTCATCTATTTTAGCCCCAAATATTTTTCTATGAACCTTATTCTCAAACACCCTTAATCTCTGTTCCTCTCTCAATGTGACAGTCCAAGTTTCACAACCATACAGAACAACCGGTAATATAACTGTTTTATAAATTCTAACTTTCAGATTTTTGTCAGCTGACTTGACGACAAAAGTTTCTCAACCGAATAATAACAGGCATTTCCCACATTGATTATGCGTTTAATTTCCTCCCGAGTGTCATTTATATTTGTTACTGTTGCTCCAATGTATCTGAATTTTTCCATCTCTTCGAAAGATAAGTCTCCAATGTTTATATTTCCATTTCGTACAATATTCTAGTCACGAGGATAATCATATACTTCGCTTTTCGGGGTTTTACTTCCAAACCTATCGCTTTACTTGCTTCAAGTAAAATTTGTGTGTTTTCCCTAATCGTTTGTGGATTTTCTCCTAACATATTCACGTCATCCGCATAGTCAAGAAGCTGATGTAACCCATTCAGTTCCAAACCCTGTCTGTTATTCTGAACTTTCCTAATGGCATATTCTACAGCGAAGTTAAATAGTAAAAGTGATAGTGCATCACCTTGCTTTAGCCCGCAGTGAATTGGAAAAGCATCAGACAGAAGCTGGCCTATACGGACTCTGCTATAAGTTTCACTGAGACACATTTTAATTAATCGAACTAGTTTCTTGGGGATATCAAACTGAGTAAGAATGTTATACAAAACTTCTCTCTTAACCGAGTCATATGCCTTTCTGAAATCTATGAATAACTGATGTACTGTACCTTTATACTTCCATTTTTTCTCCAATATCTGTCGAATACAAAAAGTCTGATCAATAGTCGTTCTTTTACGCCTAAACCCACACTGATGATCCCCAATAATTTCATCTTCATACAGAGTTAAACTTCTAAAAAGAATATTAGGCAAAATTTTGTACGACGTCAACAAAAGTGATATTCCTCGAAAGTTACTACAGTTAGTCTTGTTCCCCTTCTTAAAAATAGGTACATTGTTCTGGTACAATTTCCTTTTCCCATTTAGCAAGTACAAGCGTATAAATTTGGCTAGATAATGCGCTTCCACCCTCTTGTATTAATTCTGCTGAAATTTGAGACTTGTACTTTTTCAGATTTTCTATCACAATTTCGACTTCAAAAGTGGCAAACCTATTTGAAATTTCGACCCTATAATATTGCTTAGGTTCCTCGTCCTTTAATTTTAGGATATTGAATCTACTAATATTAACTTGTTGCTCTACTCGCTAGGCTACTGATAGTCTTTCTCTTAATTCTCCAATTACCGAATAATGGTCAGAATTACAGTCTGCCCCTACTGAAAGTTCGAATGTTTGCTATGCTAGTATGTGTTCGTTTGTCTATCAAGATGTGATCTCTTTGGTTGTGTGTCAATCCATCTGGAGATGTTCAAGTATATTTATGTATATCCTTATGGGGAAATGTTGTACTTTTGACAATTAAATTCTTTCTTAACCGAGCTTTATTATCTTATTCAACAACAAAATTATCAAATTCCTATTCCTTTTGGTGCTGTATCTTGGTACTTTAGACCAGTGATCGTCAACTCGACTGAAAACGGGCATGGGCGCTCAGCACTGCTTCCGTGCGGGGCAAGCGTGCATTACCTCGTGCTCGGCATTATACAACCCTATCTCCCGTTCAGTAGCGGCTCTTGGCAGAAGCTAGCTGCAATGTTGAATAGAAGTAGTAGGCTATGTCTCAACAGTCGTCAGGATTTTCATTCACAGTTTCATGAGTTGAACGTATGATGTCAGATTTCAAGATTTTCATAGCCTAGCGTTGGGAAAAATAGTTCTTTTTCTGGAACTTTTCCAAGAGTTTCGTTTGTAAGAGAGTACTAGTTTCAAAGAACAGTTCAGAAATAACAGCAAACGTCTGACATAATGTGATAATCACCAAAATTTTATATTGTTTCGGAACTAGTAGGTATTTTACTGCAAATCCAGCATTCTTCAGTCTTTCTATTTTCTGCCTTTCTCTTAGTCTCCTCATATGATCCATAAGTTATAATATCTTAATGTCGTCTATCATCTGAGATCTTCTGCCCTAAACTCTTCTCCCGTTCACCATTCCTTCCAGTGTATCCTTCAGAAGTCAGATATTATGTTACAATATACAAATTTTGTAACACAATACAGTGCGGTATGTAAATTTGTGTAATTTTTTTATTTTATATAGTAAAAACAGTGACTTTGAAGTAGTAGTAGTAGTAGTAGTAGTAGTAGTAGTAGTAGTAGTAGTAGTAGTAGTAGTAGTAGTAGTAGTAATAATAATGATAATAGTAATTTTTCATTCTTATTGCTATATTACTAGCAATCAATGTAACTGAAGCTGATTCGCCAATCAGATTGATTATTTAATACTGAAACACGCCCTGCAAATTCATTGTAGTAAAAAATTTCGTTCTCCTTCCAACATACTCAATTCTGAAGGAACTACTGTACATCCAAGGAGAACATTTAGGCTGGAACTGTTATGGTCTCTGAGAGAGTATCTGGAGTGTTCCAGACAAGATAGGTGGAAGGTACGTTACATAGTACTCCAGTTCCTATGAGGAACAGTCTGTCAGAAATCCTACTGTTATTTTGGAACAGTGTTTTCCGACCTACAGTTCTTTTTTTGGAACTGTTATTTTCTCGGAACTGTTCCGAAAGTACTGTTATGTTATTTTCCCCTATCTCTATCATAGACCCATCTACTGTGAATGTAGATTGTGCTCCTGCTTAGCTTCAGCTAGAAATGACAGACTGCTAGTGTGATAATGAACTGAAAGTGTTATACCTACTGTATAAAAGCAGGAAAAGGTCCGTGTGATTTTTATTCACATTTTCCATTAGTCAGATTTCTAAGGCTTCATCAGCAGCTCTCGACAGACTGTGCATGTTCGGATCCACATACATATACGAACATTGTTTTCTTTATTGAAAATAAGTAAATTCCACCACACAACTAGCTAATTCATCTGACTACAATCTACAAAATGTTCTCAGTTCATGCACTACCCAGATCATAGTGCATGATATTGAGCAATCAGTACGCAATAAAAAGGCTAAAAAAATCTCATAAAATTAGCATTACAGAAGATCAGGAAATATTTTTACTAATGGTCATGCATTAACAAAATGAAAAGAAAAAGTAGAAATTTAAAATGCAGTATACTATTTAGTTTTATTAATCTTTCATTTCATCCCTAACTTATTAACCAATTGCTTTCATGAAAGTAAATACCAGTATTAGGCATTCACATTACTTTAAGTTTAATTTGATAGCATGAGAAACATTTATTATCACGAAAAAGCAGCCACCATCGCAAGCCTCCGCTGTGCCCGCGGCAGCGAAACACGAGCGCAGCGGGCTTCAGAGCTGCCTGAGATGACATCACAGGGCATCGAGTTGACGACCACTGCTTTAGACAGTGGCATTTTCAAATATTCTGTAAACTGTTTACGTTCTGCCAGTAGCGACTCATAAACAAAATGAAAACAGAGTCGCGGACAGGAGGTGGAGGAAGTAGGGATGGTAATATTTGCGCTTTAGGAAGCGCATCTTTTACATTTCTGTATGTTATATGTAAAATATTAATACAGACCTTCCTTTGCATACAACTAAAATAAATTTAACTATTTTGCTTGCAGGACTAATGTGTAATCTTCTTTATTTTGATGGAGAATTATTTAACTTCTGCTAAACTGAGTTTAACCGCCTCGAACTGAGAAATATAATCAGACTTAGCCTTAACTGAACTTAATTGTGGGTTAATTTTGTAGCCAGATCTCAGATAAATTATTTATACCATTGGCCTTGAGTAGAACATGTGGCATGTCGAAACAAAATTAATTGAATACACAAAGTTAGGAGTTAGTAATTGGATTCTAAAGTTGATAGTCTCTGAAAATTTAAATACAGCTATCAACTATCAGTGGAGTGAAATGGTATTGCTATTTCCGCGACTATAGCTGAAGTTAATGGCTTTGAGAAATTATAAATTTTGTCCTAGGGATGCATAATTCTGTTATACATAGATACACAAATGAGTGTGTGCTCTACGTACGGTAGAAGTGACACTTTTAAACTGTTCAATATTCATGCAATGAAAATATCAATTAGGTTTACATTTAACTCTTTTATTTCCAATGTTCTTCAGAATTTAAAAAGTTCTTATATGGTGAATTACGATTTAATTACAAGTCACTGACGACACCACTCGGAAGCCACCGGCGTAGCTCAGGCGGTGGGCGCGTGTGCTTTCTGATTCGAAGGGATGAATACCTGGTTGGGATTTTTCTGAGGTACTCCCCAACTGTAAGATGAATATTATGTGATCACATGGGGAACCTTCACCTCATCTACTCTCACCAGTTCTATAGACGCTAATTAATAATCTAGTAGTTGATACATCGTCGTTAAGTAACGAACTGAGAATGTAGCACGCTAGTTCGATCTGGCATTACTCTCCTTGATGTTGATTGTTTGCTGTGTAGGAAAATAGACTAAATCAATAGTTCACAAAGACGCCTTTTTAACATACATTTATTTTTCATTTAGAAACATAAACATAAGCAACGTTGAACAAAAAAAATAATAAATCTTTAAATAGTTACAGGGTAAATCAGGGTCTGTTGGATATTCGGGCATGTTGGACACTTTGTACTTTAACGTGTTACCTCGCCACTTGTGGGCACCACATTCTGCTCAAAGTCAATGACGGAAGTAGCCCCACACGTGGCTACTTCCGTCATTGACTTTGAGCAGAATGTGGTGCCCACAAGTGGCGAGGTAACACGTTAAAGTACAAAGTGTCCAACATGCCCGACTGTCCAAAAAATCCTAATTTACCCTAAAGTAAAAAATAATTAATGTGATGAATGTGCCTGTTTTTCAGAAACCAGCATCTCAAATCTGGGCTAAGCATTCGATACACATAGTGATACAATTTTCAAGTTCAAGGAGATTTCCCACTTTTGTTTTGGTGACAATCATAAACCAGAAATTTATTTTGCATAAATATGAGATTGCAAATGTTATACAAAATTTAAGAGCTTCCCTTTCAAGCCCTAAGTATTCTCTTGATACAAAATTGGCCTAAGCTCTCCGAAAAAAGGTCTAGTTTCAACAGTCCATCATAGGTACATATTTGAATGATTTTTCCTTAATATTTTCTTTTTACAATTTCAGTAAGTTGAACGCAGCAGATTAAGTATAAATCTGATAATTATTTGAGTCTCTTCCGGATAATACTAAAAAAAACTGTTAGTTAAAATAGTACTTCGGAAGTTATCCATTGGTTTTGAGTAAAATTATAGTTGTTGCGATTTTACAGGGATTTGTATTTTTATTTAGTTGGTTATTTAACGACACTGCATAACTACTAGGTTATTTGACGTCAGTGGGATTGATGATAGCGAGATGGTATTTGACGAGATGAGGCCGAAGATTAGCCGTAGATTACCTGACATTCGCCTTACGGTTGGGAAATATCTCTGAAAATACTCAACCAGGCGGGAATGGAACCCATGCCAAAGCGCAACTCCGTAACACACAATCTCGTAGCAACAACTCGCAAAGCTCTCTTAAAACGTCCGTCACAGAATTTTGTTTTACTTCAAAACATGAAATCACTTTGGCTTATAAATACCTTATGGGTCATTCCATACAAAATTTTAAGAATATGCCAGTGATTTCATGATTTTTTTGGGCTTTTAATACAATAATGTTATTAAAAAATAAATTAAACCGTCAAGTATGACCGCCATATCATTAATATTTTAGTTATACGAATGACTGAAAAATGGGTGGCAGTTACATGCTATCCATAATTTGAAATATTCTAGAAACCTTATATGAAGTGTCATCGAAACTAAAGAGACACCATTGTAAACCTGAACAACCATGTTTTAATACCTTAAAGATTAATTAGAATAATATTAAGGGATGCTCATAAAAACACCTCATTGAAAAAAAGAAATAGTTTATATTCGAATGCACCAATTTAAATTCATGCCAATTTCATTCGTATTGAAGAAAATCTTATTCTTAATCCATCTCTCAAGTTTTATGACGTTATTTAAAAAACGTACGAATAATTAAATTAATAAAGTTATTAAATTTTGTCCCGACGGTTGAAAATCGCTTGCTATTTGTGGTGGTCGCAGCATTCGCGAGACTTCATACGATGAATAATCTCAAACGACCGTGTCCCTGACCTTGATCGCGCAACATTCTGTACGACGGGAAAGCCTACCTGCTGAGTTCCTTGGTCCCAGTGAGTTATTTTTATTAAAAAGTGACATGATATTTAAGTCAATATTCTGAAATTTTCACAGTGGGATCAATATAGTCTACCCTAAAGAGTTTTTTCGTCTGTAAAAATGAATTGCATTTTGTGTTCTATATTATTTTAAATTATTTTACGGTGGGTAACTACTTAAAAAATTACACTTTTTTATTTAGAGGGAATTTATAAACAAGACTCTCCTCTTTCGAATTGCATTGAAATCACTTTTCCATCTTCTTTTACACAGTAAGAAAACTTCAATGAATGAAACCGTGTTCTTTGCTAAACCAATATTTTAAATGCTGATTGCTGCCAGATTATGAAGGATATAAATGTAATATTGCCTGAAATTCATATTTAGAACATACAAAATAACCTATCACAATATTTTTAACTTTAGAGATATCATGGTTCAAAAACATACTTTTTTTTTGCGTGGAATGACCCTTATATAATAAACAATGAAGTTTTTTTTAGTGATTTTTATATTCTGTGTAGCCTATGTTTTCCTACTGCCTATTGCACAGTATAAAAGTATCATGTTTATAAACTTCACTATTGGCAGTAAAATAAGAAATGACTAATATATCGAATATTGAGCACACTCTGTTCAGTTTCTGGAAAACTTGCAGAGAATGTCCTGTTCGCCCACTCCCAAGAATAAAGTGGTAGTGTCAGGCGTTCTACATGTTGGCTGCTTCCTCCTGCAGAAAATATGAGGTAGATTAAGGCGTGGGATGAAAGATTTATTTTCAGTTTGGTTGGCCGAGTTAACGAATATTAGAAGCAAAGTGATGATCAAAACTGACCTAATTCTGATCCCTCATAGTACGTCTGAGGTTGCCCGGTTCTAAGGGTCGTATTCATACTGTAGACGAGACTTTGGACCAAAGTTGACTCTGGAAAGTACAAAGTCACCATTTTCCTATTCACAGTCGATACTTTGACGAAAGTAAATTTCAATCGTGAGTTTACTTCGAAGTCGCCGAAAATCTAGACTTTGACTTTCATACGTAGAAATACGGAAAATGGCTAATATTTGGAAAATTGTTGAATTTGCCGAGAATATTGAGAGCATCCAGGAGATTATTAAAGCTGCTCATGTTCCTTAGCGTATTATTAGATATAGACAATCAATTCTAATCAAGGTACAGATTTGATATACAGTATTAGATATTCTCGTCATGTTTAAACATTCATTGATGAATAATAATAATAATAATAATAATAATAATAATAATAATAATAATAATCAAATAGGACTATCTGTTCCACCAATAATACAACTTCTTATTCCATCGCGATCTTAAGCTATAAGTAAGGATTGACGGCTTAATATTGATTTTTTATTATTTAATTCTATAGAGGATAGGTTAGACAGTTGCATATGCAGTTAATTTATGATAATGTTGTAAATTACTGCGGTCGTCATAATAATGTTTTCTGAATATTGATTTCAATTAATTTTTAAGTAGTTTCTGCAGACATGCAGGGAATAACTCTGCCAACTGTCAGCAGGATAATATGTCTCCCTCATAGTATTAGTGACATCTTCTTACCTTCCATATCTTCAGAATAAAATTATTTTATAATGAAACAATTCGAGGGCATAATTTGAAACTAACATAACAATAATCGATGTTTTATTCGCAACAAAATTCTTATATTGTTGAGATGAACTATACCATTATGTTTTGTAGTTACTAATTATTATTGTCTGTATATAACCACTTAAATATTTGAAAGCGTGTTTACCTTTATAAAGGTGATATAAAAGTTATAACCAAATTAATAATGCGTTTGCGTATACAAAAACACTCCCAAAAATAATATACACTTATGAAAAAAAATATTTGATTAACAATATTTTCACCGTTACAATTACACATATATAAAAATTAAATATAAACATTTACATAGAGGTAATACATTTTGCAGGAGAAAAAGTTCTTCCAAAGGGCTGGACTCTGGAAGAGTACCCAAAACGCTCATTACATTTCTGCGTTGAATAGCAATACTTAAGTGTTGACGCAAATAAGTAGTGCAACGGCGATCACCAGTAATGGAGATCAAAATTTGGCCGATTTGAGATACCAAAACTTTAGCGTCATGACCCCAAGGACCGAAGGTCTCCACAGCAAATGGGACAAAGATATAATTCTCTAAAAGATGAGCATATTTATTGACTTTCTTCTTCACGGCTAATTCAGTAGCAGATGCTGCGCGTCTGGAAGTATTCGATAAGTGAGATGGAGCTAGAGTGTCAACGCAAGTGGAGTCCCAAATTAAAGATTTTCCTCTAGAGCATGGAATTAAGGTGAGACCATCGGGTCGTTTACCATCTGCGAATTATGTTATATACAAGACTGTTCAAAATTGAGTTACGATTTTTGCGACCAAGTTGGAAAACAAATGATTATTGACTGGTATAAAGACCTAAAAATGTCAATTTTTGTACTTACGTTATTTTCACACTAAGCCCTTGAATAATAAAATAATTTATTCTTACGTAAAGCTGCAAAAACGGCTAACAACCACTTAACATGTATTGATGTTCAATTGTTTCATTGATTTGTGATTCAAAAGATGGCTTTGATTGTGGCAATGCCTGCTCTATTTCAACTATCTATTAATTTAATTCGTTTAGAGGGCAGTGATTGTGATTGCCAACATTAGAACCAGATCGTAGTCAAATCTCTACTTATCAAAGTCAAAGTCTCAGAAGTATTGTCTATGAATAGGACTTTCAACAAAGTTAAACTTTACTACGAAAATCGACTTTGGGAAGTCTTCATCCACAGTCTCGTTCATGAATACGGCCCTAAATGTACGTGAAGTTATCTCAAACTAGAAAGCTACCAAGTGTATCTGTATCTGATATGAATTTACAATTCATAGAATCCATAAGAAGGATAACCTTAGTAATTTGCTTGTGTAATCATTTTCTTTTCTTATTCAGTTTGTATGCAGCCTAAGTATTTATTTACACTGCAAGTGGGCAAGCACCCGGTGGCAGTGGTATACACAATATAAACAATACACAATACAATTATACAATACACAATACAATTTATACACAATACAATTTTACACAATAATTACAATTAATAATAATGCATAAAACAACCTTTTTAATTTTACAATATAACCTACATAATATGTATAGGCCCTACATAAGTTTCACATTGGTACTGATAATAATCTTTCATCTTACTCTCATCTCACTCACTGTAGTGGCACTGTGACGCATTTCACTGACACTTTAGAACACATTTCACTGACACTATAGAACACATTTCATTGACACTATAAATTGTCACTGATCGGAACTATTCACTGCACTGTAAAACAATAACTTCACTGACTCATCACGCTTCATTGATACATCAGTTCATGTAAGACAAATAATTACACCATTATTCATACTTATAAAAAGAACTACATTTAAACTAAACATTTCTAGTCTAAGACCCTCTTACACGCTATTTTTAAATAATTTACAATTCAAACCAAGGGAGTAACTCGTCATGCTAAATAAATGCATGTCACTTTAAAAAATAAATTCAAATTCAAATTCAAATTCAAATTTATTCACAGTTTACACTTTAAATTATACATATGAATATATACCCGAAATGAGCATATGCTCGTGCACGGGTACAGTCCAGTAGTCTACATAAAAAAAAATGTCACCTTAATTTTAATTTACACTTTATACACAACGTTTTAAGTTATTCTTGAATCTCCTTAAGGAAGGACAACCCTCAAAGACCGCTGCAGGTTGGCCATTCCAATCATTTATAGTTCTATTTAAAATGAGAATTTACCTACATCCGTTTTCTGTTTCCTACATTTGATTTTAAAATCATGATCGTTCCTACCAAAGTACGTTGGCTTCTCTAACCGAACCTTTATGTCTACACATGCTTTCTGTCCTAGATTGCTCTATGCAATGATGTTATTCTAATAACTTAATAACTATCAAATAAACTTATTCAAACAATACAAGATGCAATAATGAATCATATCACAATGTCGTAAATTGTAGAAATTCGTCTATAATGCCTCTCTTCATTTAAAAATGCGTCAATCAATAACTTCCCAACCGTTACATTTCGGACAAAAGTTAGGTATATCAGAATAGGTTAACCAAAACTACATTATCCTGTAGTATTTTACATTCCTCCTGAGACACTCTGTTGTTGTTTAGTCCAATGAGCACAGAATACATAGAGTAGACAAGAACAGCTTTGAGGTGAAGCCGCTCTTGTGGACAGTCGCCATCATGATGCTACCAAAACATTGGCTCCCGCTTAGCACATGGACAGTTCATTGTGGTGTTGCATCGTTGTTTTAATTCATGAATGAACTAATTTCGAGATGCCTGCATGTGCTGCATATGGCTGCACAAACAGGTTTTCAAAGAAAATTCCTAGAATAACTTTTCACAGGTAAATATGCATGTGGAATGTACTTATTACCGGTATATAATGAATGATTTAGCCTAGGTTAGTGGGTTAGATTCGTATTGTTCACGTATTAGTTTTATTAAGAGAAAGGGTTAGTGTATTGATATTATTGTAATTAATTTTTATAACCACTAAATCAGACTTACGCTTTGTAGACTTAGCATTTACGAGCGAAGCTAACCTAACAACCCAAGTTGGAAGTTTATGTCGAGTGCTATTTTCAATTTTGGAAATGTATAAAATTAAAAAAAAAAATCCCTTTGTTAAAGCAATCACAAAGGTACATCATGCGACTCATATTTTTGTAATCCTAACAGTCTCAGAAAAAAGAAAATTATATGTACACACTTTCCCTTAATATGGCTAATTTAATTTATAGATTTATTTTCTAATTTTCGGCAAATAACGAACAATGTATTGTATACAACTCATACAAAAGTCGCATCATTAACTCGTGGTTCTTAGATCACTCTCTCCAGTCGTAATCTAACTTGACCCACTTGGTAATAAAGCTTCACTTTTGTTCGCCGTTATAATCAACATAATTATATACTATAAAACGAAGAGTCTATCAAATGTTATATGGTTGAGGGTATTTTATTTTTCTCTAAACAAAACCGGGACATCTATAAGACATACAGACAAAAGGAAGAGAATGATAATATGCTTTAAGAAACAAGCTGCATTATTAAATCGAAGCAAATGGATCAACCTATAATAGTACATTATGCAACGAGCCTATAATGGTAGTAATTAAGACGCGAGTATGTTTGTTTATGAAACGAGCGCAAGTGACTTTCATAATTTTCATACGATCGTCTTAATTACCATTATAGGCAAGTTTCATATGACTTTTTATGCTCGACCATATTTCTAACTTGAAATTATTCAGAAGTATTCATGTTATGGTTATGTAAGTGAAGAGTGGAACTGACCTGAATTGTGAGATGTGCGCAGACGCGAAAGTATTGATTTTTTCCGAAACACGAATGTCATTGACCTTGATATAATCTAGAGAATAACATGAACATTAGGCTTGATATAACCTGGAAATTGATTTAGAATTGAAAAACGAGATGACAAATTTAATTTATTTGAATATTATTTACAATTAACGCTAATTATTATAGTAACAGAACATAACCTTGTGCGACAGTATTGGATTTCCAGTCTCCGTGACTTTTCGCTAATTGTCTTTCGATTGCATATCCGAGAATAATCCATACATGCGGTTTTATAATGGTACAATCAGTACAAAGGTGATTTCTCATTGGCTGAACAACTGAATTATAATGAATAGGTGTACTTTAATGAGGTGCATTAAAGGGCTACTACCAGGTGTATAATTACTACATTTCGGCATGGTCGAGCATAAAAGTAATTATTATAGGTTTTATTGGACTAGTAGCAAAATAAGGTCAAACTCTTATCTACCTTTTTATCATTATTGTTTTTAACCTTCCAGAGTACCTACTAAATACCATAGTGCAATTTGAAGGGCTGTCAAATTAAATAACTTGTATATATGTGATTTATCGATGACAGTTTTCCAATTTTTGCTAAAAAATACGTGCCTAGCGATTCTTTATTACGAAACAAACAAGAAAATGTGACTACTCCAGGAAATTAGGGACATATTATGGGATTCCTATTATCATAAGATCTTCTATAACGCAGTATCTATTTTGCAATGTTTTGGTAGCAACAAGATGACATCAGATCCATCACAGCGGCTTTACTCCGTTCAATGGTATTAAGATGCCAGTGTCTACTCTATGTATTCTGTGCTCGTTGCTTTAGTCAACTGTCTGAAGACAGGTCTGAACCTCCCAAGTGATGCAAAGAAGAAACCACTTATGGGACAACTAGGCCAGGAAATAATGAGGTAGGATGACCAATTCCTTTCCCCTCCATTGCATACATCGCTGACTAGCTACATTTTACACTAATCAGACTTCAGATGCATACAAACAATTGTTCTTTCTCTGACACATATCGTCAAGTGAGATGTACTGCCTGATAATAGTTGTACTGTACATATCAGCCAGAACCTCAATCAGAGGATAAGACACTCTGTATAATCCTTTTATATTTACTCATTTTTTACAGTTGCCTTCACGATATCAAGTTAATTTACCAAATTCATATATTGATATATGTTTGAAATCTAAAATATTTGTCTGATAATTTCAATTTCATGTATTAAATAGATATTAATTATTAAAAAAAAGTCTGTTTTATTTCCTTAAGGGATCAGGTATAGCTTAAAGGAGTAAAATTTTGTAAATATTCATTATTATTTTCCTCCATTACTGTATCGTTTACAATAATGAAAATTAGTATGTGTAAAACACTGTCCTTCTGGTACCGTATACGCTAAAATATTTTTATGATTAAAAATGATTTATATATATATATATATATATATATATATATATATATATGTTTTTTTTTTTCAAAATTCAAAATTCACTATGCAGTGATGAAGCGTTTCTCTCATAATTCGAAAGGTATCCAACATTCTGTGATGACATTTTTTGTGTGTATTTATGCATGTCATACCTACAATTTGATGCAAAATCACTTCTCTACCTTTGATAGATTGTCTGATAAAAAATAAATTAATTTAAAAATGGTCAAATATCAATATTTTCTTCTAACAGGAAATTTAAAAAAATATATATTAAGGAATGTAGTTGAAAGAGCATGATATTGTAAACATGAGTTTTAGCAATAAAATAAACGACAGCGAACATGAAAAAGTTAACAAGTTTATGAGTTATGAGGGAAACGCTTTATCATTCCACAGTGAACTGCCACCGTTTTTAATTTTGAAAAAAAAAAAAATATATATATATATATATATATATATTACGTAATAATTTTTTTTAAATCGTAAAATTATTTTTTTTTCATATAGCAGAAGGACAGTGTTTTA